>NC_056534.1:7936989-8536989 GCF_910596095.1 Thunnus maccoyii | reverse complement strand
ATCCATCTATCCAACCCATCCATGTTCTACCGCTTATCCGGTACCGGTTTGCGTAGGCATCAGACTGTGTAAAGGAAACCCAGACATCCTTCACCCCAGCATCCTCCTGGGGGATCCCGAGGCTTTCCCAGGCCAGAAGAGAGATGTGGTCCCTCCAGCGTGTTCTGGGTCTGCCCCGAATGAGCAGCGGCTCCACTCCGAGTTCCTCCCGGATGTCCAAGCACCTCACCCTATCTCTAAGGCTGAGCTCTCCAAAGGAATCTCATTTCGGCCACTTCTTATCTGCGATCTCATTCTTCCAGTCACTACCCAAAGCTCGTGACCATAGGTGAGGGATGGGATGTAGACCAACTGGTAAATTGAGAGCTTTGCCTTCTGGCTCAACTCTTTCTTCATCACAATGGTCCGGTACAACGTCCGCATTACCGCTGATGCTGCACCGATCTGCCTGTCAATCTTATGCTCCAGTGATCTAGTGAATAAGACCCCGAGATATCTGAATTCCTCCATTTAGGGCAGCAACTCAGCCTCCCAACCTAGACTAGTTAGGGCAAAACTGACTAGTTAGGGCAAAACAAAGGGAAATAACTACCCTAATATAAACATCATGCCAGGCTGAATGACTGAAGTGAAATTAAATGGCAATCATAGCTCGCTATGATAACACACAGTAAGAGCTCCAGATTGAGGGTGTCAAGAAGAGATTTGAAGGCAACAAGATGAGCCAAAAGGCGTTGATTTCTAACTAGCATATATCAAACCAGAATCTTGGTGCATTTACAGTCCCACAGACTGATTACTCCTCTACACCGCACCACAGAGGAGCATGAGAACTGTGGGATGTGTGGAGCCACATGAAGAGGGACTGAGGGAGGACTCTTGTGAGGAAAAGTGTGGGAGAAATATCTATTAACCTCCCTGAGAGCAGGCAGAAAGGGGGGTGGGGGGGGATTGAATGAGGGATTGAAATGAGAGACCGTGGATATATCTGTATTTGTGTGTTCTTTTGCTTCTGTCCTGGTGAGACCCGGTTTGAACTTTACACTTTTGGAACGAGGATTTATTTTTTCAGTTTTGTTTTTACTTTTTAAAAAATGTAATTATTTACTGTAAGTTTTGAGAAAATGTTATATCAACCATAAACCAAACTTCTGAGCTAAGATTGAAGGTTGGTTTGTGTAAGAATGAAGCTCAAGAATGTGTTAGGGTGAGTTAAGGTAAGGGTTAGGGGTACAATTTTGTCATTTATAGCTCCTCTGTAATTGAATAAGTTACACGTCACCAAATCTCACATTTCCATAGCAACATCAGATCAGACCAGTGAGGAAGAAACAGGTAACATTGAGAGAAAACACATGGAGGAAGGAGAGAGAAAAGGAACAGAAAGAAAGCACTAAAGAGAATTAAAGCAATTAGGAGTTGAAGTGAGAGGAAGGGTGATCTAAAGTTTGAAACCACTAAACATGACCTCAGCAAGATCCAAATGGGCATTAAAACGTATAAAAGTCATTAGAGGTCTTACAGCTCTTTGTAAAGGAGACCACTGACCACCACTGGGGATATAAACAGCGCTGCTGGCATGCTGTTCATTATGTGATTAAATGGCATACAAACAAGACTCAATGATTTGTAGATACTTTTTTGGTGAAACCACTAATTGAACCATGCAAGCTTGTTGCATTTAGCCTTAATTTATCAAGCAGATTTTTCTTTTTCTTTTTTTTTTTTTTGAGAAAACTTTCCCAGCAACATCATACTTTATGTGTGTACAGTTCATATGTCACTTGAACAGTTGCACACATTCGCTCCTGGGAGCTGTGCAGCAGCAGGACTTATTTATCTCACATTCCCACAGTTGTCATCGCGGAGGCAGAAGTCCCCTATACTGTGAACAAGATGATCAACAAGTCACTGGAGCTCCATTCATTTCCTCCAGTGAGCAACCTGGGAAACTTGTCCCATGTGTGGACAGAGACAAGTCATGTCGTCATTAGGAGTCATTTAGATTTAAAGACTTTTTTTCCCAATGTCAGTGTGTTTCATTAACACTCTCTCTACATGAGATATGGATTACAGTATCTCCAAGCTTCATTTATGATTTACAGTGTATTTTATAGTCTACATGAGTAAGAAGCCACAAAACAATGATTTGAGAGCAGTTACATTCTGTGTTGGGGGTGATGGTTAGCTTCCAGTTCACTGTCTTTAGGAGTTATGATTATAATGGACAATTCTGCACCACACAATTTATGTCAAGTGGCAAAGTACATTGCCAAGACAATGCATCAGAGTGCTCTCGATGTAGAAAAGTGGAAAATTGGGCGTCAAAGTGGTGAATGGGTGCGTGGCACATCCAGAGAGACCAGCAATCAATCCTGTAATTAACCATAACAGATCTTTCTTCAACCTCAAGTGTTTCAGTCTCCTTACCCAAGTCATATCTTAACCATAGTTAACCATATATTTCTTATTAAGTTTATTTCTATAACACCTTTCAATAACGAGGCAATTCAAAGAGCTTCAAATAAAACATAAAGGCATTATGAAAAGAAACAACATAAAAGACATAAAAATGGTATTTAAAAGCAGTAAAATAAAATAGAAGATAAAATAAAGTAAAAAAGTATAAAATAGGTTAAACAGGAGAACAAAAATTACAACAGTATTTCCTCAGCCTAAATCATACCTTAACTATTCTGGAGTGTTCATGACTGGATATGATAGTTAGAAATAAATCATTTTAATCTTTTCAAAAAGTGCGCTGATATTGGAAGTTAATAAATGTTTGCAGAATTGTCCAATATTGATGTTCTGTGTGGACTGTAGAATCTGATGAGCTCAAATTTTCACTACCCAGTCCATACAGCATATGTTATATGACATTTTAGTGCCATTTTAAAGTTTATATGTAGTTTAGGAACAATAACTAAATTGTGCTGTGTGCTAGTCAGTAGCACCAATAGTCTAGCTTGCACACACTTACACCTCAACTGTGTAAATGTGTGTGCTTGTGTGTATGTGAATAGTGTAGCGTTGGATGTTTTAAAGCATGGAAACCAAAAGCCAAATAAAAATCAGAAGGGGAGTTCCCAAGGCAGGTAAGGGCAACATCTAAGCTGATTGCTAAGGCTTATTTTATATATCCCAAAAAGCGCTAGGTATTTAGTTTGCCACCTCCATCCAATCAAGGCTCTTCCACAGAATACACACACCAACAGTTAGTGTACACACACGAGCAAGACTGAGCCTTCACAGGTTTTAGTCTGGAAAACATCTGCAGAACTACTTCAGTTTATTCAGAAACTGATTTAAGCAGATACATTTGACAACATAAACATTTCTAGAGCTGCCTCCATTTTTTTCCCAGTTTAAAACTGTTATATAAGACCCTGCCATATTTAAAGTAGTATTATTCTTTTGTTTATAAATGCTTTCATTTGGTACGTAACCATGAAAGAACGATGTAATGCATTTAGAATTCATTTCTAAACAAAAGCCATCCCTTTCTTATTAAGTGTAACTTCATCTTTGCCGATGTGGAAGCAGTGACCCCATGCAATTATCATGATAAGGATGTGTATATTCTGTAAGTGTATGGATAGGGATGTGACATAATGTATAAACACACACACACACACACATATGCACAGACCGCATGTTTAAAGTAGACACACACACGATAAGCCCACACCCGTCAGATGACAGATGATGAGTCTTTGTGGAGAGGAAATGAGCTGGATCAGTCGTAGCAACAGGCCTGTTACCACGTGAACGCCCAGTGTAAACACACCAGCACCATGCACACACACACACACACACACACATGCACACATATATGCAGACACACAACACATACTCCAAGTCTGTAATCAAAATCTGATGCCAGAAGTTCTAAACGTGGGTCACTGACACACTCTCCTCATTACCCATTACTGAACCATGATATGCATATTTTTGTGTGGTTTGTGCCTGCAAATGTGTGTATGTGCACACGCTCATATAATCTTATATATTCATGTGTCTGTCATGAACCATATGAGAATGATTGAACTTGGCAGGAAAGTTTAACATGAGGAAAAGGTGATGAAAGAGTGAAAGTCGAAGAAGGTTTACCAAAGAAGGGAAGAAAGATGGGCTGAGAGAGAGACGAACAGCGGAGAGGGGCAACGGTCACATCTGGCCAGAGTTAGTGTTTAAGAGTGGAATGGATGGACCAACAGGAGATCTCACACACACACACACACACACATACTCAAAGACACGTTTTTATTACAGTTCTTGCATAAAGGTTCTTTCTTTTCCAAAATATTCTGATGGGCACACACATATGTTGACATTCAGCCTTGTCATATACAATATATCCTGAAAAACACTATATTCAGCATTCAATCCAAACTCTATTGCAGTGAGTGATGGAAATGAGCATGCTGTAACTGTAATACCCTCATCATTTGGTCCAGTATTCTTAAAGAGATTCACAGAGGATTTTTTGGTTCAGCAGGAGTTCAGAGAGAGATCAGGGTCAAGTCTTTGTATATTCCACGATACGTTAAAACCGACCCCCAAATAAGTTGCCACTTATTTTTTGAGCTCTTCACACCAGTCATTCATTCGTTCATTGTTGTTGCATAGGTCCTGTTTTGATTTTCATTGGTGTGTAAAGATCTGAAGCCACGTGAAAGGTTTTATTAAGGAAGTTCTTGCACTCCCTTTAACCCAAAGATCTATCTTTGGGTTAATACAATATAATTCCTGTATCATCTTATTGCAGCTCTTCCTTGAAGCTCAATGATGTATACACTGAGGGAAATACTTAAAATCCATGTGTCCACTGTGTTTTTATGGCCATACCATTCAATCAAATGTAAAATATTCTAAATGCACAATATTTCATAACCCTCTCCACCAAATTTCAGTGTAACACATTTGGTATCTTTGGAATTTCCAGGATCCCCACCAGGGTTTAGAATAAAATTATGTGTGTTTGAACAATGCTTGACAGCACAACACAAGTTTGTAATGACTCACTGGTTGGGCAAGTGAGTTTTGAGAGGTTAAAGCTACACTGAGTGATTTTTAAGAGCCCAAAAGCAGCTTCCAGATCCCCAAATTTCTTCCCCGATACTCATGATGTTTTGAACTTCAAGTTAAATTAAATCAAGAGTGAGCTGAGGTTTGGGAACTCAAGGGTGCTCTTATGCACAATAAAACATCAGGGAGTACCATCAACACTAATTAATAGAACAAATTTCAAGCTATGTATAATACTTTATAATATAGTAGCCAAATTTTTGGTTGAACAAACAATAAAATGTCAAAAACCTGGATATTTATTCGCTGGATGATGTCACCTTGTGGTAAAAGTTGCCGCTGGACCGCCCCCATTCAAATGAATGAGAGTGTGAATGAATGTCTACAGACACGCTAGCAGCTCTGTGGCTGAGTGTGCCTTGAGCTAAATGCTAATGCTAGCATGGCAACATGCTCACAAAGAAAATGCTAACATGCTTGTGTTAGGCAGGTACAACGTTTACCATGTTCATTATCTTAATTTGGCGTGATGATGGCACTAGAGGAAAAGAATCACCGAGTTTATTACAATTCATACTGTGGAGAATTTCTGAACCATATTTAATCACAATCCTCATGACGTGAAACATTTCATTTAAATACAAATGCACAGTGGTGCTACAGGTAAAGTCAGAAGATCATCAAAGTCATTGGGATTCATTCTCTGGGTACCATGAGTGTCTAAATAAATGTGGACTGATCAAACAGTCCATGATGCAGCAAGTTTGGCTAAAACTCTAAGAGATAAAAACTTACTATACGTTTGGCTATATACAGAAGTAATGGTATTGACTAGAGAATGACCTGCTGTAGCAATGTGAGAAACCATTGAGACTTTAAAAAAATGATAAAATGGATACATGTTAGAAAAACAAAAATATGATCCTCCACCTACTTTGAAGCACTGAACCAGACATTCCCTCAGTGCCAACATAAAGATCCCCCACAGCTCTGAACACGTTCGGCTCATTTCATTTCAAAGTTTCTTTTAACTAGTTCCTCTTTCAGACACAGACAATCCCACCTGTTAATGGACCATCAGCCTGCCTCAGTCTTTCCATTCATATGTACCTGTAAATCCATGCAAAGCTTTACAATCCCCAGACAAAACACCTGCAAATCCTCTGAAGGGAATCATAAAATGTCATCGGCAAACACAGACACTTGAGATAGGCACTGTTAAGGCAACGTCATTCATCCTACTTTGCGTGTGGTCTGGCATCAAATGAAACCAGGATTATTTGGGCAAAGCAAACAAAACGATGGCTTGGTAAACAGTAGACGGAGGTGTTGTAAACTCTTGGGTACGCTCATCTCTCGTTAAATCTGTGAGAACTGTTGTTTCCTGGTGTTTATAGCTGGCTGGAAAGAGGAAGGACAGACGTTCATGTCACAAACAGGAGGACAAGGTGAGCTGTAAATCTGTTTGTTACAGTCACTATAGCAACAAGGACTGCTGAGCTATGTCTGTGGAAGACATTGTGCAGCCTTCTTTTTTTAGTAGAATGCCCAAAATTGGTCACATTAAAAACAGATGTTATTTTTAAAAAGCATATGAGTAAAAAGAAAAACAGCTTAGTCCCAACTTGTTAAAAAAAAACCCCATCTAGCTAAGTTGTGTGAGTGCTGGTTCACACTAATCCATCACTTGGTGCTGTCAAAGCAGAATTATAGGTACTTGTGGTTGAAGCTTTACATTTCTCAACTGAGACGAGGTAGAAGTGTAAGAACAGGGACTATTTTTACAACCTTTATAACACACAAATGTTTCTCATTATAGAAGATGAACTGGGTCTTGTAAGCACGATGATGCATGAAGCAGCAGGAGATTTGGAACGGCAAAATATACTAGAGTCAGCGTTAACTATAGTAGAAGAAAAAAATGTCCATCATGGGCCAAATCTCCTGTTGCTTTCCAAAAGTGGAAAGGTACTGCGTGTCCAAAGATCTGTGTTATGACTTCAGGGAGACAAGAGTCCAACTGAATCTCACATTCACATCTCTTGATTGCAGCAACAAACCTTTATCCAAGTTGATTCAAGGCAGAACTTGGCAACAGTTCCTGCAGTCTGAGCTGGAACTGTACCGAGTGTAAAGGTTGTGCAGCCCTCAGGACGGAGAAGTAAGAAAGCCTTGAAAGTCCAAAGATCTGTGTTGTGACTTCAGAGAGACAAGAGTCCAACCAAATCTCACATTCACATCTCTTGATTACAGTAACAAACTTTTATCCAAGTTGATTCAAGGCAGAACTTGGCAACAGTCCCTGCAGTCTGAGCTGGAACTGAACCGAATGTAAAGGTTGTTCAGCCCTCAGGACAGAGAAGTAAAAAAGCCTTGTCAGCTTTTTCTTAAGGGTCAGCGTTTGAGTGTGCAGATGTAGTTTGGGGAGTTGATTCTGGGTTTGTTTGATTCTTACTTTCTTTCTTTCTTTCTTTTATTTGTTTCTTTCTTTCAGCCTTTCCTGGATCTTGGTGAGTAATTAACATGTAGCCTTTGCACACTCCATTTAGAGAGCCAAAATCATCCACTGCTGGGAGTTGGTGGAATGTGCACCGTATAAACATCAAATTACACTGTGTGTGTGTGTGTGTGTGTGTGTGTGTGTGTGTTTCTGTCTGTGTCTGTGTGTGTATATGTGTTTCCCCTCCCTCCCTATATGCAATCATGATAATCAGCACTTCTATCACATAAAGGCCCAGTGCAGTGATATAATACTTAGTGATGACTTTCTCTCTGCATGGCCACAGCTGTTACAACAAAAGAGGAAAATAAACCCACTCTGTGTCCAGTATGCAATGCATATTTTTCTCCTCTCTCATCCTCATGTTTTCCTTTCTTTCTTTCTGTAAATCTCTACATCTACATCTGTTATTTACTTTTGTGTACGCTTTTTGTTCAAGACATGCATTCAGTTGTGTTGTTGTGTCTTACATAACAGGTACAGGCAATATGTGCATAGAGGCGTGCATTTACACATTTTCTATCTATCTATCTATCTATCTATCTATCTATCTATCTATCTATCTTAATTCAAACACAACCCACATATAATCCTAAACTATGTTGTAGAATTGACATTCTGTTCATTCACCGTGCCTCCGCTGCCTCACAAGTGACAACCTAATGTCACTGTTAGTTACAGTTGCATTACAACATCAGCAAATAACTTTATTACCTTTGTTTTTCCATTTATGGTGTCAAATCCAAAATTCACATTGTCAACAGCATGACTCGCAAGTTTCTGTCATGTTGTGTTAGCAAAGAGAACAATAGCCTAGTTTACTAAGGAAAACACTTCCTCAGATGGAATTGTTAGACATTTTGGAAAATATGACTATTCGCTTTCTTGCCAAAAGTTAGATGAGAAGGTCGATACCTCTGTCATTTCTGTTCAGTAAATATTAAGCTAACGCCCGCAGCTGCTTACCTCAATTTAGCTAGCCAAGAAATAGTCCCACACATAATTTCCCATAAAACCACGATATGTCATATGTATGCTTGATTTTTCTACAAAGGAGACAAACAAGCTACAAAAAAGTGTTAATTAGTGAACTTTAGATGTGCTCGTAGGTGGATTTTATTATCTTTGGACACAGCCAGGTTAGCCATAGCCCCCTGTTTCCGGTCTTTGTGCCAAGCTAAGCTGGGGTTGGTTTCATATTTACAGACAGATATATCATCTCACATCATATCATCAAACTCTCACCCAGAAAGTGAATAAGCTTGTTTCCCAGAATGTTGAACTGTTGCTTTAACATCCATGTGAAGTTTTGGTTTTACAGGGCCAATCCACTGAACTGTTGACTATAATGGCTTCAGTGCTTGTTAAAGTTAGAAGTAAAAAAAAAAAATATGCCTGTTGATGTAATCAGGGTAGTCTCAGCTTGGGTTTGAGATTTCATATTTTAAACAGAAGGCCTGTGTTACAATCTGGAAGTGAGGGGGTTTGAAAGAAGTGGGCATTTAGCAGACTAATGGAACACGCTATTGAGTTGCATTAACTCCATAGCGTGTATTACTAAGAGACTTTTTAGCAAGGACTGAGAGTTAGGATATCTTGGCCGTTTGCCGCTTTGATTTTGACTCTGTTTCTTGTGAGTCCCTCAACTTTATGGGAGAGCAATGCTAAATAGCTGAAATACCCCTTTAACTTCAGAAGTATTTGAAGAAATAAGTCTATAAGAAACCTTTTTCGGAACACATTATTTTTGTAACCTACCAGAACACACAAATTTACAAAAAATGAAATAAATGAAACCGAGTTACTATCCAACTCGGTGCAAGAATACATATATACACATATGCCTGCAACATGAACTCTTGTTCTGATGCCTAAGTTTTTTCTCTCAACTCTGTTCTGTGAAGGAAATAGAGATGGATGTTGTAATCAGTACCACTGCTCTCTCCAAACACCACAACACTTGCCTGATTTTTCTCTCATTCTTACTCACTCACTTACTCATCTCACTCAGTTACTCAATCAGTCACTCATGCATTCCCACTCACTGTTTCTGCCTCTTTGTCTTTCCTTACCCCCACCTCCACCTTCTTGTATTTCACTTAACAAGCCCCAAAGCAGAGCGGCAGAGGCGGTGGAGAAATGTCGAAATCTTGGGCCAGGTTTCAGAACTTATTCCCCGGCTGCCTCCCTCCTCCCACCCTCTGTCCTCCACCACAGGCCCTGTCTCTCCTGCCAACACACAGCTCTGAACAGTGTTTCCAGCCAGTGTAATTTAACCACGTACGCACACACTGCAGCTAATTAAGTTCTCGGTGATACGGCCATGCATGTAAAGACTAATTTGTGGTCATTTGATGTGTTGACAATACACACAAAAGCACACACATGCTCATGTAAAAGAGGCACTCAAGCACACACACGACAGACGCGAGCCTTCTTCCTCCCCCCGCTGAAATAGCAGTGCTCTGAGTTCACCTTTTCCGGCCAAGACCGGCTGCACGTCTGGAACTTCACAGCCCAACAGGACAGACCAAAGCCTGGGGAGAGAGAGCACAGACCGTGGGCGTCCAGTGGAGAAGCGAGACAAAAACATTTTATACAAATTGTTCTCAACCATATAATGTCACAGATCAGAAGCTGACTGGTTTTCACCAAAACCAAACACTACAGCAGCTACTTTCATCCATTAGAAAATTCAGACATAAGAGAGTGAAGTAAGTAATGAAATCAGCTGCTAATATTTGCTGAAAATGAAAACTTGCAGATACCTGAACTTCAATATCTCGTGACTAAGAGCTGCTGTTGTGGATAAAGAGGAAAACTGAAAACAAGTCCATACCACAATATTTCTGAGACATTTCTCTTTTCTATAAACAAATTTAACTACTGCCTCTGCCATCTTGTCCGCTGCATTTCGTAAGATCTGTTGTGTTGCTTTATGGCACTGACTTTCAACCTGAGGGTCAAGACACCCACAATGGGCCTAAGAATCTAAGAGGTTTTGAAATGGTTACTGGGTTAGGAAATAGGAAAATATTAACGGTTGTCACATTATTTTCTCTAACTTGTGAAATACTGTATATTTTTACATCTTCAACCTCTAAAAAATTGCAAATTAAACAATCTTTGATTAAACTGCCCACAACTAGACATGTAACACGTAATCAAGGGATTACAAGAAGAAGTGGGTTCATTATTATTACTATATGTAATTATAGTAATGTAAGAGACTGCTGTTCTTCCAGGGAGTGAGGGTTTTAATTTCTTGTAGTGACAGATGGTGGGATGGATGTGAGGCCAGAGGAAAAATAACTTATTCCACTTCAGAGGATAAACATTGTCAAATGTAAACATCATCAAGGAAGAAGATGGGAAAGGAAAGCATCATCTATGTGACAAGAAGCAATGATTTATGAAAAGCTTGGTTCTAATTCAAAGAGACACTTAACAGTACCACTTGTGTCAGATAAAATCAACTACTTGTCTTCAGAGTGGTCTTTTAATGTGCTACTTGTAGCATGATGTTTGTTTACATACAGCGATGATGATTCCAACATTTCCACATTATCTATGACACAACAATACAACAATAAAAATTGATGAAACGGTTCTGTCCTCCAATGTAATAACACCTCTAACACAATAACACAAATGTCAAGTAGAGCCAAGAAAATGTAAACTTTTCCCCTTCAAGGTGTTCCATAATTGACTGCTTATTTCATCCATTTGGAAAAGGCTAGTAGGCACTTGGTTGCCCATTTCCACATCATCAGTACCACACTCATTACTCTCTGGGTTTTTAGTGCTTTCACTTGACTTTCCACGGCTGTAAAGTGGCCACAAGGAGGAAAGAGTAGGGAGTGAGAGAAAAAGCATTGCTCTCTGTTCATTGCTATGATCTTTCTGTTCTGCAATTGTTGTTTTTTGAGACTTTGTAAAAAAAAAAAGTTAGTTTTATAGAGAGAGAAATTACATCATGCTGGTGAGACAGAAAGAGACAAGGACATTTAAGTAGAAGTAAAAGTGTTGAAGTGATGGTGATGGTGGTGAAAGAAGGAGGAAAAAAAAGGTGGTGATAGGGAGAATTAGAAGAATATGAATATAAAGGATAAAGATCAAGTCTAATTGATCATTTAAAGTTGCACCTCGATATTTTTACATTAACAATGGATCAAATATGTAATGTGGAAGGGGTCGTTCATAGTGAAAAACCTTGTGAAAATTAAGCAGTTCTCAGCTTTATGAGGCATTTTAGCGTCTTTCAGCTTTGTTTTGCTTTTGCAGCACAATTTTACTGTTTTGCTAATGAGCTGAGAGTGAATATTGGACTTACTGTTTGCAAATACCATATCAACTTTATAAGGTGATAATATGTCAGTGTTGTTTTTACAGCTTGTCGTGCTGCCCCCAAGTTGCCAAGAAATGTATTAATGCAGGATTAACTTCCAAACTCTCCATTGTCTCAACAGCTACAATCAGGTTGCCCTTAAAATGCACTCAACACTAAACTGGTCCAGTGGAGCAGCTCAGTAGTAAACTGACAGTAGTAAAGTAGCTCCCAGGTGTAATACTGTATGTGATGCTGTAAATGTGAATGCAGCAAAGAAAGTCAGCATCTGTGCTCAGTCAGCTTGAATCAGACCGCCTGTTGTCTTGCATATTGCACCTCCCTGACACGACCACCTCTGGACCCCTAGTCCAGTTGTGTTTACACTGCGGTGTCAACATCTGTGTACATTTCACTTAAACAAACACTGCGCCGAGCGCTCCGCAGAGCCGAGATGAAGGCAGGCGTCTGCTGTAAAAGTGACAGCAGAGGAGAGAGAGAGCAGGACCCTCTTAACCTCAACTCATACAGCTTCTATAGACACTCGCATACTCACACACACACAAATACACTTTGATCACGTCAACAGTGGGAAGCCTGCAAGCTTGGAACACTCACACCCTCCATTTGCACCAGTGACATTTAGATTGGTCTAGAGGAAGAAACCAACACACATACACACAATGCCCACACAGGCATGCACACACTGAATGGTAAACAATAAAACCACAAGTGCTTGGAGTGTTTATGTTTTCTGTGCCGTAGTTACTAAAGAGGCCATAGTGGACTGGTAGTCACACCACAGTCTAAACATTATGGTCATGGAAGGCAGACGAGGATGCCCGCTCAGTCATTATGCCTCCAAGATGCCTTGGAATTGAAATTGTTTTAAATGTTACTGACATTCTGTACTCTTAAGTGTTGTATAGCAAAGGGAGGTAGGTAAGTAAGCCAATTCTCAAGTTTAAAAAGTATGTACTGTATATTTATACTTTGATATGAGTGTGTCAAGTAGGTTTTTAAAATATATTTACTTTTTTAAAGTATTCAAACTTAAGTAAAGTTGTATTAAATATCAACTTAAAGTATATCAACGGTGTGTAGGATTTAGGGGGACATATTGGCAGAAATGCAATATAATACTCATAAACTAAGAATCATTGTGTTTTTGTTACTTTGGAATGAGCCCTTTATATCTACATAGGGAGGGGGTCGCCCTTTTTCATAAGTTTTGTGGCCACTGTAGGTTCTCCTACATGCTTGGAAGGGGAGGATGAGGGGAGGAGTATTCAGTTTGTTGTAATCTGCAACTTCACTGCTAGATGCCACTAAATCCTACACACTGATCATTTAAGTTAACTTCAGTTAATAATGGACAAACCAGGCTAAAACAGCTAATTATATTGGATCAAAACAATGGGAATAGGGACGGGATCTTCTTTAAGATTTATTAAGTTGTCTGAGATTTGACTCTCCTACACTTTTAGAAAACAATAACATATATAAAGAGAGAGAGAAGATATGGTTGTGGATGAATACCAATGAGTCAAACATTATTTTGATAAGTGTGCAGAATTTTGAGCACTCAAAATCTCATTTCAACTGCTCATCAAGGGAGCAGCAGAGTTTTAAAAGAAATGTAATGAAGAGGCAACATGTCACAATACATAACAATACTGCTTTTTTGTTTTGTTTGCTTTTTTTGGCTTGAGAAGTAGGTAACACTTACACAATACAGCACACAGGAATGAGTGAGGAATCAATCAGTAACAATCTGATCATTGATGGCTCACTAATAAGTAGATCCTGAAGTACTCTGAATTGAGGACTATAAAGTAGATAATGATGAGTGATTATAGAGCAGACTTTAAGTTGCTATATTAATGAATCATCATCTACTTATTAGTTCATAGATATTTGATTTCTTCATGAATGGTTTCCTGATTAACTCAGAATCAACTGTTAAGCAGCACAAATCTAGTTACTACTCATTAATTACTAATTACTTCAACATTTGTTACTCTTTTTGTGCATCCTCAGGTAAAGCGACACTGAGAAGTAACTAAGTAATCCCTCGTTACTTACATTCTTACCATTACTTACCCTTTTTGTAAGTTGAGGTACTGTAGGTTCTAAATCAATTAAAAAAAAACAAATTGATTATTTGATTATGGAATATTTTGGAATCAAAATCCATCCAAGCAACATTTTTGTAGCTATATCAAATACACAATCTCACACATTACTGTGCCATTAATGGCGATAACCAAGCACAACAATGATGTTAATATTTTGATGATGTAAATTGTAACCAGTAACACAACCTCAACCATCCACAGTAGTTTTGCTGACACAGACTTAAAGTCTGAGTCTTTGCTGCGTGTGAATTTCAGTTGGCTTCAGTTAAAATATTGTTTTAGAGTTCATGCACACATTAGTTTAATGATAAAACTGAAATCACTGGCGCCCCTCAAAGTGACTAATGTGTGTTGGTGGGTTCGGTTTTTCCCAGTAACTGGGAATGTGATGTATGATCGTTCAGGACACAGCAAGTCGGAGGTGAAGAGTCATTTGTAGGGTTACAAGGTTGTTCAAGGCCACACTTTTCTGTACAGCTAGTGTATTTCCCACGCCCAGAGACACTGTGTTTATTCAAAATGACCCAAAATGTAACTTTGGTGAGGAAAAATAACTTAAATTCAAAACATCAACACAACCAGTTTTTTCTACAGTACATGAAGAGGCAGCATAGTAGTGTGGTGAGACAGTGTCAAGAAGAGTAGCAGGACATGGACACAAATGCAGGACACAGGAAGTGAAGAATAACTCTTTATTCACAGTAAATCAGTCATAGCAGAACTGAACTGAACTGAACTGAACTGAACTGAACTGAACTGAACTGAACTGAACTGAACTGAACTGAACAACACAGAGCAGACTGAACAAAGGATCCAACAAAGACTGAACTGAAAACAGGACTTAAATACAGACAGAACTAATGAGGGAATAGGGAACAGGTGACTTGGCAGAAGACTGGCAAGGATTCCTGGGAACAGGGCAAGGCTAATGAAGCTGATGCAGGGCAGGTGTGGAGGGAAAAGCAGCACAGTGACACAGGAGGAAACAAACAGAGCAAACAGAAAACCAAAAACCCTGAAAACACAGTGAGACAGATAACGGTGCTTGTAGTGATATATGTGTAACAAGGCTCTAAGCACAGTCAGAGTAGCCATACATAAGCATTCACTCTCACCTACACTGCTCTGAAAAACAGACCAAAACCAAATAACAAATGCAAAAACACTTGTGTGTGTAGTAACCTACAACTGTCAGTGCACAAATAGTTTACATCATGTAGCAACCCAGCTTCTTAACTTGTCCCCTTAGTGCCAGCAAACCGTGGAAGAAAAGTCTGAGGGCATCTGGTGGACTGGTGGATAATGGCAGCTAAGAACACAGAGCCAGACTGTTACAGAACCATGACAGACAGATTATAATCATTCAACTGATACAAGCCTCCATTCCAGCCAAAATCTGCATACTGAAGTGTCCCTGAGAAAGTAGACACTTTTCTATAGGCAGTCTATACCTCTAATCTCCTGGTGGCCAACAGAAAAAGAAGACAGTTGATCTACAGGAATCAATAAAATAAAAACTCTTATAGGTAGTTAATTAATTGGAGAAACAGGAATGAATTGTGAGCATTTTAAGAATCCTGAAAGGTGGCGAACAAGAGGACATTTGGTCACATTACAAGCTAGAAGATGGACAATTCTCTAAACTGTGTTGACAAGTTTTGTGGCCCTGCAACTTAAACATTTATACATGTCTGACCGCCAAATAACAGAGTTCAGATACCAAAATGAGAAACTAAGAGGACCGTATTTTTACTGGGCATTCTGACACATTTGTTTTAAATAATCCATTCGGAATAACACAAAGTGACTCTATTTCCATTCCAAGTAATTATAGACCCTCGTCTCTCTCTGTTCCTGTAATTAAAGACAAAGCAGGGGCAAAATCAGGAAGATTCCCATCCGTTCTGAATGCGTTGCCGCAAACCGTTGGTTAGACTGGCACATTCATTATGAGTCCAGTAATTATCACTAGAAAATGGAGGGAAGCCCAAAACACAACGATGGAGTTACTAAAATAGATAGAAACTTCTTTCTTTTTTTGAAAAACATGATAATAACTTTTTTGGGGGCGTGAGAGTTTTTTTCCAGGACCAATTCTGTTTTTGAGAATTTGCAGGCTTCACATTAATATCCAAATCCCAGCTCAAGACTTACTCAACAGTACATCTTTTTACTCACTCATTTTCTTTGGCCAAAGTTTTCCAGGCTCTCCGTGGAGTTCAGCCAACAATCTGTTTGTCAAATGATCCTTCAGATGACATTTGGCTACACGTTATAGTTTACACAGGAAAGGTACAGATGCAGCTGGATGACTCTTATCTGCTGGAGACAATAATAATAATCAGTGTTGGGCAGTGATACATAACTTGATTATGCAATAATGGCACTAGTTTTTCAGAAATGAGTAGTCCAAGGGATAACAACCTGAAATTCAGCAATTGCATAACAGTTACTATTTCCAATAACATATTGTTACCTCAGTAATTTGGTTGTTGACTTGTTTGTCTTACTGAGATTTTGATGGAGGGTTAATATCAGTTTGGTCTTTTTGTACTCAGTTAATAGTCTGATCTGAGACGTGTTAGCTTGTGGGTGGGAGGTTAGCCTGTGAGCCTGAGAAGAAATGTCCCTCCTGCTATTTCCAAAGTTTTCCTATTGTGTCTGTTTAGCTAGCCTGCTATCGCTAGCCTCATTTTCTACACATGTTTTCTATTTCTACATGTGTTAAATACAGTAGATGTGACATGTTGTGTGGAGGATTTGGAGTTGTTTAAAGGCACCTTTGTTAGAGCTAGAAAGAGTGAGGAAAGTAATGTAACAAGTGATGTAACTACTAAAATGAATTTTAAACAAAACAAATTAATGTCACTGTTGAGTAATTACTAAAGTAATGACATTTTTAAATGAGTAATTGACATTTTTCAAGTAACTATAACTGCACTTATGATAATAACGTGATGGCTCATTTAACTGAAGGTCTTTCTGCCTCAGTGGAAAAAGCAGCAGGAACACGGAATACGGATGAAACAAAAAGGCATTTTGTCATTAATATCTGTGTCCCAAAGCACTAAAATACAGAACAAATGGTAATAGGTTTTTCTGTCCCATCCTGCCAAAGTTCCACAGAGTTAAAAACTCCCTTTGGTCACTTTTCATTCCAGTTCGCTGCTTTCAGTGACTGCAGTGAGTTTCAAAAATATCATAAAGACCAAAATGGACGATTTCGCCCCGTTCCCATCTTTGAAACAGTCTATTGAAGACATTTCCATGCACACATGTGTTGTACTGTCATGTCTTTCATTTCATTTCACAGTATCTTTGTGGATGGTGTTATTCTTTTTCTGTCTGAATGTCCAAATGTGTCTGCTCAGTTTCAGACTTTCTCTACAAACTGTTATTCTTTTAACTATTTTTGTTGTCCCCTTTTCCTAAATCCTCCAGCAGGAGTAATTTTTCTTCTTGTTAGACTACCATTATATGTAATTAGTTCTTAATTTAATGTCCTGGTTAAATAAAGGTTAAACAATTATTTTAAAAAACAGACCAGTGGGATTGGACCAGAACCACACCTGCAGTTTGGGAACAATCAGACGGGGTTGGGTTGCGTTCCTGACCCAACAGAACAGTTCTGGCTTGTTGCAGGGATGATAAATCAGACAGACCCCACCCAATCAGTGAGCTACAAGTTTTTTTGCACTTTGTCTTCCCCTTTGTCTGGCAGAGAGAGCTGCCAGAAGACATCCAGGCCACTCAGTTTTGGAAATCTGTGATTACAGTGTCTATCTGCTAGAAAGAAGATATTTTTAATGCAACCAGAGCAATAAAAAAAAGATTATCTTGTATTCCTGTTGCAGCATACTGACAGCTTCCAGAGTTTCATACAGCATAAATAATAGTTAAAAGACGCAATAATGGTCATGGGAGATGTGCAGTCCAGATTGGCTATACAATGTGCATTTATTTTTGAACAGTT
This sequence comes from Thunnus maccoyii, assembly GCF_910596095.1. Taxonomy (NCBI): domain Eukaryota; kingdom Metazoa; phylum Chordata; class Actinopteri; order Scombriformes; family Scombridae; genus Thunnus; species Thunnus maccoyii. The sequence goes on along the minus strand of NC_056534.1, from coordinate 8,519,020 downwards.
GGCGTAACTGCGTCATCATTTTTTCAACACATCTAAAACCATTTAAAAAGGGTATTTCCCTACAAAATGAATAAACAATGCATAAGTTGTTGACAAAAGACTTTTATTTTAAGGTTCATTTAGTAGCTGCTCTGGTGCTTTTGATCACATCACATGATCTTTATCAGTAGATAATCTACTACTAATACAACCCACAATTATTTTATTTTAGCTTAAGTTAACATAAATGTCACTTTTAGAAACTTTATTCATGTGTGATTCCGTTTCTTGTCACTGACTCTGGGCCCGTTCATGACCAGTGTCTGTACGGTAAATATGAAGCTGGAGCCAGCTCTCGCTTAGTTTGCTTAGCACAAAAAGACTGGAAACAGCGGGGAACTCTTGGCAAGAAAGTGAAGGGCATTTTCCAGAATGGCGAACTTTTCCTGTGCGTGAGCTACCAAGCAGGATAATTCACCACAAAATGTATAATAATATAAAATAATGTGCTTCACAGATGCAAAATGTTATTAGTCTCATCATAGATTATGTTTTACTGCAGCCCATTATGTGTTGTAAAATAACAACATTTTGTAGACAGTAGACACTACATTTCAATCTGTACTTACTGTACTTTTCCAGTTGTCTAAAACTACATCTATGTGGAGCAACACTAAAATTTGAACCCCTCACCTTTTCACACGGTTTCACATACACACATATACAGTATGCACACACTTCATCCTCCTAAATACCCGCATCCCACCTTTAAATAGCAGTGAAATTTACCATAAGTGGCTGCACAGTTAGTAATAATGCTCCACGCTGTGCTTGTTGCTGACCATGCTGCTAACACTGTGTGATTTATAGCGGGGGTTGTTTGCCGTGAGGCCGACAAAACCCACAGAGGAGACTGGCTGGGGGACCGAGTGGGTGGGAGAGACGGCAGGGGAGATTTTCCTTTACTGAATGATTAGTGTGTGCAGTGCAGTCTGTTCAGTTTCTTTCAAGGACAGTAAGCCTGACACATGCAGAGGTACAGATAGGATCATCGATGTACATGGGTATGCATTTAAATAAGCAAACACCTAATAAATCCACATGTAATTTTGCACAAAAGTATACAGAACTTTAAAACCTCTGGCCTGTTGGTCAGTGCACCCCTACTGGTTCCAGACTTAAATATCTCTACATCTATCTGATGGATTGCCATGACATTTATACAGACATTCATGGTCCTCAGAGGATAAATCCTACTGACTTTGGTGAAGCTTAGATGTTTCCAGTAGTGCCGTCCACTGGTCAAATTGCTCAGTAGTCTTTTGAAATATTTCAACATCTACTGCTGTGGATTGATTGCCATGAAATTTGGCACAGACACACATCATTCTCAGTGGATGAAGCCTGCTGACTTTGGCAATCCCTTGGTTTTTCCTCTAACGTCATCACAAGGTTGACATTTGAGGTTTTGTGTGAAAGGTCTCAATAACTATTAGACGGATTGCCATGAAATTTGGTACACACATTCACGTCCACCTCAAGATGAATTGTAACCACTTTGGTGGACCCTTAACATTTCCTCTAGTGCCATTGCCAGGTTAAAATTTCATTTTTCCAATACTTTGCTTTATGACCAAAAGCTTTAAAAACAGTGACATTCCCACCAGCCTCGGTTTTGTGTTTAGTGCTAATTAGCAAATGTTAGCATGCTAACATACTAAACTAAGACGGTAAACATGGTCAACATCCTACCTGCTGAACATCAGCCTGTTAGCATTGTCAATGTGGGCACGTTAGCATGCTGATGTTAGCATTTAGCTCAGATCACCACTGTGCCTATAGCTTCACAGAGCCACTTGCATGGCTGTAGACTTACAGTAGTCTTGTTTAAATGTCCTTTCTCCATGTCACTCAACTAATTTAAAGTATCTGTTATCATAATGTATTATTACAGGACCAGTGCTTTTGCATGTTTTAGTTTATTTACTAATTTACTACAAAGTGCCTGCTGTATAGGCACTTTCCATCACAACTGACTTGAGATTTTTGCAAACCATGCCGTTGTGTTAAATTAATTAAAAAATCAAATTAAAAATTTGAATTTATTTGGTGTCTGTTCCAAGCATCCAATGATTTCCATTTACTACATAGTATGAACATGTATTAGCAGACTTTTAAAACTTGCTTGAATTGAGTAATGCATCACAGCAAACTTTTTTTTTTTTTGTAGTGCAGATTTTCAACCTAATCTGCACTGCAATGATAATGTAAAACTGACAAAAAGCAAAGAAGTTCACTGTGATGAATTATGCAACTCAAACCGTACAGAAATTCCTGGAATCCAGTGGTTGCCTGGATGGGTGGAATAAATGATAAATATATACTGTAGCATGCATTTTAAAATAGTCAACTAAAATGTAAACTTTATATAATTTGTAGTTATATAGCACAAACTTGCTCACACACTGGTATAATCGTTTAAGTAACAAAGACGGTTACATCATTTTTTTTATTTAGAATAAATTACAGGTATAAAACTCTGATGTAATGGACATACAGAACATTTCGACACACGCAGCTTCCCCAGTCCAATTCCAAATAATTTCAGCACATTTTGTTTTTGGCTAAACTGATGGTCGCCAAGAGGTTATTTGCATATGGGCCACTGGTTTTATATAATAAGCATCCAACCACTGGAACCCGTGATTTCACCCTGATATTTCTTCTTGTATAGCAGAACGATAAATCAACCAAGAACCTCAAAATATTTTTGAGGCAAGCAAATTGGTAGCTAGGCTGAAGGCGAACAAGCTACAGTCAGCGTTACAAATCTAAGGGAAATGTCTGAAAAACATTACCAGGCATCTGCTTGTGTGCTATATATCATTGTGTTTCTGGAGTTGGGTGAGAGCAGGAGGACTGGGGCCAGGCCAAAACATCAGCCCAGGCTGCCTGGATTGATATGGAGAGACCATATGGAAAACATTTGGCAATCTGGTAATCTGATACGAAATCTGGGGTCAGTCTTTTAATAGTTGGTGAGGCAAGGAACATCTCCTTGACCCCTTGAGATGGACATAAATATACATATGTGCACACACTCTTACAAACACACACACTCACACACACACAGTGCTGTTGGCCCAAATGCATGTGGCAGTGATCTGGAACCCTAATTAGCTGAGAATGGGGGTGGAAGGACAGGGAGGGTGAAATTGGACGAGAGGTTTCTCTGATTGAGGGGAAATGGGAAACAGGCTGGAACCAATGTTACCCATCAGCCGCACACACACACACACACACATTCGTACACACACATACACACATACACACACTCCCAGTGAATGATGTTTACTGGATCAGTAATGAAATATCTCTGAGTTGGCCCACTGCTTGGTGCAGATCTATCCCCTGTGATTATGGCCTCTAGTCCCTGGATGCCAATATCCGTTGGTCCGAAAAAATGTGAGTTTGGAGGCTGTGATTACAGAATGAATCACCGACTAATCTGATTTGGATTACTCACTCTTGCCTTTCTTTCTGTGTTGTGCAGTGTCAAAGCACTCAGATGACTAACTTAATAAGACAAATTCTAAGCCTTTTATAGAATATAGGTGCTGACACTTTTATCTAGATAAATTACAACAAAAATGGAGGTAGAGGTCAGACCAAGAGGCAGCCTTGTGGTTAGGTGGATGAGAATAACCATGTTTAAACCCAATGTAAGCAAGGATCTGCCTTACTGAAGTGTCCTTAAGCATTTCAGTGAAGGCTACCAGCTCCAGGGATGCTGTTCTGCAGCCTGTCATGCATTTTTACAGAATTGTTATTAAGGTTTAAAATCAAGAGAATAGAATAGAGTTGAACTTTAACTTTAGCTCATCAATGCATAAAACTGGATCAGAAATATAAAGCATACTGTGTAGCTAAATAATAACAGAATAAAAGACAATAATGCATCACATGGTTGTAGGGATTGAACCTAAAGGAGTATTTTGACGTTTTGAGAAGTATGCTTGTCTTGCTGAGTGTTAGATGAGAAGATCGATACCACTCTCATGTCTGTAAATATAAGGCTACAGTCAGCAGCTGGTTGGTTTAGCTTATCAAGACTGGAAGGGGGGGGGACAAGCTCTGCTCAACAAATCCATCTGAAATTCACTAATGAACACATTCTATCTGTTTAATTTGCACAAAAAACAAAGAGTAAAAACAACATGTTGTGCTTTTACAGATGTTGCAATGACTTATACTCATAGTGATGACAAGACTCAGGGAAGTTTTCAGCACTAGATTTTTTATTAATGTTTCTTTAAGGGTTCGATATGCTTCAAATGATGCTTGTGGAAAGTTTCTTTCAAACTTGTCCAAAGGCAAAAGTGTGTCCACACCTGAAGTTGGAGTGAAAACCCTGCTGTTACAGAGAGGAGCAAGATGTGATGAATCAAATAGGAACAGTGGCACATCGTGTTAAGAAATTTAAAAGAACTTGAGAGAGCAGTTCAAATCTTTTCTTCCTGTCTCACATCTGCACATCTGGCAAATCGCTGCAGGAAGTGGGCAAGTGGTTTGTCAGTATTGGAACTGTTGGACATGGCAGTCCCAATTCCAATGTCAGATAAAGCGTGCAAAGTACACACTATGTTTAACACATATTAATGCCTTTAGCACCAAGCTTGTTGTTATGAGAAGAGAAAAACATAATTTCTGAGTTACATCCAACTAAACTACTATATTTTGATTTTGATAAACAAAACAAATATCTGATAAAGACTAAGACCACTTCCAAGTCCACATGTAAGTTATTTGTTAATGTGGGTTGCCCCAGAGGATATCAGACCTTTAACTCTGGTCATGAATTGTGCAGCTGGATGGAAGCACACATCACACCTGCACGGAAAGAGATAAAATAAAATCCTCCTGACTTGTGTATGTGATCTGTACATCCACATAAAACTGCTGGGCTTTCAAAGTTCCTGTGTGTTTCTAATTTGAGGGTGATTAAATGGTTAACAGGATTATTCACCATCCAAGTCTCCTCCCCTGCCTCAATTCCTTCCAAGGATGGAAAGCTTTAGGCTCCATCTATAACTTGGAGTGTCCTCCTCAAGACCCAGTGAGCCCACTGGGAACAAAGCAGACAAATCCCAGGCTTAGTGCTCTTCACATAAAACAAACCCCTTTTCCCCAGTGGACCAGACCAGCAGCACCAGTGAATAATCCTGGTAAACCAGGCTCAGGATGGGTTCCTTCCAGGCATGGAGGGCACTAAATCTCACACACTGTCACCAGCTGTGATACATTCATGCTCTCTGAGGCAGACAGTGTTTCCTCACAAAGAGGAAACTATAATGTGCACTCAAAGTTTCAGTCAATCACTGGCTTTTTGTTTGCATTCTTAAGCACAAAATATAATTATCCAGTACAACATAAAAGCACCCTACGACTCCAATTACCCTCCTCACTCTGCTTTTGACCTTTTTGTGCTGCCCTGTGAGACCATGAGTACTGTATTGCTAAAGGGAAAACTCTATTATCACTCCCCATGATGCCTTCTTACGTTTCCCAGTTACTCACAGCAACCACCTGTCAGTCCACACATGATTGGCAGACAAACACTTTTATCTGTTTGTATAGCTGAAGGTCTATATAGCTTTCTGCCTTTATGGCTAGACGAAGTCAAATAATGTCTTTGAGTTGGTAGTTCCGTCCTACATTTAATTGCCTTACATTGACTTTGGTTAAAGTCTGCCTGTCTGGGAAAAAACTCACATAATGATGTTGTAAATGTCTTTGTTGTCCGGCGCTTCCCACTCAGCATTTACCATAATGTATAGCTGTGCATTTGCATATTGCTCTGCTGAATGCAGGAACTTGTTTTTAGCTTGGCACCAATCTTTGACACGGTTCAATTTGGTTTTGAAAGGGTTTCATTTGGGTTTCATAAGCCCCAAAAAAAGCCCAAAGAATAAGTGTACCTTTTAGAGGAACGTGTACTCAATTAAAGGAAACTAAAGGTTAAGATAAGGAAATAATTAAAATTAGGGTTACAGCCTTTTCCCACGACAACAGCTTTATAAAAAGCTTCAAGCTTGTATAATTTCTATGGAAAAAAATGTGAACACCACACCAATCAAAATTCACACAGCAGAATATCTAGCTTGTGTGAGGAATTGAAAGTTTATTTTCCATTATTTCGTGGAAAAAAATAACTTAATATATGCAAAAAGCTGTAACTGTATATCACTGGTGTAATTATAAACAGTAAGCAAATTCTGAGCATATGGAACTCATTTTACATTATTATGAACCTAATAGATGTTAAGATTATAGAGTATTTAACTCAAGCACACAGGAGGAGTGCTCACTGAATGTCTTCCATTCTTCTACTTTGATACATAACATATGGATGTCGCTATCAAAATGCAGAATCAACCTAAAAACCTTAATAACTAACAGGCAGCACAGGGTGTGGAAAATGTAAGCAGTCCAAGAAAGTCTGGATGGGTGGACAATGGATATATTTTAGTTTCTTTAATAAAATTCAAGAAAGCTTTTGATTGTATAAACCACAGTCTTCTCAGTTTCAGGCTAAAACCTGGTGTTATTGCAAAAATTATTGCCTAATGCTTTGAAAGCTCTTTGCCAAGTCTCAGTGTTCTGTGTTCAGGTTGAACACAAAGTGATACACTTGCAAAATAAAACTAGCATGTGTTGTTTTGTGGATGTGCATTAAATGGTCCCAAACCTGCAGTATATGGTGACATAGGATGGGCGCCATGTGAAATACGGCATAAGGGCAGTGGAAAAAATATTAAATTTACATACAATTTCACATAATTTTACACACATTTCACGTTTGAATAATATTGTGTCAGTAAATGTACGGTTATTGGCTGTTTTAACATTTTCTGCAATCAATTTACAATTAAACTCAATGATTTTCCAAAACAGTCAATATTTCTTTTTAAAAAGGTAAACACTTGTTATACTACACCATGACTGTATTGTTACAAGGTTTTGTTTGTGAAAACACACCAAGAAATTAATTTTACATTCAAATTTCATAATGAAAAAAGCAAGGCTTTCTGTTATATATTCGGTCAACACTTGTGCTCATACAACATGAATGTATTCTTACAAGGTTGTGTTCGTAAAAATACTTTAAAAAATTAATTTTACAAGAAAATCCTTATAAATAATCCCACAAAAGTGGCAAGTCTTTTAAAAATAATGTGAAATGATGGTGATTCTACAACATAGGTGTACTTTTTTTTACAAGGTTGTGTTACTCACATGAGATGAGGGGCTGATTTATTGGAATAATGCAAAAATGGTACAAAGTAGCCAAAATTATCACAATCTGCCCAAAGACACAACCAATTACATAAAAGTAGAAATTGGCAACACTATTGTCTACTGTTTAAATAACTATCAGGAAAATTATACAGAGAAATGGTTAGAAGGAACCTTACATATACTTAAACTGAGAATGTGAAGTCTTATTAATCAAATTTAGCATCCAGAGCATTATGTCACCCTTAATACTGCATCCAACCTCTGGCTGCAGAAACTGGACGGCTCCATTAAAGGTGTAGTGTGTAGAATTTAGAGGCATCTAGCGGAATGGACTTGGCAGAAATAGATATAATATTCATAAGTATGTTTTAATTAGTGTATAATCACATGAAAATAAAAATTGTTGTGTTTTCGTCACCTTAGAGGGACTTTAGTGAGTTTCTACATGCTTGGAAGGGGACGATGAGGAGGAAGGGAATTCATTTGGATGCAATCTGCAGCCTCACCAATAGATGCCACTAAATCTTGTACATAGGTCCTTTAAGTTCCAGAGGCGGGTAGGAAATACCACCTGTTCCTGTTACATTTTATATTCTACAGTCCATTTAAACATGATCATGGAGTAAAATGTTTCCTAAAATTTGTTTGTAGTGGGTTTTTTACATGACCAGTGACTGCAGGTGTAAAAATGTGTCACTTAATTGAGTTTTTGTTAAAGGTCCATGACAGTGTTGTATTTTTTATTTATGTTTGGTATGCTACATATGACATGTTGTGATATTATGGGTGTTATTACTGATTTTTATGGATACATGTATTTTCTGTCTCTTTTCGAAAGTGGCTTCTGGGCATCTTTTGATGAAAGACACTGAATAAAAGTTTTTTTTCATACATAATGGTGTAATATACATGTTTTCACAGCCTCATAAACACACATATAGGGTGCTCAGTATATGTTCTTGGCAGACACTCGCTTTAGTTTCACAATCTTATTTTGAATATACAACAGCCTTTTCATTGTTCATTTGCTCTCCTCCTTCTTTCTCTCATTTTCCTGCAACCACAGGATGATGAATAAAGGGGAACATCAGTTTTGGCCGCCCCTACAAACCAAGCACCCTCAAAGTACTTAGAGGACTGAGGAGGATGGAATTTGCAACCCACTCATCATGACATAATGAGTAAGCAAGGGTGATTTACAAATATATGATGATATCATAATGACTGGGAACGGTGGTGATTTATAGCATCTCAAAATCCTAGAAAGGGAAGTGCAGGCTACCTCATACGAACTTTACATTGAACATGTCATCAAGACTCATGAAGTAAGTGTTTTTTAAAAGCTTTATGTATTCAGGTTTTTTTTTTTTTTTTTTTTTTTAAACACTCGGCTGCCTATCTCCACTATCTATGAGCCACTGAACGGTGTCTTCATGCAGGGTTTCCATTGTAGGGGAGCAGAGGAAGAGTTACTCATTCAATTTCACTTTCAGTATTTTTCCAGACCATCTAAAGCTTTTACCCTTTTGGTCACAAGCTGCCTTCATATGGTATACCTGTTATCCATGGATAGTTTATCTAGAGTTTGATGTAGATTAGACCTCACTTTCCATGTAGAAAATGCCCACTTAAGTAGAGGAAAAAGTGAAGTCCAAACATCAGCCATTATCAGCTTGGGCTCTTTTAATGTTATCTGCTGATTAACAGTGTATACCAGCATGTAATCACACAAAACTGGACTTGAAATTGTGGGATCTATTTCCTGTTGCAAGTCCTGTATGGCCCAGTCATTCCATTATTTGTGAGCACTTGTTACCCATGAAATACTTACAATACATTGCACATTATAGTGTTTAATGTGTTTATCCTGGCGCCAGTGCAACAAATACAAACCCTTGTGCACTTACTTGACAAATTAAGAGATTTTTCATGTCACTAAGAAACCTGTTTCGCTCACTTCCATGGTTTTACATACTGTCCATACAGTCTTAGTAGCTGGTCCTGATTTGGCAAGTACTATACAAGCCTAGCAAAGGAAGCTACTGTCAGTAGTATTTATATAAACATGCATTTGTCTTATTAATCCATTACATTTGTGTCCAGAAATTTTGGGGAGGATGGAGCAAATGGGTAAACAGAGAAGAAGTAAATGAATGAGGCTGTGAGATTCGTGAGAAATGTCTTCAAACATCTTGTTTTTCCTGAGACAAACATAAGAAGTGTTCAGATATACTTAGCCTTTTACACCAGTGTTATACTTAGAAACGCAGTGCTTTGTGTTTTCTTTTTTGAGAAAGTACACAGTTGTAACTATATCCCTTTTTAGAATTTATGAACCACATGTTAAGAACAGAAAATATTCTGTGGCGATATATGTAAAAGCACAGCCACCGGCTTGTTCTTCATGTAACTGTGACTTCATATTAAATCATAAAACTCCCTTGGGAGGCACCGCAAGTTCTGTTTGTGAAGGCTGACCACTTTGAGCCTCAGTTAAGTTGGAAAACCCCGGTCTGAAGCGAATGCTCTCGATGACCCTCACAAAAGCTTCTGTTCAGACGCTGCACGCGGTGATGAGGTGGGTGGTTGAACGTATGAAACAGTCAAACAGCTGGAGTTTGAGTGTGTGTTAATGAAAGTTGTATAGTGTTGGACTGAACACAGGCAATCATGGCATTATTGACTCAACACCACCATCTATTGTTGAGTTTCAGTATTACAATCTAAATAAGCTAAAAAACAACAACTCACTAATGAATAAATGAAAGCTTAAACAATAACTTTTAATTATTCTACATTTTATTTAAATATTTATCTGCACAGTTGTGTTGCAACACACATACAGGTACAACCAATTATACCAGATGACAAATATTTAACGGTTCACGTTTTCCACTTTCTTTCTTTCCAAAATCTTTCCATCTCAGCACATTTCACAGAATATGACTATGTTTAGTAAGCTTTATGTGGAGAAAAACAAATCTATTTTATCTATTTGTACCTTTTATTCTTTTCGGCAAGTTGTTTGGTGAATGAACACCAACATTCTGGTGCGGGTCACAACAGTGTCCTATTGTATGTAGTCAATGGTAGTACAATTTGAAGTTGACCTTGTCTGTACAGCACTTTGTGACTCAATAAATAGTGCAGTTTCAAATAGTAAGTAGGGAGGAGAGTTAAACCACAATAGTCCTCAGTTAGTTACCATCTTGTTTCTCTTCCAGCAGTTCTTGAGTTTCTCGGTCCAGCACCTGTCTATGGTGAGGGGCCAGTGGGTGTGTGGGTGGACATGGCGTCTACATGGCCTGTTTGCCAACCGCAGCTTCAACAATGTGCGACTGTGTCAACACAAATACCACTCTGCCTCTCTCTTCAGTCTCCTTGCTCAATTCCCAAAGCAGGAAGAGACAGCATGGAGGCCCAGTCAGTGGATGTCTTTTCTTCCTTTACCATGTTGTGTTTTTCTACCTGAAGGGAAAAGAACAGGGTTAAAATAGAATAAGTGAAGCTGTTTCGACTAGAGAGATATGACTACAGGTGTGCTAGAAAAAGTTTACAGCAACCCTACAGATAATGACTTAGTGTACTGTTTAAAGGATCAGTGTGTAAGATTTAGTGGCATCTAGTGGTGAGGTTGCAGATTGCAACTCAATGATAAACCCTCCCCTCCCCCTCCCCATCCAAACAGAAAGGGACAGAACTACGGCAGCCACCAAAAACACGAAAGGGATACTGTACAAACATGGTGTTGCAACATGGCAGCCTCCGTGGAAGAGGACTCGCTCCCTATGTAGATATAAAGGGCTCATTCTAATCCAATGAAAACACAGTGATTCTTCGTTTCATGGGATTATACACTAATTAAAACATACTCATGAATATTGTATTCCATTTCTACCCAGTCCGTTCCACTAGATGCCACTAAATTCTGCACACTGCACCTTTAAGTTTATTCAGAAGATTATTTGATTCAAATGTGTGTGTCAGGGATGAAGTCAGTTTTGTTACTGTTGAAGCTCCCACCTGCAGCTTTAGTGTCAGCTAAACATTTTCTTTAGTTTAGAGAAGAAGCCTCCCTCTTCCTTCTGCTGCTGTTTGTCTTGTCCCCCCTCTGAGCTGGTCGACTTCGCACCTGAAGTGCTGCTGCCCCCTCCTGGACACAAACACATACTGCATCAGCTCAACTACTGCTGAGACTGACTTGACTATCTGTGTCTGTGGGTCTCTCTGCATACTAGGGTGGACTGATGCTTTGATTGAATGGTTGAATTAAAGTCTAACTCTGACCTGCGGAAGGTGTGACACCGTTGACAGACCCCTGAACATCCGTCTCGTCTTCGGCATAACTAAGCATCAGAGAGCGCTGCTTTCGCGTCAACTTCCTGCAAAAACAAGAGACCAGAAATACAATGAAATGACACAAAACCAAACAATGTACGACTGTTCACAGTGTTGATGCCCTATACTGTCTAACCATTTTTTGTATAACTGCATCATTGCGTTACATGCAAGATTCTAGATATTTTGCATGTATTTGAATACAAACTTCCTGGTAATTTACCACTAATTATTTTTCTATTTTTTCTTCATCATTTGCAATAAAGTTTCATCAGAGCTCTGTTGATCTGAACAATGCTTTACTGAGCAACATGCTGTTGTAATAATGAGTTTGTGAGGTAAAATAGCAAAATCTGCAATTAATCATTTTTTGATCTAAAATACAAATACTGTAGTCAAATAATGTTTTGACTGTAATAACAGACTAAAAATAGTGTCATAAGCAGGCTCTCATACTAATTTAGTACAACCAGGCTTACCTAGCGGTATGAAAACAAACAAACAATCAGAATATGTCTGTGTGGCTCTTACTTGGGCACTCTGATCTTGATGTGAACATAGTGATCTCCATAGCTGTAGCTGTTCATCCTCCGAATGCCTTTACCCTGCAGCCGGATCACCTGATCAGCTTGGCAACTGGAAGGAATCTGAAAACATAGATGATAAACTTAATAACAGAAAAGAGACAAGAGAGTTCTGCTGTACTGAAATACTAAATGGTACAAGGAATGTGGTCCTCATTCAGGAGAGGGATGGACCACCATGTTATTGGCTTTAATATGATAATATACAGTGTAATATTTAAGGAAAAACTGAAAGTTTCAGGTAAAATCAGGTCCACTAATCTATCTAAAGACAAATATTTTATTATTCTAAGGGAAAACTTGGGGAGTCATGCTGTATATTGTCTATAAGCTACAACCCTGCCATTTGCTCACCACTATACTGATGGTTTCGTAGAGGCCCTGTGTTGTGGCTGTGCCCCCAAGGATGGCTTGAGCCACAGAGATCAACACGTCTGAGTGGATGTCTATCCCGCTACGCCTGAACACAGGGCTACTCTGGACCTGTACAGAGACATTTCAAAAGCAACACATCAAATACATTTACCATCAAACTCCAGTGCTACTCCAATACATTGATAGAATGTGAAATGTACTCCAAAATGCTTCATAAACTAACAAAACTCACCCTAAATGTAATGAGGATTTCCCTTTTTCCAACTTGCATGCGCACTGTCTGACCGTTTTCCACTCCTGTGAGAAAATATCACAGAATGTTAGCATTTGTCATTATATAAAATCTTCCAAATCAGAGTCAACAGCAGTCAAAGCAGGTTTACATTCATTCACAATTTAGCATAAGATTAAATATGCTGAGAATCTGAGGATCATTAGGTTCGGCAGCAGCTGATAAACACATAAAAAAAACAGATGTAAATTTGTTTCCACATTTGTTCCATCTTTCACTTATGAGATTACAGGATGGAAACCTACCAGCAGGTACAGGCACAGTGACCGTCTGCCTCTTCTTGGTCTGACCTGAACCTCGGCAAAGCGCGCAGGGTGTGGTTATAATGGAGCCCTTCCCCCCGCAGCGCCGACATGTGCTGCGCATCAGGAAGGGACCCGTGTTGATCGACTCCTGCAGGGGGCGACGCAGACAATAAAATACTGTATAGTGGCGGACTAATAGCACAGTGTGGTAAAGTCCTGAGATGAAATCCTACTAAAGGAAAACTTGGAGCCTGAAGACACTCCCCAAGTTAAAGCGATGTGATGCTCACCATGCCAGTGCCGTTGCAGTAGTGACAGTGCGACACCTTGGTGCCGGGCTCACTGCCCTTGCCATCACACCTCGGACAGGCGTCGTCCATATTTACAGACAATTCCTTATTTGCGCCCTTCGCTGCCTCAGCAAACGTAAGCTCCATCACAAACTGTAGAAAGACAGAAAAAATACTTCAGTGCAATTAAACTAACATTGACACTTGCTGAATTCCTACCTGTTCCAGGTACTACATGTACTACATGCTTTACACAGTAACTTAAACAACTTAACAAGGTGTACATAACAAAAAAACTACACAACCTAGATGCAAAAGTACATCTTAAAGTTAAACACTGAAACATGTTGATGCTACAGTCTTGGGAGTTCTCACCTCAGGCCTTTGTTCAAACATGCTGTTGAGGTCTCCGAAGCCCATGCCTCCAGTAAAATCTCCAAAGATCTTCCTGAAGAGCTCCTCAGGGTCTAAAGTGGCTCCACCAGCTCTGTAGTACTGCTGCTGGCCTGCTCCAGCACGGTTTGGGTCGAAGCCTGCTGCTCCGTACGTGTCATATTGTTTCCTCTTCACCTCGTCACTCAGCACCTACACATCAAAACAACAGGAATTTGGGGTTTATTGTGCAGGTCCAATACACTTTTACATAGCTGAGGAGGGTATTCAAATATCCTTGACAGAATTATGTCATTTGCAGACCTGCCAACGCTGCCACAAATTATTTGAGTACCACTTCTTAGATGAATCAAATGCGAATCACTGCTGTTCACACAATGAATTATTGTACATAATTTGCATACATACACATAACAGTACTTCATTTGTATACATGCAGCAATCAAACAGATGAAAAAGTGAGGGAAACACTGATATGAAAAGACACACACACACACACACACACACGTGTCTCACGTGCACATGCTTTCTTTTTTTTTTCATAGTGCCATAAACTGCCCCTCTCATTACGGTCATGGGTTTGGCTGCAATAATAACTATGAATACAGTAATGTGACAAGTCAATTCACAATTTCAACTTTCCACATCCACCCTAGTACGTTTACCTTTGCGAAGGAGTAAAAAGAACCGTCCTCACTTGAGGAACCAGCCAGCCAGAGTGAGGAGGGGGAACGAGAGGAATAAAATCGATGTCATGTTGCTGTCGATTTGCAGTCTCTTGAATAATGTTACACATTTATCGATCATGATCATCCCTGCTTCATATTTGGGTGAAGGCAGGAGGAATGAATCCGGTGTTATGATTGGCCAAACTCATCTTTTTCTTTTCGGCAGGCTAGACGCTGCTGCCTCTTGCTGTTAGAGTTGAGTACTGCATGTACACAATTGAACTCAAAAGCGTCACCAGCTTTTTGCATAGTTTAGAGTGACAAATTTAACAGGCGTACTTTGATTTCAAAATGCGTACTTGTTACGCAAAATGCATACAGGTTGGCAGGTCTGCATTTGTATTGTACCTCATAGGCTTCAGCCAGTTTGGCAAACTTCTCTTTGGCCTCTGGATCATCTGGGTTGGTGTCTGGGTGGTACTTTTTTGCCAACTGTATAGGGACAATAAAAGATAAATGAAGACAGACCAAAAAGTTTAAAAATTTAAAACTCTTTCAAAAGGCGTCCAAACTAAATCCTAAGATTCAAAGTATTGAGTCTCACAATCCTGGAGATATTTTCACATCTTGCGCAATAACAATCTTTTTAACCACTTTCTATTTCTTTTCACATTTAATAATGAGAAACTAGCAAAAAAAAGTGTAGTTAGTGTAGTGCTACGTCTCATTGAAAGTGTTACTCTGACCTGGTAATATGCCTTTTTGATGTCCTTCTGTGTGGCAGTGCGGGAGACACCCAAGATTTCATACAAGTCTAGCTTGTTTGCAAATCTACTGCTGGTGTGGAACGAGTGGCAGGTCACGCCTGCAGAGAAAAGGATACAAATAGGACATTTTGAAGAGTAACTCAACGGTTTCACCTCTGACAACACCTAAAATCACATGAGTGCAGTTTAAAGTGTGCTTTGTTGGACCTATAACCACCGGAATATCAATACGTCCTGGAATACACTTGTACATCACTGCAGCAAGGTGATCAATTAAACCACCAGGGGTCAGAAACAAATATTAATACGATGTTTTTTTATCAGGAGGTCTGCAATCAGGGACTGGTGAGATATCTGACGAAGTAAATAATGAAGGGTCTGTTTTTGTGCACAGCACCAAGAGAAGAAGCATAAAGAATCTATGAGTTAATCATCAACCCATGAATGGCTATAATATGTCAGCAAGTTATACAAAATAAAATTACATCCAAGTTCCTGACTGTACTCCTGACAGCAAACACTGTAGATATTACCCAATAAAATACTCATTAATCAGGCTTTTGCACTGTACAAGTGTATCATACTGTTTAACCTGTATGGCATCGATGGGGTGTATTCACAGCACATTAAAATGGATAAATTACTCAATCATTTACTTTACCACAATTGAATACCACTAAACTTAACACAGAAGTCCTACAAGAAATTTGTCTTTAAATTATGCACTACTCTACAGTAATAACATTCTGAACGTGGCCATGAAAAATCACATGATGCTGAGCAGTTATGGAGGAAGTATTCAAATCCTTTGCTTAAGTAGAAGTACCAAACCTGAAATGTAAAAATACTCCATTACAAGTTGAAGTCCTGCATGAAAAAATCTACTTAAGTAAAAGTACAAAAGTATTAGCAGCAAAATGTAGTTGAAGTATTACAGTAAAAGTAGTGGTTTGGTGCCTCTTACTGATATATTATTATATATGACATCATTAGATTATTAATACTGAAGCATCAGTGTTGGAGCAGCATGTTACTGTTGTAGCTGCTGGAGGTGGAGCTAGTTTCAACTACTTTATATAGCCTACAGTTAGCTAGTTCAGTCTAGTGGTTCCCAACCTAGGGGTCGGGCCCCTTAAAAGGGTCACCAGATATATCTAAAGGGTCGTGAGATGATTAATGGGAGAAGAAAAAAGAAAAAACAAAGTTCTGATACACAAATCTTTTTTCAGTTTTCTCTTACCTTTGATTTTTGGTGAAGTATTGGATACTGGACTATTTGTTGGAGCTGTTAATAACTCATAGACATCTGAAACGTGACCCAGACTACACACTGCTTTTTGTAAGACATCATCTTTAAAAATGTATTTTAAAAACTAGTTAGCCTATATTATCTAATGTGTCTGATCTTCATCTGTAAAGTAACTAAAGCTGTCATGAATGTAGTGGAGTAGAAAGTACAATATATCCCTCTAAAATGTAATGAATGGGAAGTATAAAGTAGCATCAAATGGACATACTTCAGTAAAGTACAAGTACCTCAAAATTGTACTTAAGTAAATATACTTAGTTACTTTCCACCACTGATGCTGACACACAATAAGGTCAGTGTGTGCCGACTGTTACTGATATAATCACACAACAAAACACCATCAGACAGCAGTTACATCATACTTTCACCAAGGCTAACGTTAGTTCGCTTTAGCAGCATTTTTAGCTAGCTGTACTCTCTGACGTTAACACTGCAAATCACAAAACCTGAACTGGGCTCTGGACATTTAAACAGACAGCTGGCGTTACAGAAAATTATAGTATACCGCTGTAATAACAAACTCTGGAGTTGTATGCTAACTGTTAGCTATCTCACCTGTCGGTCCTTTCAATGTCACGCCATGTCCGTGTCTCCGGGAGCTCGGGTTAACCGCTATCCCTGCCCGGTGAGTCTGCGATATCGTCGCTGAACAAACTCCTGCATGTCTGACGGAGATAACCAGAAAACGACCATGACGGTGTACAGAAGAAAACGATGCTGCTAACAAGCGTGTAGTAAACCGGCCAGCGGAGGACGCCATTTTCACGTCACTACCGGTGGCTTTGGGTCAGCAGCGGTCTGCGCATGTGCAGTTTATAAAATTGACCAGATCAAAAGTAGTAAACGGCAGTGATAAAATGTGTACATTTAGCAATTAAGTATTCCCATGCTACTTTATACTTACTTTTCAGAGGGAAATATACTTTTACTGCTCTGTCAAACAAAGTAGTTACAAGTGAGAAAAGAAATCTGGTGTTTAAATTGTTTTCTCTCGCGTTTATGACTTAATAACATGTGAAAAAAAAAGGTTTTGCCAGGATCTTTCCTTATTTTTTTTTTTCAACTGTGAAACAAGTGGGGGGGGGGGGGGGAAGTTTTGCCAGATGATTCTTTTTTTAATTTTTAATTTTTAAAATTTATATTTTTAGTTTTTATTATTTTTTAGTAACAATATAACTATTAATAACAATTAGTAACAATATAAGTATTGTTATTCAAATCTTTATTATTCTTTTTCTTCCATACATTTTCTAACTACTTTCATTTACAGAATCCATTCATATATCAATATGTTCAGCTCTTTAAGGACATATATGCTATTACTTTTTATTTTTGTAACTTTTATATTTTTTAAGATACACACAGATGGGTACAAATTAAAGGAAAAACTGGTACAGGTCTGAATGCTTGACCCCTACAGTGAGGGGATCCGGTGGCTCTCTTATGCTGAGGGGGGCATTTTACTGGCATGATTTGGGTCCACTTGTCTCCTTAGTGGGAAGGGTCACTAAAAATCAATACAAAGTTGTTCTGAGTCATCACCTTTATCCTATGATGAAACATTTCTATCCTGATGGGAGTGGTCTCCTCCAGAATGACAATGCCCCAATTCACATGACACAAGGGGTCACTGAATGGTTTGATGAGTATGAAAATGAATGAATCACATGCTATGGCCTTCACAGTCACCAGATCTCAACCCACTTTAAGAGCTGTGGGAGATTTTGGACTGATGTGTTAGTGCTCTCCACCACCATCATCAAAACACCAAATGAGGGAATATCTTTGGGAACAATGGTGTTCATCCCTCCAGTAGAGTTCAGAGACTGTAGAATCAATGCCAAGGCTGAGGAACACCATTCTTCAAAAATGCTGATTCAACTGATATAGGCCACACCCATTTGTGCCTGGAAAAATTTTCCGCCATTTAGGAGTTTTTGCTTCTGTTGGCACATATTTCATCTTAGATGACCCCGGACAAAACTTATGAGTTCATTTCTGGGTATCACATAGGTTTTGTCTGCAATTGGTTGCAACCAAATTTGGGAATGTTGTACATAAAGCCACACTGTACAAATGTGTAACATTTGATATCATTCTATACACAGTAAAGTAACATTAAAATGTGATATTTCTGCA
Organism: Thunnus maccoyii; assembly: GCF_910596095.1. Classification (NCBI taxonomy): domain Eukaryota; kingdom Metazoa; phylum Chordata; class Actinopteri; order Scombriformes; family Scombridae; genus Thunnus; species Thunnus maccoyii. The sequence goes on along the minus strand of NC_056534.1, from coordinate 8,500,342 downwards.
ATTCTGTTGTCTTTAATAAAATGAAACTTCGTACATAAGTTCTCCATGAGAATCTGCAAGACATACTGAATCATGGCACCAATAGCCCCAACCTGTGGTCATGAGGAAAACACCACCATGCTACTTATTAACTGCCATATCTCCTAAATGTAATCTATCATGTTAACCAAATTCTGCAAAGGTGTACAGATGGAGATGCTGAACAAATGTGTTGTATTTGCAGCAATGCTTTGCAAGTTATTTCAGCCGTCAGCATTCACACGCATTTTCAGCAGGAAATGCATTCCTAGTTTCTCCATGCACTCTAAAAATAAGGGATATATATTATGTGTTAATTATGTAACATTACTCTCCAGACCCCACTTTCAGAGCCAATAACATAGACTAATCTAAATCACCCTTGAGGTCAGTCAGCTTATTTTTGTTTGTTTATAGTCCACAGGGAAGTCAATGATTTGACTTGTGGGTCCAACATTTCATAACATAACATAACATAACATAACATAACATAACATAACATAACATAACATAACATAACATAACATAACTTGCTAACACACAATATATGTACCTTGCACACCCGCACAGGTGTTTTCAATTCATTTGACTGATTAGACCTCTAGTTATAGGTATAAATTGGGTGGAGCTATGCTTGGAATTACATGATGTCACCAAATTCTATAGATGTATTCCAGAACCAACCAGCACAGTACAGTTTGTGCAGTTTGAGCAGTTTCCACTCCATTTGAATTTGCACCAAAAGGGCACATGCCTATTTGTGTTTCCCTCTCGTTAAAACTATGTTTCCTGTAGCACCTACAGTACTGTATCTCCGTGGCTGAGGTTCGGACTAAGGTAAGTTATGGTTAGGTGTAATAGAGATAACTGTTTGGTTTTAAGGTTTGGTTGGGGTCAGGTTAAACATCACAGAAGATGAGTGGTTGGGGAGATAAGTTGGGTTCAGGTAAAGGTAAGGGGAAACATACTTTGAATGGGAAACAGTCTTTGACATAATGTTAGCTTAAATTGACAGCTGTGCAGCATGTAAGCAAACTACCTAGGCCTATATACACTGGCCTCTATCATCTGATAGAGATTCAACCTAAGGCCTCATGTGCTGCAGCTGCAGCTGAGCACAGCCAGTATGTGGGCTGCTAATAAGAATGATAAAAGTGTAAGTTGTCCTGCCCTAACAGGTACAACAAAACCAACAGCAGCAGAATAATCCCAACCTTGACAAATGCTGGTTACTTTAATGCATTGGCTGTAACAAATCAATAATATATATTTCTAAAAAAAAATTAACACTGACAGAGTCCAATCTGCAAAATCAAAAGTACTTTTGCTTTTGATATTTAAAGGATAAGTTCATACTTTTTCAAGTCTGTCTTAAAACAAGTCAGGTGCCCAAATGAACACATAAAGAGGGTTTCCTCACTTTAATCGTTCCTCCTGTTCATACTGGCTATTAAAAGATCCCCTTCGAATGTGCTTACAAGTGATCAGGGCCAAAATCTCATGTCCACATTTAAGTTTATTTGAAGCTTATATGAGGCTTCAGCAGTCTGAGTTAGTCATATCAAGTGGATATCTGCCACATTTACAATTATTTGTCTTTTTAGCATTAAATTCCCTCTTTGTGTTTCCTGGGACAGTGTTTCCCTGTTGAGCTGTGGTGGAAGTATAGTAACAACACTGTAACATTGAAAGATATCTACTTGATTTAAATAATCTGGACAGCAGAAGCTTCATATTAGCTTCAGATAAACTTTTAAATACATTTTTGCACAGAGAGAGGACTGTGGATTTTGTGCCTTACACTTACATTGTAAGTGCATTATGAAGGGATCTTCTAATGGTCAGTATGAACAGGAGGAATGATTACAGCATGAAAAACCTATTTCAATTTTTATTTAAGGTACATTTTTCTGATAATACAAACTACTACCACTTACTATATTGAATACAGGACTTTTTCTTGTAACAGAGTATTTTTACACCATGACATTGTTATTTTTACTTTAGTAAAGCATGTGAATACTTCTTTCAACACTGGTTAATGGTGCAAAACAAATATACTGTGGGTATAAGATGTAATAACTAACTTTAAATAAAACAAGGCAACACATCTTTCTCTCGAGCACAATAAAAATCTCTTCGGCATTCCTCCATGGAGGTTAACCAGAACAACATAGTAGTGGATATTTCTTTTACTTATAAAGAGTAAATTGTTGTTTCTCACCATTTCATAAAATGTAGATACAGAAATAAGTTGCAGACATATTTGTGCAATATGAGATGGATTCTGATCTGTATGACATCTGATCTGTATTTATTTGAACAAAAATTTGATTTGATTTAATAGACCACAATACAATTGTATGCCACTGCTGCTATAGAGACTATTTTTTAAAAGACCATTACTCGTATGTCATACAGTAGATGGCGTCCCTGAGCTGTGAATGACAGACTCACACTGCAGTTAAATGTACTAACTAGATCTAATTCTTCTACAATTTACTTGTATTCATAAGTGCTTATACAATAGATGATGGTAGTATTTGTTTTTTTTTAATCTGTAAAATAATAATAATAATAATGACATATTCCAGGGGTTACTGGTTCTCTGGCGCAGCAGCAGCCAAACAGATTCTAATCTAATGATCTCAAGATTGAGATGGGACATTGACCTTTGAGTCCCCGGGTGAGGATTCAAAGGTCACTGAAGGGGTGGTGGGGTGAGAACAATGTTCCTCTGTTTCAGTCAGATGTCAAGACCGGGTCACACATATTTTGAACAGCTTAACCATAGAAAATGACAAAATATAACTTTTTTGTCCGCAAAAATCATCACCTCCTACACATTCATTCATTTTCTCTACAATTAAAGTTATATTTTTAAGCACTTACACATCAAACAAAAAGTCACATGACAATTTCCATGATAAACACAATAGAGTAAAATAAAAATATCATACAAAATGCAGATTCCAGTGGCTCTTGTAAGAAATGCAGAAGACAGATGCTGTCTTGCTTCCCAACACAGTCATGAAGTTTAATTTCTTTAAGTTATATAGCTATATAATACTAGAAACCCATAACTATTCCTCATATACTTAACAAGGCAGACAAAAGCCGAGGAGAAGATCAAGACTTTCATGTCTGGGGTTATGTCAGGGTTTTTATGAGGAGGACATGTTGAATGGATGTCAGTGTGTGTGACCTGATGAAAGAGACGCTCACGCTCCCTTTCACTTTCCCCTCCTTCTTCCCTGCCATCTCTCGCTCATTCCCCGCCGTCTCCAAGGCGACCTGCAAAACAGCATCCCAGCTGTGTGTGTCTGTTTGGAATGTATTACCAGTGGAGGCTGACATTTGCCACTCAGTAATGTAAATATCCCTATGAGCAACAATCCTTATCTCAATAAAGATTATCTGACGCCCAGCATCTCAGCTGGTTAATATCCAGATAGACTATATTGGTGTGTACATGCAATCTTGACAGGCCAAATATGCTAAATCATCGGATTTTGTTCAAAATTTTGGGGTTATTTGACTCATCACGTGTGACTGAATTGTCTGAGCCGTTACTGCTTATTCTCTGGTCATTCTTTGCTTTTTAATTTCTCCAGCTATGGAGATGGAGGGTCTGAGGTCAAGTCATCAGATCAGTGGGAGGTGCGGCAGGGGTGTCAATCTTCACCCAACTCCTATACGCCCCTACCCCTCCACCTCTATACACACACATACACACACACACACGCACACACACACACACAAAACCCCATCATGCTGTTATAAAGTTCAAAGCAACAGAAGAACTCCCAAGTGCTCATTGCAAGTCTGTGGTTGTAATTAGTGGGTTGGGGTTATGAATGATGGTAATAGAGCTCCATATATCAGCCTCGCTGTCTGACACCGGGACAGCTATACTTCATACCTCAGGCCAAAACAGACACACGGACTGACCCAGATCTTGAGCAAATGTTGACCACCACAAAGTAAAGTGAGGCCTAAAATCTGATGCACTCTGCTGATGGAAGTTTACATGCTGACACTGATACTGGACGTATAACTTTGGTCTTGGTCAAACAGTTCAAGAACGAGAAAATAACCCTGATGATGTCACCAGGGCTGAGGCGCCTTTAGACTGTGCAGTGACGAGTTTTTTTGTGAGTTTATTGCATGTCACAATGTGCGAGACGCCTGTAATAAAATCTCCGTCTGTGTCAGACTGCACAATATCAATTTGGAATGCATGGTAAATCGTAGCACTACGATGTAAATAGAATAAAATACATAAAAGCAGCGAAGTCGCACAAACTTCTTTACGTTTCATCTTTATCATTTTCCATCTGCGGTGGATGTGACAAGCGTGTTTTTCCCCCTAAACTTTATTCAACCGACACTTACGAAATGTCACGCCGGCCAGTGTATTCTGCGTCATTTCATTTCGTATTCTGATTGGTTTATTCGTAGATGTGGGCCGTAGCAGCAGTCACATTGTGAGACTTTAGTCCTAAATTTCTGACACTGTCAGAATTTTGCCTCAGGCTTTCCATTTTGGTTGTTGTGTCTCACAGTGTGATCTACGACCACCGTTTTGAGCAGACAACCAGAGATTTCCACACATTTCTCTTTCGATTGTCAACTTTCATCACAGGCAGCTCAAAATCGCACAGTACAAAGGGGCCTTTAGGCTTCAAGAGTAAAATTTTGACAAAACTAACAGACAAAAAAGTCTGTGTTATGAACTGTGTGTGTTGAATTTAATAACATGGGTAGAGGGAGGATCTAACAAATGAAACTGTCATGTTGTGTAATAGGAAATGCAGGATCCAGCACTTTTGGAGCTTGCTATAGACTAAAAGTCAACATATCTCAACCTCTGCTACACAAGATTTGACCATTCTTTTTTTTTTTTTTTTTCCAAATCTGTATCTTGTGAGTCCTGCATCCTGGAGCAATCTATTAAGATTTTCTTCCTGCCAGTAGCTTTAACAGGGAGCCAGCCATTGTTATGATCCTATGTGTATTTAATGCACAGGATCTCACGATAAAGGAAGCTGGATCTGTGCACCCTCAAATTGGTTCTATTTTTCTATATCTCTAGTGCAGTATGTCTATACATATACGTGTGTGTTATTGTGTTGTTTGGTATCATTGTCATCTTTTTCAATGGGCATACACTGTAAATAATTTTCTTCTTGGGACCAAAAAATATACCCTGTTAACTAAATTTATTTAAAGTCCATGTAACAAATTCAAGAATGTTCTCTGCAGTTTTTTGCCTCTACCACCCTCCGCCCGTTCTTCCTCCTACTGGTTGTTTTGACTAAAGAGGTGGGAATCATGAGATTGCCCCCCAGTGATGTTTCATCCTCTCCCCCACAGCCACTGTGACATTCTCATGCCACAAATAAACATCAGAGAGTGAAGCAGGAAGAGAGGTTTTCTTTTTTTTTTTTTTTTTTTTTTAAAGGGAGAGGTTGATTTCATAACCTTTTGAACATAATTAATTTATGCTCTGCTACTCGAGGGCGTGCGTGTCCAGATCGTGACAACAAAGCGATCTCACAGCCAGAGGAAACCGAACATTTCACATTCATCTTTCAGACACACACAGCTGCTGATATCGCTTGAGGGCAGATCACGTATCAACAGCAAGAGAGAGAGAGAAGAGCAGAAGTCAAACCATGTCCAGGATGACACTCCACACTCCTCTCTGTTGTGGAGATGATGCGGCTGTTATGGTTACAGCTGTGCTACTGAGTGGTGTCACAGCATCTATATGTGTGTGTGTGTGTGTGTGTGTAAGAGAGCAGTGTCTGTTTTAGTATTGAACGTGAGAAAAATGAGTCAAATTGTTATCTCCTTCTCTACAGAGATGGACGTAACAGAGATTGTGTGTGAATTTTTTAAAACTTATGTTTAACTGTGGTCATTGTAACTTTTTCTCTTTAAAGCAGTGACAGACTCACTTTTGAAAGCTCAATGTCTTCCTTTGTGAAGTTTTGCCGGTCAATGCAGTAACACATTGTTCAGATTTTTTTCAACAATTCTCCACTTGTCTCCTCGTCTTTTTGCACTGATGCACTTTGCCCTTTCTCTCAAGGGTTAAAACACTTCTTTTCATTTCAGCTTTCAATCTGCTACTCTGTGTAACCCCTCTCTGCAGCATTTACTCCTGCAAAGAATTTCTAGACTACTGCATGGGAACATCATCTACTGTATTTTCTAAAGGCATATTTTGACAGTTTTTGCAGGAATTTAACACTCAACATATAATGTGTTACAGTAAGTAGTAGAGAGTTTACTGTAAGAGGTGCTGGCAAAGCTAGGCTATCATGTGCTATGCTAAAAATAACTGGCTGCTAGCTCCAAATACATATTTAACAGATAAACATGAGAGTAGCATAAATCTACTCGTCTCTGCAAGAAAGCAAATAAGCACTAAATGTCAACCTATTCCTTTAATGTGAGCAACTAACATTTTCACCTGTTAGGAGTGGGTGTTGCCGTTGGCGTTGGCGTCGATTACCAAAGGAACATGAGAGATTTTTATTTGAATGTTGTGTGTAATGTAGAGAACTGTGCAAAAAAGTGTGATTTAAAGCAGAAATTGTGTTGCAATTTGGCAGACTCGGTTTAGGGATTTAGTACATGAGTTTCAGGTTTCATTTATTGCATTTCAGGATCCAGTTTTAGTGTGTTAACAATTGTGAAAAACTAAGTTCTGTTGCTTTAACGACTGCAGCTTGAAGTGATTCTGTTCAAACTTTTCCCTCCTCCTCCTCCTTCTTATCTATCTACAGAGGGAGTGTTCGGCGCTTGAAATACAGATATTGGGTGGAATATTACTTTAAAGTCTAAAATCATGATTTCTGTCTCATCATGTGCCAACACTTTTCTCTGACCGATTGAAAGCTGTTACATGCTGACAGTTGGATGAGATATTGTAACTCCCAGCTGCATGCGGGTGGCCCACTCCTTCATAACTACATCGATATAAGTCCAGGTCCCTTGAGGAATACTTGCATTAAATTGTCATTTTCTGGCCCTCTGTCTTTCTCTTAATTTTCATCCAGCTGCCTAAGCCGAGAATAAAATGCCAATCAAACAGTGATGACCTCATGTGATGAATCATAACATCAACTTGCAGGATGTGCTGAACCCAAGTATGTGAAAGCACACACTGTGAAAAATTGGGGCTTATATACATGGCTTGGGGTTGATGTTTTGTCCTTCACCAGTATGGTTGCTCCAAATGTTGTTCCATTTGTTTTTGGTGCAACAGTTGTCAGCCATGGTCTGGTCAAGGATTTTTGCTTGCAACATATGGCTGAAAACATGAGATAATAAGTGACAAGTTAAAGTCAAATTACAGTGTAACTCTGACACTGAAAAAAAAACGTTAGACATGTGATTAAAACATTTAATCAAGACATGTCTATATGGTTTTGTAATTCAGTGGAATAAGTCAGAGTAGTCTTGCTACAAAACCTCAGTGGGATAGTTGCTGGACACAAAAATAAATCAAACTGCAATACAAGCAATACCTACTTCACACAAAATCAAAGCTCCCACTACTTTTATGATGTCTCAACCAGCTACTGGTTTTTTCCAGTAGCTGGTCAAGACCTGCAGTTTGTAATTCAGTGTCACTGAAGTGAAACTGGTCTTTGTATGCATGTTGTCTGAAGCAAGGCAGAGGGATGCCCTGAATTTTGGGCAGGTTTTTAAAACACAATACTAATAACAGCAAATGAACTAACCTAAACAAGAAGTAGCTTGCCTGCGGGCCAGTCATTACAAACTCATGCTGTTCAGCCAAACATTTTTCAAACCAACATTTTAAAATCTATGTGATCTCAAAGTTTCCAAAAATATCAAAGGCTGAATTTTGGGGGAAAACGTCTATAAAATGATCCACGTCATAGAGAATATTTTCATTTTATATGCAGCCATAAAAAAAAACAAAAAAAAACATGGAGTCTTATGTTGATGTGGGATCTTTAAATCGCTCACAGAGGAAAGACGGAGAATTACTGTCTGAATGAAGAGGTGACAAAGTTCGGCTACAGCTTCGTCAAGCTGGTCAGCACGATTGTTTTGAGCGTAACTGAACCCAAACAAAAGGGGTCTGTTTTCTATTGTTATTTCATGCTAAAGCAACCAGCTGCACCGCTCAGACTGTAGCTCGTGCTTACATCGCATTAAGAATTTTCAGGTGACCCACTCCAGCACACAAAGACATGTAAAATTGATCTTGCATAGCTCGAAGCGTGCATGTACACATACTTGAATGGAGCATGTTTCTGGCACATTTATTTTATATCATATGTATTGATAGTTATGGTGTCTCAAAAGTGCTGAGCTGTCCTTTACCAGTTGTATGGATGTTTGAGCTTGTATGTGTTTATCTGCCGCTGCTATGAGAAAAGACATTGTAGTTTATATATATACATTTTCAGAAAAAACAAATTTAAAATTTGTGTGTGATTTTAAGACAACATAAAGAAACTCTTTGCCTTGAGGCTGCAAAGTGTCTTAAAAGCCCTGCCATCAACAGTTTGGCAGATTTGCTCTACACCACAATCTGTTTTGCCACTTAATTATCTGAACAGGCTGTATGATGAAGACTGGGATAATAGCAGCACAACTTTACTATGTGGAAAACAGTGAAAACAGGCTCGTGTCCTATCTGGCATCTCTTTCAGATTACGTCATCATGAGGGACTGATTTTCACACTTGCTTTTGAATGGGCTCTGCATATTTATTTCATTATACTCTTTTATGTCCTTTGTTTAAGTTGAACAAACTGTGCAGTGGAGCTACTACAGTGAGAGTGGGAGTAAAAGAAAATAGATTATATAACCACTGTGGTTGCTGTGCTGCTCCTTCTTCAGCATATTCCCTGAGTGCAGAAGAGAGAAAGGCAGCCTTTGTGTGGTTATATTAAGGCACTAATCTGCAGAGTCAACAGACGGAGGGTTTCTCTGTCCCTGTGGTTCTGTGGCAGCGGCCCTGTTGGGGTGATGGCTGCCATGGGACTGCTCGTAAATGTCTTTGTGGTTACCTTTAATTCTCTTCTTCCCAAGCCCAGGCCAGGGTGACTGCGTGTGTGTGCGTGTGTGTGTGTGTGTGTCTGATGGCTATCTTCTGCTCCAAATGAAAGGGTCTCTCGACTGGTAGAACTTTGAGGTTTTGGCCCAGAGCAAATTATTGCCACCAATATACTGAGGCAGTATTGTGTGTGAGAGAGAAAGAGACTGAAACTTATGTGCAATGTCGCTTTTGGACATCAGCTTATTTCTTGAGTGAAATTGATAGATTAGTGATTAAAAATAAACTCCACTGTGAGGTCAGAATTGCATCCAATACGGCAATATAACTCCAATATATGTCATACCTGATTACATCATACAGTACGTCTGATAGAGAATGAAACCGTAACCATCTAACATGACTGATTAGAAAACCAGCTCCAGCTGTTCTCATAGAGAAATACTGTACGATCATTGAATATCCTAAATAAAAATAGTTCAAAGCTACAATAAATGAGAATCCTTGTGACATTTTTGTTAAATCATTATCTTTCTGCTGAAAATCCCTTTACTCTTGTTTCTGTTTTTATCCCTCTATCACTCCACCAACCCTTATCCCTCTCTCAATCTCAGCTCTAAAGCCTTTTAAATGGCGCTGTGACGTCTTATGGTTGATTGTTCAAAACGTTTGCCAGTTGGGCTCCCAGTTTGAGGAGAATTTTTGCGGTTAGCCAATTGGTGGTTTCCACAGGGAAAACATTTTCATATTAACTGATAAAAGCTCTCAATACGTGGAACACACTGTATTTTTTTTGTCTGTGTTGCCTGCCAGTGTATGTTCATGTGTAAAGTAGATGCATGGCATATGAAACCATGTGCGGATTTGGAAGAGGCCACCCACTCAGAAACTGTGGACTGGGCTGTTCCCAGGACTCCTACCCAGGCCAGACTTATCCCGGCCAATTTGGAAGACTCCATCCTGATCCTGGGAACATGCTGTACCTGCACTAATGAACATTAATGTGTTTTCTCAAGCTGTTTTTTAAGAACTCCCAATGCTAGTTAGTTATGGACTTCATCAAATCATGTTGGCACCATGTTTGTTTTCAGCTTCACATTCATACATTTTCACATCATGGAGCTACAGAACAGTCACTCAACTCATTTGTGGTTGCTGTTCGTCTCTCCTTTCCTCACTGAGATTTCTACCTGCAAAATGAACCCTAACAAAGTACATTTCCTTCATTTGGAATGAAAGGTAAGCTCTTATTGAATCTATTATTTTGTTCACATAAAAGTAATTACTAGGATCATTGCTAACCTACCCCTGGCCTCCGGTTGTGATGGAGACTTAAAGGGAATATAGACTTGTGACTGCTTAAAATGCAGTATGTATTTTGCAAGAGCTGCAAGAGACTTTATTTAATTGTCTGAAATTTTGGCAACAAATAGTGTCATTAAACAGCTGGAGAATCAAGGAATTCAGTTAAAAAAATAATAATAAAATGATTAAAGTATCAGCAAAGAAACATCAAACATATTTTAGAACAGAGGTTTTTCTGTGCGCCTCTGTGGTCATTCAGGAAACGCAATCCCGAGATCAATCTACATGATAATCAGCTCAATAATGGCCTGAACCCACAGACATGGGTCTCCAGTGTAGTGTGCCATAGTGGAAGACTTCTAATACATGTTCTGTGATGATGATGAATGATGTTTTATTTCATCACCTTCAGGTCAGGAGCATTATACCAACTTCACTCACCTTCTTACTGACTGGAAAGAAAAAAGACTAACTGTCTAGTGATTGAGTGCATTTACATGTGGACTAGTATTCTGGTTATCTTTTATGTATTTAAACACCACGTCCTAGTTTCAGAAACCTGGATAAAGTCTTATCTCGGTTTTGAGAAACCTAGATATGCTACCTGGAGTACTCCAATAGAAACCAGGATACTGTTGCATGTAAACAGGTTAAACAGGTTTCTGAATATTCTTTGTTAGTTCAAAATATAGCAAGTGAGATGGTAAGAAATCAAGATACAACTGCACACAGATGATCAGGAACCTGGATGCTGTTGGGATCATGTATACAGGAAGATGAATAACCAGGTTTCTCATGTTCCATGTAAACGCCATATCCCAAATATGAGTAAAAGCAGGATAAGGTTCGAAACTGGGATACTAGTGTGCATGTAAATGCACTGAATGAATGGTTCCAGGTTCACTTTAATTCATAAAACTGGTGTACACGCTCCCAGTGTAGAGAAGTCAGTCCCTGGCAGAGAGACGGTGAGCTATGATTGGTCAGCATCTAACATGTAATCTGCCAATATCTCTCAGCTGAGTCATGTCAAGGTTTAATGACTCTATGATTTCCTAATCTGACACAGTGATCATTTCAAAAGACAAAAATATCATAAAGCCTAAATCTGACTTTCATGGTTGTCGATAGTTTTCTTTATGAGGCCCCAGTGTTGGCTTGACCCACTTCCTTCTGAGTCACTGCAGCCATCAGTGTTATCTGAGAGTCAACTACCACCACGCTCTCTAATTTGTACAACTGTTTGCTCAAGAAGACCTCTCCCATACTTCTAACCAGCTATTTCCAGTCTCTATCTGCCAGATCAGCTCTCTAACAAAGAGTCTTGCTAGTTGTTCACACCAAAGGCCTGGCAGAGGCCCGGGGGCTGTGTGGCTGTTCATCAGCTCGCACTGCCCATCGCTTCTGACCTACCCTTCCCTCAGGTGACAGTTGAACCATGCAGGCGGTGGCCGACCTGAGTGCAGCCTCTGGCTATAGGTCAATGACCACCTCATTGTTGAGGAGGACCTCACTCAGGTCATGTCAGATTTGTTATACCTTATTACAAAGAACAGAGCAAAAAAGTTTTAGGAAAAAAATTAAAAACAAAGAGACAAATTGCAACAAATCCCGGGTCCACGTATGCAAGTGCTCTCAGGGTATTAGTGTGGTGTCTTCTCTTCCCTTTCTTTTATTCTGCCCCCTTCACCTCTCAACAGGGACCACCAAGGCTTCTTTTTATCTCTGGGAAAGGCATCTGACTTTGACAAGTTCACTTAAGTCTCATACGAATCGAGCAAGGCTCCATTAGGGAGGGAGTTTGAGTGGGATGAAAGATGTGTGCTGAGGGGAGGAAGCTGGGGGGAGCAAACACGGCTGAAAACACAGAACTTGGCAGGATGTTACTTTCTCTGAGCTGTTTTGTCAACAGGTGAAGATGTAATTGCACACTTGACTTGTATGGCTCTTGTTGAAGTCTTCTCATTGCTCCACAGCCACTGTGAGGAGCGGAAATTTAAAGAGAAAAGAAAAAGAGGTTGTCAAGCCAGCCGATTGTGTGTTGACGTGACAACACTTTCCCCCCTGTCAATTTGAATTGTTTTTCTGACATGGGTCAAACAAAAGTTATACCCTTAATTCCTCCTGTTTGGCCAAGTGTGTAAATGAGAAACAGAGACTTATTTCCATTTCCAGAGTCACAGAGCAACTGGAGGCTTTTAATAAAACACACTGAAACACAATTTCACAAAGTCTTCTTCATTTTTAGAAAAGTTCCATTTTGAAACTGTTGTAGCAGATTCATCTTTCTCTTCTGCTTTGGTAATGAAGCCCTTTGGTATCAGTTGCAAGAGCAAAGCATTGCACAATTTTTTGCTGTTTATAAACCTGCATTGACAAAGACATAGAGTAAATTGCTGAATATGTTAGCAAACAGTTGCCTTTTTTTACACATCTAGCACAGAGCAACATGAACATTCATTTGAGGTCATATTTCTGGCCACCTGGAGAATGTAATTCAAATATTCATCCTTCTTTTAGTTTTCGTCTCCACCCCATATTGGGAAATCCCTGGCCCTTTAGCTCAATATGTTAGCTAACTTTCTTGCTAAGTTGCTAATTTTTTTCTGTAGTTTGGTGATGGCAGGTAGTGTACAGTTGATTTATTGGAGCTTTTACACTGAAAACAACTGCCAGATGGGTCTGGAAATGACACATTTGAGAGCAGTGAGCGTTAACCAAAACACTAAAGTTTCTGGTCGTAAAATCAAACATAAGCTTAAAGATGTTAAAAATCTAAAACAGTTTCTCTCTCATTTGAGGGTGAATGTCATCAAGTCCTCTGCTTGCTCTATATTCCTCTAAGAGATTTATGACTCAGTGCCTTAATAGTTTTTTCTTTGCATATTTGCATATGTGATCCAATACAAAGTCAATGGAAACACAAGTAGACACAAATTCGTTCGGGGCTGTGGAAATTAAAAATGTTTCAATTTGAGCAAAACATTTTTGTGTATCCTGGTGCTTTAGGAATCTGCTTTGTAAACACACAGAGACGAGAGGAAAATGGAGAGAGAACACAATGAGTGAACTCAATTACAGACACGCTCCCACAGATGCGGTCAGCACGTCCGTTGCTAGCTAGTTTACAGCTAATGTACAGTTTATATTTTGGCTGTTCGGGGCAAATGAACACAAACGTTCCATCAGTCAAATACATGCAAATGACGCAAGGGGAAAATTTGCTTCACATTTTGTCCAAATACAACATTAGAGGAAGATATTAGTTTATAAGTAACTTTCTTTTAGGATGAGATTAAAATAAAGTACAAATGCAGTCAAAGCAGACGAGTACATGATAGAGTACACCATGGCTCAAACGTTGGAAAGAGAAATGTGTTAAGTCTGAAATTATGACCTCTGCTTTACGATCTGTGCTCCCTACTAGTTATTACTTACTGTGTATAAGAGTATGAATTGTTTTTTGATGTTACAACATAAGGTTTTTTAGTAACACACTGTAAGCAGATTTATAGAGGTTTTTTTCACATTTTGAAAGTAAAGTGAGGTGATGATGCTCGTCTTTGGCTATAGCATTTGAACTTGTGGGCCCCTGGCCTCAATCTGCTTACAAGATGAATTACGTAGAAATTGTCCTCTAATTTAAAATGCTTTACAGAAATATAGCCTTAATAAATTCAAATTGTCAAGGCACCCCCAAAATGGCAACAGATGTTTGAAAGTGGAGAGGTAGAGCGGAGATGAGATAGGAATCGTGGTGATGATAAAAAAGATAAAGAGTAATTGTGGAAGGAGGTGAGGAAGATGTGAGGATCAAGAGTTCAATGAATGTCAGAGATGAGAGGAGATCAGTGGGTGAGAAAGGTAACATCATGGAGAGGTGAAGATGAAGACTAAAGAGGATTGTAATCATCAACATATGAATTGTCAGTGTATACGTCAAGATTTTTTTTCAGCTGGATGATAACATGTTTCTGTATTAGTCCACTGATTGATAAAGATACAAATTCACACACCAGGCAACCAAAAAACGTTTTCCTGAATGAAAAGTTGGAACCTGTTGGAGACTCATTTTTATCCAACAGCAAAACAGTTACTTAAGATAAGGCCATGCACGCACCTTGCACATATGCTTCTTTTCAAAAAGGTCAGAGCAAAGGATTCCCCACACCACCGGGCCCCTGCAGCTGGATACTTTGGCGATCATGATAGATGTAACACCAGCCACCCTCCAACTCACAGCTGGAATAAAATTTCCTGTCCGTGACCCTCCACTTATCAGTGTACCTCTGCACCTGTAGGCCATTCTGCCACTGCAGAGAAAGAAGAAGAATGGGTAGTCAAGTACAGATAGGGAGTCTTTAGTATGGCTCAGATCCCAGCTTCACATCTGTTGAGGACTTACTGTGCCAGGCACGGTAGCATCTGCATGCATGACAAGTCATAACCCGGCATCATCATCTTTCACTGACACAGACCACTGGAAATCCCTGCAAAGCCTTCCATAAAATGACATCTTCACATAACATCATCTGCTTTCTATGTATTTGGCTAAACCCCCTCCATGTTCATTTATCTGGTATCTGTTTTTCTTCATTTATATCACGTGTTTCTTTTGTATGTTCTGTCACAATCATTTTCAGGAATAATCCACTTCACACGCTACATATTTCTACAAAAGAAATGTGAATGTGGTTTCATGTTCATGCTTGTTGTCATTCATGCATCTGATAAACTTTAGAATAAGATGCTATACATTACAGCAGGTCAGATCAGTTATTGATGATGATAAAAATATAATTATTATAATTAAAGAATAGCTTTTTGGGTTTTATCAAACATTTTTATTGCAGACATACGTAATCTGAAACTTTTAGCAGCAGGGTGTGAATGCTACAAGATATTAGTGTTAAATCAACTGTTAAGCTGTGTTGAGAATTTACGCAAAATCAATTTTAGGGGCCACACAGTTGCATACAAAGTCAATGGAAAGACACAAATACACACAAATTCACTCCTGGCAGCACAAATTGAGGCAAAAAACGTGCCAGGGGGTGTTGCCTTCCACGCTCTGGAAACACGTGCTAACAGGTATCATAATCAGGTAAGATTAAACTTACTTAAATATTGTGACAATAGTCCAACTCAGTGTTAGTCCCGGAGCAAACTGTCAATCAACATCCACACAGCAGTCATCAAAGCTACTATAAGTCTTCAAATCTTATTAACGTAGTGATAATTTCCAAAATGACCACCCGCACACTTATTAGAGGGCCGAAATTTAGCAAGTGAGACCATAATGATTCATTGAAAAATATTATTTACTTAGTATATGTAGAGAGAAGTTGACACTTTTTGAATGGGAGTAAATTGGAGCCAGCATATAGCGGCCTTCGGTGACATTGCACTTTAAGGTACTTCCACACTGGTTTCAGCCTCAAGCTGTCATAATTGCTGCTTGGGTCGGTGTAGCATTTTGCTAGCTAGCTAATGTCTGTACAGTCAATATAGTTCCTGTTTGGGATCAAAAAATCAAAAAATAAACTGCATGTAATTGGAAAATGTGCTTCACATTCAGTCTGATGTTGAGTTTTTATTTTGAGATGCTGCTCTAAAGACACATCAGTTCTACGAGCTGTTAAAGCACTTCTCAACTCTAAATCTTGAATCTGATGATGCCCTTCTTCTTCTCCCTTTTTCTTTTTTTCTTCACCACTGTCCCGATCGTCCCTCTCCTCCTCTCTTTATGTCCTGCAGGCATGAACACACTTTATGACTGTTCCTCAGAAGTCTCCTGGCCTTAATCCTCCCCGGCTTAGGAGACAGAGAGACACTTTGCTCCTTACTTCCCCACCGTTTGATCCCACATATTGTGCTCTTCTGGACAGCAGGGAAGAAAAGGGCAGGGCCGGGTGAGAGAGCAAGGTGGAGAAAGAAGTAGATGCAAGGCGGAGGGGGACAAAGAACAAAGCAGAGGAGAGAGAAAGTGTGCTGCGACTTTGCCAATATGAAAACAAGACGTAAATTCACCATTGCCAAGATGGATATCTTTTGTTTTTGAAGTCAGGGATGATTCAACTCAATCCCTGGATTGAAGTTTTGATGCTGTTATTATGTATCGCGTTGAGAGAAGGATGAAGAACAGAAGGAGGGGAGGAGGAGGAGGAGGAGGAGGGATGTATGATATGAATTCCTGTTGAGGAGGACAGTCATATCAAAGCCAGTGGGCAAACATGATTTGTGGTGGAACCTTGCAAGATATTCATAAAGAATGATATCTCTGCATGAGAGAGGTACCACTTTGATCTCAGTCAGGAGTGGCTGACAAGATGCCCACAAGATGTTACAAATCAAAGAGGAGGGGAAGAGGGAGGCGGAAATATTTCATATTTTCCTCAGAATGTTTTGATGTTTTTGTCTGAAGCATATCTGAAATTCTCTGGAAATCACCTCATCATGCCAGGAGAGAAATGTGAAATCTGATGGGAGAAAAGAAAGTATTGTGTGTGCGGCATCTTTGTGTGTGAAGTTTTCTTCATAGGGTATGGACATGGGAGTGTGATTTTTCTTTCTTTGTCCAGGAAAGACAATACCAGACCCCCACGGGTGTGAGCATCTTGAAGGAATCTCGATCCCTGTGGAAAGCAAGCTGGCACCTGATGGCTGGACAAAGCCGAGGTCAAGAGGTTGCGAGTCAAAGGTCGGGGAAGGAGCCCCGATGTGGACGCAGAAGAAAGACCGGTGAATCACCTCAGATTAACTGTCTAGCTTTTTGGGAGGCAAGAGAGCAGCTGTTTCTTTCTTTTTTGGTGGGACAAATTTTGCTGATTGATGCAGCGGCCTTTGGCTTTCACCGTGGAGAGAATTCAGTTTTATGTTGCATTTTCTGTATTTTTCCTCTCGCTCTGTTTGGGACATTTTTTTCCTTTGTTGTCAGTTTAAATCTATCTCCATTCAATATGTTTTTCAAATTGTGAGCTGCTGCACATATCAGTGCCTACAAATCACAAGCAGGACTTGACCAAAACTTTTTGAATGATCTCCATAACGTCTGCACACAGCACTCAAATTTACTGAAACAGGTGGATATTTTATAACTATAAAGATTAAAACAATCTAGTAAAGAGTAAAGTCCATATTTCTTTCCTTTATTTGTTTTTTAGTCTTGAAAAAATAGTTGGACATTTTGGGAAATATTTTTATTTGCTTGCTGATTCTGGAAGTGTTTTTCTCTACTCTGTATTCCCATTTCTTCTTCTAAAGATATCCTCAATTTAACTGAGCATAGAAACACAGACTCATCTGACTAATGTAACAATCCCATAGGTTTATGTCATGGACACTAGCTTCAATTATTTTTAAATTTAATTTAATTTCGGAGAAATTAAGTTTTGTCTATCATTTTGGCATATCAGACGGCTAAAAATACTACAATACCCATGTGCCTCAGGTGCAATTGCTATAGAGAGGAAGCCAGTCAGGACTGTGAGGGAAATACATCGGCATAGTTGCTGAAGTCATCCACAGTTCGCCCAAAATAAAAATAAAAAAAAAAAGTTCCACTTGCTGTTAGCCAATATGACAGAATTTGACCCTAATATACTGTTCAGGTTGAATTTGACCCATTTTTACATTTGAGAGCACTAAAACCACCCTAAACAAATATACAAAAATTGAAATATTCAGTATATGTCGGTTTTCCTGGTTAAATTTGACATATTTATTTTTAAAAAAAATAATCATGAATCAACTTTCCAAAATATTTATTGTATTCTTCACATTCAATAATATTCATTGAACCATAATATAGTGTGATTGTGAATGTTTTTTCTCCATAAACAGTGTAAAGAGTACTCTCTCTGCTCTCTGAAAGCTTCATTAAGGATTCATCACCTATTTATTAATGACTGATGACTGTTGAATGAATGAAAAATGGATTTGTGGTTCAGAAGTTTGGTAAAGGGGATACCGTGAAGGGTCAGAATATGTGCTTGGTCGTTGTATGTATCTTGCTGAAAAGCACGTTGGGAGTTAACGCCTGCCTCAAAGTTTTTATGTAAACAGTCTTGTACTGTGACTTCAACTTTTTAAAGAACCAGATATTTTCTAACACAGTTGTTCATCATTTGCGTACCGATGACTTAACTGGGAGAATTTCATGCCGATCCAAGCCATAAATTGCTCCAACTGTGAGTCATGTAATACTGTCTGTGGGAAAAATGAATGGGAATTTTACTTTTGGAACCAAGAGCACCCAAAATAGCTCATCGCCCTAAAGAAACAGCAAGCCTTTATGCTAGGCTCATCGTCTGCTGCCTGTAGCTTCATATTTAACGGACAGACATAACAGTGTAATCGGTCTTGTCATGTAACTCTTTCTCAAGAAATTTGCTACTGCCCATTTCCAGAAAAACATCCTTAACTGACACACAAATATCTCTTCAGCTGAAATCTACAGATTCTCATAGGGGAGTGGTGATCTCAGCAGGAAGTTATACTTAGTCATTTGTACTGATGGTATAAATGTACTACTGAGAAATCTTGCCCAATGCAGCTACAAATACCCATTCCTCCCACAGATACATGTATTCTCAGCGTCACTCTAAGTGAAGTTTCCTGAAACTTCAACCACTATGCAGACAGAAAAGATTTCAAAAGAAGCTGTCTTGTTTCTTTTTTCTTGTTTCCTGTTTCATTTTTTTTTTTCTATTTCTATTCGTCAAATGTCACTTTTTTAAGTCCTGCAAGGAAACCAGGCCTGAAAAAAGCGAGACAGTTGGTTGGTGTTGGAGCCCAAATGGTGAAAGATCAGTGTAGAAAGTTGTTGGTTTAAAGGAAGTGTTTTTCTTTTAGTCAACAAATCCCATGAAAAGACCAAAACCAGCATTTTGCTTGTCTGTTACGCAGTACTTTCTGACTTCCCCTTCCTCTCCATGGAACCAAATCTTATTTTGCAAGAAGGAGTCAGAACTCCTATGATTCACTCTAAAAAACATGTTTGGAGCATTTTTCAAACTTGAGTGTTTCTTTTCTGTGAGAACTTGTCTCATTTTTAAAGAATATATATGAACATATGAGCAAAAATGAACTACAGTATAGATGCTAAGTTGAAAAGTAACACATGATGCAAACACAAACATTATAAGTGACAGATGATTTTACAAGTGTAGTTAAAGTTCTTCCGTCCCCACATTCAGAGGATTGAAAAGGATGGTTTATGGGTAATAAAAAGGGAAGTCATTGTAGTCCTTTAATGAGTCACTGCGCGGCTTCTTCTCTGAAGTCAGACCCCCTTTATGCAGACATGAATGAGGCACATTTACTGGCTTTGGCCATGTGATGGTCATCTATTTCTTTTATGTCGGGTGCATGTCTTCCAGAGTCAACAAAAAACAAGCCGCTGTAGTCGCAGGATCTCGCTCTTCCTCCTGTGCTGGAGAGTTCTTTGCTGTCTTGAAATATTGATATGTGTTTATTTTAAACGTGAATGAATTCATGAGCGAGATCTAAAGTCCTGCTGCTGTCCTGGTTTCCTTTGAAGATGAGATTCTTGATCTAAGTGGGACTAAAAAAAAAAAAAAAAAAAAAAAGAAAAATGATTAACTTGCCTGTTAGTGGTGTGGCAAATCATCAAGCTGTCAGACTGCAGAATGATTTTAAGCTCAATCTTCTGAAAAACCCCGCTGGTCTATTCACTGAAGCATGTGCCTGCTCTCTAAATGTCCATTCAGTAATAAAACCAGATTTACTATCTGGCCCCCATCCACCCCGCTTCTATATCCACCTCTCCATGAGCCCCCCCTCTCCCCCCCTCTCCCTCTTTCAGCCTATTGATGTCTTTCTCTATTTTTCCACTGCTGACATGAGTTTTAGTATCTACTCCGGGAGCTCCATAATTCAATTGAGATCAATTGAAAGTGAAGTGAAAAAAACAGGTTTTACCATACAGCGCAACAGTTTTATCTCAATAATAGATAGTTGTTAACAACTGAGGAAAATACTGATTTATTACAACTTTTCTTATTCTGTTTTGTTCATCATTTCATTGTTCTCAGGTTAAAGAATAAGGCTGGAGATTTTCAATATTTTTCTAATTGTCTTCTTCATTCTTATATGTGCAGATCCAAACCAACAATGAACTGATCCTACTTACACGTATTGTGTGTGTATCCAAAGCCTGATATATCTTATTCCTCTGTTGTCCAAAAACTATTAAAGACACGTCAATGGGCCACATCGTTGCACTGGGTGACATCTTCCTCCACCACATAGTTTACTGTCATGGTAGTTTGTTTAGAAATGGTTCCAAAAACCATTACCAGCGATCACGTTTTCAGTCTCTGGAGAGTAGTTCTGTGTAGCGTAGTGTAATGATCCCTAGTGCGTGGGAACTCCATTGAAAGAGGTTTGTTCATTCATCATGAAAAGGCTCAGTAAGTATGGAAATTAAAAGTGGTATTAAGAATAAACTTTCACACTTAACCTCAAATATATTAAGGATGAATAATTTAGCATCTAGTTAATAAAATAATTAGATTTATTTTTTTTAGAAATAAACACTAGATTCCTTGTGCGGAGATGATTGATCAACTGTAACCGTGGCACCTGCTGCGGAACAGCTTTAATTCGTTAAACTTCCTGTCAACTTTGTGTCTTCGGCTCACCATAATTCCCAAGATTATAATCTCTTGAGCCACACAGAGTTCATAAACTGACCTCATTCCTGCATGCAAACACCAGCTAATCCTCAGCAGGGAATGGATTACATCTGGTTCTTTTTTTTTTTCTTTTTCTTTTTTCAAATTGTATTAAAGAGTATACAGTAAATTGCTTAATTAGTAGTATTTCCTGCAAATTAAAGCTCTCTTTGGAGTCGGGATACACAAGCAAACACGGGGGGGGGGGGGGAGTCAATCTTGCAAAGTTTGGCTCTCCTATAAATGTGGGGATTAATAAAACCTCTTAGTTCTGCAGTGAACATAAATGTTTAGATGAGAGGGGAAAACCTTTGACTTAATGATCCTTTTCCCTAAATAAAAGTGCAAAAATAAACCTTAATTAGACAAATACTATGCTAATACATTGCAAAGGTCACGGGAATTAAAAGAAAAAATGCTATGGCCTTCTTAATGGAGTGCCCACAGTAACGGCTAAATATGCAGCCTGTATAAATGTATTGCATATGAAAGGGATAAAGAGAGCTCAGAGTCTCACATGTACAGTATTCATCCACAAAATATTCCAAAGGATCTAAATATTATGCTCCATGGATGCTGTTGCTCTCCTTTGGCATCACAATGGCTCTTAATGGCTTTGTGGTAAATGAGAACGCAACCACAGAGGGATTAAAGAGAGAGAACATGCTAGACTGACATAAAAATAACTACGATAGACAGACTTTGCTTACCGCTACATGTGACATCGGGCTTAATCTCCACGCACAGCCGCACTCCTGCAAAATAGGTTAGTGGAAAGTCACAGCTCTGGAAGGTTTGTTTGGGAGCCAAAGATGTTTTATGTTATGTGACTTAATGTTGTGTCATATTACAGTGTTTAAATCAGCTTGGGTTTACTGTGTACGCACTCAAACACACACACACACCTTTATCCTTTAACAATCCAACTCCTTCCTCCAGTGAGTCCATCGAAAAGCACTTAACCCCCCTTCCAAGCTCATTCCCGTCTGTTTTCACACTGCAGCTTTTCTCTTTGTGTCTCTACAAACACTCAGTGGCAGCAGCAGGCCTTTTGCTCAGCCCGGCCAAAGACAATGGCGAGGCTGCAGGAGATGGAGACGCCGACGACGATAGAGGAGGGGGTCACTTTGTCGAGTGATTTGAAGTGGCTGACAGCAGGACGGCTTTTTTTTTTTTGTTGTGTTTTGTGTGTGGAAGAGGCTTATGACTTTTAAAAGCTAACAAATAGTGAATAGCAGAGCAGGAGATGTGTGGTTGAGTGGTGGAGGGTGTTTCCAGGAATATTTGATAGTGATCAGCAGCTGTTTCCCCCGAGGGAACAGTGTGATGCAGTTTCAGTGCTTGCTTCGTGTTTCATGTGGGAACAAACTCAAAGTTATAATCATGCAGTTTTAAATACAGCTGAAAGTGATGCAATACACCACCTAAATGTACGTCAGGATTGGTTGATTTGAGGTGTGTGCTTGTCTATTTTATTTTCTCAGTAGGGACAGTGGAGACCTGGATTTTCCAAAACCTGACATACTGGACAGGTGCACAGTCGGTGCTAGTGCTGGAGTCAGCGTTGAACCAAATCCTGAATATTTCCACTAAAAAATAAATGAAGAAAATATGAGGGACCAGAGAGTAAAAGCATCTCAACTATGGAATGATATACCCGATGAACTTTGCAAAATCCTCTTTTAGATCACATTGGAAAAAGGCTTTTTTTTATACCTTGACTTAATCTGGGTGATATGTCAAGTATGTATGCATTTATGTGTGTATATGTGTATGTTGGTGTGTATAACATACAGTATATATTGTGAGTTTATGACCTGATTTATTTATTTTCTTTTACTTTTTGCAAAACACTTTGTAATATTTGGTTTCAATATGTGCTATATGAATAAACTTTATCATTATCATCATAAAAAGTAATGGTTAAAGATGAAAAGATGCACAAAGCAGGTTCTCCAGAACAACAGAGCACCACAGGTGATGTTGAACAGTTTCATTATTGTCAATCAATTTTTTTACTAACTTGTTGAGACTTGAAACAGATTTGGCTGCTTGGGTGCTGCATTATCAAGCTGTGGACACAACACTTTTAAGTTGATATGGTGAACTTGTTAGAAAACAGTTGCTTATTTTCAAATCCAGCAGACACAGAACAACGTTAACATTCATTTGTGTTTCTGGCCACCTGTAAGCCCGATATTCACTCTCCTTTTAGCTCTGTTTTGGTCTCCACTAACTTCTGGGAGAAATATAGCTACTCAGGGGTTAAATTTGTGTTGCAATGCAATGTTCATTAGCTAATGGCTAACTTTGTCTGTCTGTTGCCAAGGCTGATAATATACAGCTTTTGGAGCTTTTTGATGAAAACAGCTGCCTTCTGCAGCTGGTAACAGTGCTATAAGAGTGGTGAGACTGAACTAAAACAGTGAGCTGAAAGACAATGTAAAACTCCATAGAGCTGATGGGAGCTGCAGAGTCTGGTGATAATGGTGAGTTCATCACTACAAGTGAACCCTTTCACCTACAAATAGTAGGAGTGTGATTCATTGTTAACATAAAAATATTGATTATAGCCACTTGATTGATGGATCCACCACAGTGGTTGTTAAACATTTATTGCTTTGGAACTCATATTGTTATGTAATTGTTCAGCTCTTAGCTGACAGCCTTCGTCTGTGTCTCCACTTCATAAGCTGAGCTCAGAAACCATCTGTCTACATAATATTCTACCACATGTGAGCATGAAGGTGCATCAAATACAATTCACTTGTCATCACTGTCAGTCTTGCAGCATACAGTAACACTTGCCTGAAAATAATATAATCATGTTAAGGTATGCTAACCATTGTTGAAGTTAGGCTGACAACTACCTAGTAAATAATCATTTTTAAATGAAATTGTTGTATTTTTTTACTCAAATGCCTTTCTTTCTCCATCTCTTCATCAGTCTCTCTTTCCACGCCGGGCATTTTTAGAAGTTTGCCATTATGTGTACAAAGGAAAAAGAGCGTAAGCATCAAATTATTACTCTCTCGTAAACTTGAAGGTTTGTCATGCAGGTTTTGTATCCTGTGATTAATGATTTCCTCATCTCAATATTTGTGTTTATACATATCTGCATATCTGCCATCTTATAATTTCCTATTGATGCACAATATTGTGCAATAAGTGTACCGGTGGCCATTTTGTAAATTATTGCTCCGATGATACGATTTGAAGACTTATAGTAGCTTTGATGTCTGCTCTGTGGGTGTTGACTGACAGCTATGGTTGACAGTCTGCTCAACAGCTGCACTCACATTGAGTCAAACTGTTGTTGCAATATTTGGGTAAGTTTAATGTTACTTGATTACAATACCTGCACTCTTAGCACAATTTAGCTAAGGTAGCTAAAGTTTGCCGCTTAGTGTTCCCAGTAAGCTAGCCTTTGCCTCAGTTCAAGGTAGCGGGGCGCGAAAAGCAACACCCCCCCACTCCTTGTTTGGAAGGTCCCGTCTCCGAACAGAAAAGATTCACCAACCATAAGCACCAACTATGGGCTTTAAAATGGGTCCAATGCAAACCAATGGGTGACGTCACACCTCGCTGTGTCCATCTTTACCATATATGGTGTGCACTCATGTGTTTCTCTGTGCAAGTTTGTGTTTGTCATATGTTGTGGGTGTGTGTTTGTTTCTGAGAAGAGCCTGGCACTGATGGTAGCTTTACCTGAAGGCCCTGGGGGAGGAAAACAAGGACGAGGAAATAGACAAACAGAGGAAATGGTTTTGACCAACATGCAGGAATGGATTTGTTACACTGTGTTACAACAAGAGCATACTGCCATGTCTTGCCACATAAAATGACATAGAAAACAAGGACTTTGAACCTGGAGGGTAACTGAAAGCTGCTCTTCATTATAAACATGTGGGCAACAGCTATAGGGATATTTGAAATGTAGTATTATGGTATAGCAGGTAATAGCATGGAAGAGTTCAGGAATTGCTTTTTCAGCCCGTTACCTCCTGTTGCCTCTCTTGCTCCATCTAAAGTTTTTAATTTTGGGCAAGAAATGCATCACTATTCACTGGAAATAAATCTAACATCAACACAGGATCCAGCACCAAAATATCAGCCTCAACGGCACAGCAGCAAATCTTCATCCAACGATGCCAAACCTCACTGTTCCCCATCCCTGAATCTAGTGGTGGGAACAAGCTTGATGGTGGGAGGTAGACATGTTTATCTAGTCAGACGAGTCTTCATAAAGCGGCTTTGTGAGACAGTTGGAAAGAAAAGGAGATCAGGGAGGAGAGGAGATAGAAAAAGATCATTAACTTTCAGTCAAATGGGAGGACAAGAGGTATTGAGGGTGCTTTTCAATGAGGGAGTTGTTTTGTATATATATTGAGACGTCTGGAAGGGATCTTTAAAAGTAAAATATCAGTCAGTGAAAGTGTTGTCCATTACCAATTTGAAAATGGTTCATCTCTGGCTACAGCTACAGTAAGACCTCACAATGGTGAAACAATAACTCCACAGTTGAATAGGACACTATTGGTGGTTTGCACACATCACCAGAAGCTGACAATAACACAATGAGTCTATCAGCTCCTGATAGATTTTATAGTGTTGACTACTAGAAGCTGATATTGGTAATAACCTCCAAAAACCCACATTGCTTGAATCGTCTATATGTGTGTATATCTGTTTATAAGAGTTATTAAAAACAATATTGACTAAAGGTACAGGTATGGTAGACATCTTCGATGTGGAAACAGTATTCCTACATTTATCATATCTGAGTTTCAGATAATTTCGCAGTTTTTCAAATCTTTCTTAAAAGACTTGCATGCCCGTTGAATCTGCAGTCAATGTTCTGTGTAAAAAATAAAGTTAAAATGAGGCTTCAGCAGTCTGAGTTGGTCAAATCAAGTGGGTATTATTCAGAGGTACAGTCTATTTAATATGAACTTGTGTGCTAAAAAGACTTTGGAAGAAACCCACTTGTCTGACTCAGACTGCTGAACTGCAGCTTTGGCTGATGTTTAGAAACCATTTTTTGTATAGAACGAGCTGAGGACTGTGATTTTTTTTTCCCCATCAGTGGACATGGGAATCACAATTAGGATCTAAACAGGGAGAGCAGGGACAGTCAAATGTTACCAAAACAGTTTGGGCATGTGAGTATTGCTTTAAGACAGTCTTGAAATTTTTGAACTTGTCCTTTAAGCAGCTGTAATAAAGGTTATGGTTCAGCTTGTTGGCAAGGTTAAAAAAGAGCAAAGCGTTCAGAGCAAGTTGAAGCCTGGACTTTTGGCTTGCAGGGAGCATTTCTGCATACGTTAACCTAAGGTTTTGGAACTTTGACCACGTTTAACATAGATATCTGACATCATAACAGCATATAAATAACAGTAAATCACAAAGAGTTTAATATGTCCTCTTTAAGGTTTTTGCTGTTTTTTTTTTATAAGAAACTGGTGACAAATCAAAGAAAAAAACTGAATAAATGAGTGGATTAACATATCAAATACAGCTGCTATGATGCTATGGAAGGATCACTGAATGGTTTGATGAGTAGATCATATGTTATGACCTTCAGAGTCACCAGATCTCAATCCAATTGAACACTTATGGGAGAATACCGATGTATTAGACAGTGCTCTCCATCACCATTATCAAAATATCAAATTAAATGAATGATGTTAAATTTAACATGCAGCATTAGCGGAACTGAGAAAGTGAAAGGTGACTGGAGAATCTTCAGACAAGTAAGACTCCGTACTTTGAGCAAAAATAACAATATTGCATTGCATGTTTGTCATCATTATTTCCACATTCAGTCAACAGGGTTTGAAATAGAAATAGATTTCTGTCAGGAATGTTTTGTGTCCAGAGGAGGTGTTTCCAGAAATGTAGATAGATTCAGGTTGAAGAGTAAGATGGAAATTGTGGTTAATGATTTTTAAAAGAAAAGAAAAGACAATGTTTTGTGTCCAGAGGAGGTGTTTCCAAAAATGTAGATAGATTCAGGTTGAAGAGTAAGATGGAAATTGTGGTTAATGATTTTTATTCAAAATCTTTCAAGCTATTTGTTGTTTGGCAATAAATAGCTTAAAGAAAGTGTTCTAAATTAAAAGATGAGAAGAGTCTCACAGTGATGTGATCTAGAGGTGTTTATGCAGAAAAACCCGCTGACCCAGAATCAGATGTACTTTCAGCTTCTTAATGGCTGAGGTTACAAATACTGAGGTTAGGTAATCTGATCTGAGATATGTAGCCGAAGGGGGTGAGTTCAACTTCCATCTGCTTATATCAGGTTGTACTTGACCTGCAGAGCATTCAGCATTTTAGCTAGCATGTTGTTAATCTGCTTAACTGAGCTTTACAGAGATGGAGTTTCTCTCTCTATTTCAAACACACAAGCCCACTTTCATCCCATGTCACACACAAAGACACACTTTCACAGTCTCTCTGTTTCACATGCACACACACACACACTCACACACGTACAATGTCTGTTTTCCTCCCTCTCACCTTTCAGACTCTGTTAAACAGTCTTATCCCCATCTGTCTCTTCTCTCTCTTTGCCCCCTCTCTTACAAACAACTGGTTATATCCACATGATCCTTTTTCTTTTGTATGTTTACATGTTGGGTATTTAGCTGCATCCTGAGAACACAACGGATCAAAGTGCAACATGAGAGAGACTCGCTGCTGAACCAAAAGCTTTTTTTTTTTTTTTTTTAATTAAATCTTTAAACACAGTGTCGTCTTTGTGCAGCTCACATAGAACCACTCAATTATGAAATGTATGTATTTACACTAACTACCCACTTTGGTCACAGCATTGGCCAATGTCTACACATGGTTTACACCAGCTCCTCCAAGAACAATATGCCAGCAAAGTGAGTTACGCAAATCAACCTCAAACTTGCAAAGTCTTCCCTGTCTGCTCTTTCACCACTGCAACCAATAAACATTTGTTTTGTCCTCTGTTTGTTATAAATGCAGTCAGCTGTTTAAGCATGCCCTAATAAGTGTGAGACATCTGAAACATAAAGAGCTATTTGAGGCGTCTGCAAGCTGCAGGAACCGCAGTGTAATAGTCCAAACAGCAGGTCTGTGGGATGCCAGTGAGGGTTGGAATGGCCTCATGGGTACGATGTTCAGCTCCGTGGCTTTGGGTTTGGATGAGGAAAGGAAAAACATCACGTCTTCACCACCAAAAAAACAAACTCTACAGTGTACTCTCTATTTTTCTGTTTACTAATTGGCTGTTTCTCCCAAACCAGAGTAGTTGTTGCATAAAAAATGTTTTACTATTACAGAGTGAAACAAAGCAGTTATTGTTCTGGTGTAAACATTTTGGAACAGTGTTATTTATGTTGGAGTGTACTATATATTTGCATCTGAATGGTGATGACACCTGAGCAAGTTCAATTTGCTGAAGAGGGCTGTGGTGATATGGCCGTAAGCTTCTGAAAAAAGCATGGAAGTGAACCGTTTAAAACATTTCATCACAGGCATGTGTTTCATTGTCCTTCACAAGGAAATAGATAAAAGTTTCATGCATGCTCGCTTTGAGGATGTTTTTTTTTTCTTTCAGAACCTTCACTAAACTGCCAGGTTTGCAAACCAAATTTTAATGTGCATTTAAACAAGTCTAACTGGGAATTCACATCAAAAGTAAGATGTGAGAGGCACATAAGCACTATGGAAGCGTTCTGTCCAATCAACACCGACTCTGACCTCCATTCAGCGTCACTCTCCACAGAACCAACTTACTGTTGGCAGCAGCTTCTAGCGAGCTGGGAAGACAGCAGCCCAATAAACTGTCTGCACCAGGCTGACTGACAGCAGAAATTTCCAGAACAAAAACAGTTTTCATGTAGGCTCCATGGGATGTATTTATTGATTCACTGATATTATTTTCCCGCCCATCGTAGGGAGCGAAAGGAATCTGCCTGTAATGAACCCGGCAAACTCATAGCCATGCCGGGGGCTGTGATCAATATACTATTAATAAGAACAGAACATATAAAAACAGGAGATTCATGTGACTTTAATATAGACTGAACAGAAAGATGGACGTAGAGAGGTGTAATTAATATCACCCATTAGTTTCCATTGGAGCTGATTTGAGTTGCTGTTTACAGTCGGCACCATCTTTTCCATTTGGAGCCAGGACCTGCTACCTTGGACCCAAGCTAATGCTAACTTACCGGTAACACTGCACAGTGGAGACCTGTGCTAACAAACTAACATGGCAGGTATCGTTATCAAGTAATGTTAAACTTACCAAAATACTGTGACAATAATACGACTCAGTGAGTCCCAGAGCTGGGGGGAGCAGCAGGTAAGCCAACGCTGGTCATAACTGTCAATCAATGCCACACGGCACACATCAAGTCTACTATTCATCTTTATATCTTATTAAAGGAACAATAATTTCCAAAATGACCACCAGCACACTTATAAGAGGCCCAAATTTAGTGATTGAGACCATTATGACTTGTTGAAAAAACGTATTGACTCAGTATTTCATGACAGAAGTTGATACTTTTTGAATGGGAGTCTATTGGAGCCAGAGACTTTCTGGAGCCAGCACCAAGTGGCCGTCAGTGGTACTGCACTAAAAGATACTTCAAGCGGTGGTTTTTGCCGCTTGGATTTAAACAGCTGCTGTTGAGATTATGCTTCACTCAGAGCGTAAAAAAATGTCCCAGGTTGGTCAGTGTGTATCGATACATTTAATAGGAAAAAAAAAGTTTACAGCTATGCTAGTGGCTCAGTGAGGCTACTTGTTGGCACAGCAGTGGTTTGAGCTAAATGCTAATGTCAGCATGCTAATATGCTCACAATGACAATACTACCATGCTGATGTTAAGCAGGTATGGCGTTTACCAGGTTCACCATCTTGGTTTAGTGTGTTAACATGCATTTGCTAGGCCTATGTCATTAGTTTTGCAGGTATTTGTTTCATTCTTTCATAAACGAAAGAATTGGACATACAAAATTTGACCTGATGATGGCATTAGATGAAAAGTCAGGGAATCACCAAAGTTATTACAATTCATCCTGAGGAGGACATGAATCTATGTACCAAATTTCACAACAATCCATTCGATAGTTGTTGAGATTCACTCAGAACTACAAATACCAATCAGAGGGTGGCACTACAGGAAAAGTCAGAGTATCACTGCATCAACCAAAACTGACATTGCCATCCCCAGAGCAACACTGCTAGTGTGGCTAAAAAGTGTATTTAATTGTTGCTTTACATGTAATATTTGTCGTTCTTTAATCTTTGATTTCTTACGTCAATGATCTATGTGGGATTACAACTAACTTTTAGGGTTTTTTGTTCATTTCTACTTGCTTATCACTACAATTTGTTGTCACGATCACGTCAATCTGAGCCCCCCTCCTCCTATGAGAATATGACAGGAATTACAGCAATACTACTACAAGCCTATTGTGCATCATTGTGATTTTGTCAATTGTGGAGTCCATGTATGTTTTTGTTTTTTTTTTGTGAAAAAGTGAGGGAAAAACAGCAAGAGAGAAAGAGCCCCTCATAACTCTCACACACACACACTAATGAGAGCAGACACTGAACAAGCAGCTGAAGGATGTGTCGTGTTTTGATATGAGGTCAGCTTCTCCTCCACGTCGTCCAGCGTTTGCAAGTCATGGGATGAGGTCACTTCTGAAAATATTTACCTTCCTCTTTAGTCAGACAATTGTCATTTTCTCAATCTCAGTTTGGAATAACACTAGCAACTCTGTCACAACACTGAAAAAAAAATCCCCTGTTAGCTGTTAGTTATTCCACTGTGTTAACAGTGTA
Organism: Thunnus maccoyii; assembly: GCF_910596095.1. Lineage (NCBI taxonomy): Eukaryota > Metazoa > Chordata > Actinopteri > Scombriformes > Scombridae > Thunnus > Thunnus maccoyii. The sequence goes on along the minus strand of NC_056534.1, from coordinate 8,469,438 downwards.
GTCATTTCTACCATTCTTCTCTTTGTTGGCAGGGTTTTATGTGTGTGTTATTCTCAGTTACAAATTCACAGGGGTTTTAGCTTCAGTATTATGATCCTCCAGATAATCTCTCTCTCACACACACCAGCCTTTCCGGCTCCTCTTTCTGTTTTAAATGAATTCAGTCGCTTTTTGTGACAAATCTGTTTTGATATAAATCTGTTTGCCATCACCACACTCACTTTGTTTACATATAAATAGTTTATTAGTATCGGTAACATGTCAGGGGGTTCTTTTCCCCTCCATTCTTTATGTGGATAACATACCAGAAATACAAACAGACAGCGATAGAAAATGAAAGGTTATAAAAATAAGAGGATATATGTGCATGTGTGCTTGTGTGTATGAGTGTGTTTTGCTGAGGAAGACTAAATCTTGGAATACAAAAACCTAATCCCAGTCACTGTTTCTAGAAAGGATTCCACCCAGTTTATAATCCGAGTCACTGAGCGGTTTATATTCTGGAGAGGAACAAGATTCAGACAATAAGTCCTCCAGCATCCCAGAATCCACCTCACTCCTGCCAGTGTTTTGTTTTTCTTCCTCTTATCGCTTCTTTTCTCCATCGAGGAATCAAGGCGAGCAAACTGTCAGCCTGTTTGTGGTTTGTTTCTGTGTCTGGAAGTTTGATGCACTTAGTTTTTGGCAGTTGAGATCCACATGAGTCAAGTATCCATTAAACCTCCCAAAAAGTAAAAGAAAGCAGACCATTTTATGCAACATAGCTCCATCAAACCTTCCATAGTAACTTGCTGGCAGGTGGTATGGTGAGGATGTTAGAGGCTAAAGGTGCTTGTCCTTGTTTTACTTCAGGCCGTCCTCTTCTTCCTCTCCTCCACTCCTCTGTCTGTCCACCACTCTTCACCTGATTCCTGATGGGAGGAATGTTGAGTGAATATGAGTCAAGAGAAACTCAGAACACTTTCACCACATGAGCAACTCTCAAGTGCTTTGTTGGAAGCAAGTTGAGTTTTATGCAAGTCATGCAATGATTGACATCTCAAAGTCATGTATTCTTCTCTTCTGTTTTTATATGCTAAGCCAAAAAATACAACTCATTGATGTATTTAACAGGTGAAATCAATTAGAAAGCTTGTAGATGGGCCATGTCAGTCTATTTGATGAGAAACTTCAAAACCTCAGGAAGAACTTTAAGGTTGAAAGGTGTCACATTTTATGAGCCCTTGCATGTGTTTTTGATGATACAGTAGGTTTACTGTCCTGTCACATCATGCCACGTCATGTATATGCAGGTTAGAGTAAAACCTTATTTCTGGACATCAAGAACACTTCATATCATTTATGGGCTGTTCACACATACGGACTCAAACACTGGGACAGCGACGGCTGCTATTCATTGTGAATGCGACCTGACTCTGCAGCCCAGTTCCCCCCCGCTGAGCTAGAGAGATTCAGAAAGTGCTGAGCGACACTACAGTGGAAAGTTGAGAAAATCTCAACTTTATGCAAATGTCCTCTGACGCAGAGCAAGCAACAACCAGTGAGAGTCAATCATACTCCTGTGGAAATTGAAGTACAGAGTTGTTTACTACTCCATTCCACTATGTGAAAAGCTGATCGTTGCGGTCTCGGGTTTTTCTGCAACGTGTATTTAACGAGTTACCGGGACTGTTAAAAGAAGGACGACATGGGGTGCCCTGGTAGTCGAATGGTTACAGTGCATGCCACATAACCGCACCGTCCCTAGTTCGACCCTTGTTGCATGTCATACCCCTCTCTCTCCCCTTGTTTCCTGTCTGCTTCTCCACTATCAGAAAATACAAATCGCCGACATTGCTGGTTCGTGGTGAGGCGGCTACATCAGAAAACAACTGTCCAGTCAGAGCTGTGTGTGTAAATTACATGCTAAACGCAGCACACACACAGAACTCCAGATTCATGAGAGGCCAGATACTATTTTGCATGCGTATACATTGGGGACCAATAACCATATTTACAAGTCACTAAGTCCAAAAGCCTTAAGTCAATCCTAAAATTACAGTGAGTAAAGTCAAGTTTGGAGATCCCAAACTCTAACTTCAACTCTTTTAAATGGTTATTATGCAAATGTACGAGTAAAAGAGAACCTACATATTTTATAAGAAACGGCATTTTAACACTCAGTCAGCAGGTGGCAGGAAGATTGACCCTATGACCTTCTGATTACAGGATGGTTTAACTGCAAACCCTCCAGTGCAAAATGAACTGGCTTACTCCCATTTATTATGTAATTTACAGTCAAATTTAGTGTAAAAATGATTATTATTACCATTAATTGATTTTACAGTTTTTTGCATTTTATTCACAGTGACTTCCAGTGAGTGGACAAGTTTGTTAGTTAATGCCACATACGTACGTCAAGTGGCAGACACATCTCTGGGTATAAAAAGATCATTAAGTTACTGGCCATGCTACACAGACTTTAACACACACACAACCAAACACACACGATACAATTACAAATCCATCTCCATTAGTTCAGGAGAGAGATTTGGAGAACGGGAAGTGGAGTCCTTGAAGAAAAGGAGAGTATGTGTTTGGGAGGGTGTGTATATATATTCTCTATATATATGAGTGTGTGTGTGAGCGAGTGCTGCCCTGAGGGGGGACTAATTCAAGCAGAGAGGAAGAGCACTGTAAATACCTTAGATCTGTTATCAGCTCTTTTTTGGTGCCAAGAGACACATTCAGACAACACATGCATACATGTGTACATATATAACCGCACACAGCAGTGAACTCACCGTTGTCTGTGTCTGAGCTTGGGCTGATGTGGCGTCTGCTGGTGCACATGCACTCCAGGTGATCCTCCAGCCTCACCTGCACCTCCCTCAGCTTGGGCCGCCTTCTCACGTACTCTACTTTCGCCACCTGGAGAGAGAAGTAGAAAGATGAGATGAGATAAAGGAGATAGAAGAAGAAGGAATTTCCTGTGTGGGGAAAGTGCTTGCTCAAATTTCATCTGTGGAGATTTGTCAGATTGTATTATTATCATTATCATCATCATTATTATCATTATCATTATTATTATTATTATTATTATTATCATTTAGTCAAAATACTTGCTCAGATTTTGTTTAAACTTTAAACTGCAAAGTAGGTGATACTGATTTAAAGGATGATATTTTAGATTTTTATTGTCAACAAATTCCATGAAAAGCCAAAACCAGCAATGAATTGATCCTGCTGTGTATCCAAAGCCTGATATATCTATCACATACACTGCAATGTTTTGCTGCCGTAGTAAGTACTTGAGCACAAAATGTGTATTAATCCGCAACTCAAATAGTCCCCAACAAATTCACTATTCACTCCTGTTTGACTAGTGTTTACTTAAAGCAACAGTGCCCAGTTTTTTTGGAAAACACCTACTATTTTCAAAAAACTGAAACAATATATTTGTGACCTGTTTTCGAAGAATTACCTCTTCAGTAGGCACAAATAGGTTTGGGGTTGAGTGCCTAAGACATGCTGAGACTAACATTGGTTTTCATCTTTTCATAGGATGTGTTGGCGATAACAAAAATATAGAATATTGCCATGCTTTAAAGATAGTGATAACTGGTATATCAGCACCTTTAAATTAACCTCTCTGTACACCGAAATTACGTATGTTCTGGGTCTGTATGTAAGACTTTTCAAAATTAAACCTGACACGTTTTGTGACCTTAAAGATCCCCTCCAGACATGTTTTAAGACATAATAACTTGTGTCTAATATGTACTGTATTTTTCCACAAAAAAGCTCAGCTACCTCGTTAAAATCTTTTAAATTGCTTCTACTCTTTCTTCCTCATTGAAAAATCCAGATGTCTCCTACTTCACTGAAAAGTCAATTCTCAGTGTATGTGCACTGGAGGCTTCAAGTTTCCACATCACACTTGTATAAGTTGAATATTGGACCACAATTGGCTCCAAACTAGTTGTGAAGTCACAAATCATGCTCGTAGATAAGCATCTTAAACTCAGATCTTAGAACTTTCCACTTTCATCAGATGGAGGGGGGGGGACTTTAAAACCTTTACTAGAGTTAAAAATTAATAAACAAAACTTTGTTGCACAACATGAGTGAGTTAAACCAAATTTATTGGTCCCTAAAAACTGCAATAAACTTCTAACGGAGCACCTAATTCAGAAGAGCATTTCAAGTAGAATGCTACTGTAAATTTGTAATACAAGTGCTACAGATAAAATGCCTTTCTTTAGCTAGTTATTTGCAAATGACAGCCATGTTTCTACCGTACCTGTGTAAACACACAGGTGTGTCTGCTCTTGTTTGGACAAATGAAAAGAGTATTAACTCTGCCAGGAATTCACTGACGCTAAGTGATGCATGTTCTGCTTTGTGTCAACACACGTCACTTGCTGCTACTGTAACGCTGAATGTCTGAGTCTGGTTACTGAAATGTCTTACTCTTAGTTTTACTCATACACACAGCCCACAGATATATATAAACACCCATAAGCATATGCACCTATATACATGGCAAACTATAAACATATAGAAAGAATTACACACACACATAGACATACTACATGTTCATGTTCACGTCCCGGACACGCAGCTGAGGCTGAGCAGCTCCAGGTCTGATTGCACAAGCATCTCTGCTTCAAGTCTGAACAGACTAAGACATCGCTGAGGTGAAACTTTAAACAACAGCAAACCCGGGAGGTTCAGCTGAGGTTAGGAGCAACGCTGCTCGAGCACCCATCAGGATTCTGCTGAAGGGGTGAGCTCCCTGACTCCCTAAGAAGAGCTGCTCATCTGAGATCTCATTCTCTCAAAACCTAAAATTCAACCCAGTCCAAACCCATGTTAATACACTGCTTTGCAAAGAGGACCCAACGTGTGCTGCCTGGATTATGTTCTCTAGCAGCATTTCTCCAACTCAGTAACTGTAACATCATTATGCTACTAAGAAGTCGTTGGGAGGAGGTTATGGTGGATGGTTATTCGTACAAAGTGCAGGACTTTGACACACGACCTTGTCCCACATCTGATTGGGTTTAGGCCACTAAAGCACTTAATAATGGGAAGATAGTGGTTTTGGTTAAATACTTGAAAAAGTCAGTGTATCCCATCTCATGCTTCAAGTCAGCATTGATTTTGTCAAGATTTAACCGAGACCGCAATGTTCCCTTCACTTTGCCAAAGTGATTCAAGTTGGCTAAACATAACAATAAAGTTGTCATGTTACATAATAACAATAAGTTAGCAGATACATTCAACAGACTAAATGTTATAAAAAAACAAAATTTTTTTGTATTGTATTGTTTTTTGTATTGTTGTATTTTTCAGGTGGATGAAAACTTGAAGGATCACCAAAGTGATCACAATTCATCTTGAAGGGGACATGAATGTCTGCACTAAATTTTGAGGGAATCCATCCAATAACTGTAAAAACATTTCACTCAGAATCACAACAGTAAACCTCATGGTGGTGCTAGAGGAAAAGCCAGAGGATCTGGACAATATGAATATCTGTGCAAAATTTTTGTGGCAATCCATTCAATAGCTATTGAGATATTACAGTCTGGGCCAATATGGTGGACCGCCCGACCCACACTGCCATCCCTCAAGCAACACCGCTAGCATGTCTGAAAATCATGACCATATGTGAGGATCGGAATGTACATCGACTGGTCGATCACGCTCACTTTTCACCACAATGATCAAGTACAACACCTGCATCACTGCCAGCACCCTCACACACCAACCTACCATCACCAGCTGGAGGTCGTGGTCTCTGTTTGTCTCACACATGGACACACCACCTAAACCTCAGCCCTGCCACATCCCCTCTGGCTGTGTGTGTGTGTGTGTGCATCTTGCACTCGTGACCGTTTACCCTCTGAACGCTGGATCTCAGCACATGTGAGTGACTTTATTTTTGATTTCCTCTGTAGGCAGACAAAGAGCGAGTCCTTTCATCTCATATTGAGTATCAGCAGGCCAAAGCACTCAGAATCAAACTCACCCTCTCCTCCTCCTCTTTCTCCTACTCCACCTCCTGATACACACACTTGTACCCGTCCTCATCTTTTCTCCATGTTTCACTCGTCTTATTTCCCAGTCACTCACTCTCAGTGCCTACTTTTTAAATCCTATTTGTTTTTTACATTTTCGTCTTTGCATGTAGGTCCAGTTTTTGTCTAATTTAACATCCGTAACACACATCAAAACTGCTTTTGGATTAGCAATAATTGGAAATATTGTAATTATTAATTATGAGTCCATACATCAACTTATACATTTAACATGCAACAAATGTTCATATTCACACCCTGAATATCAATATCAAGTATCAAGTCAATATTCTTATTCTTGCTATTTTTAAAGTGCATTTTTGATCCCTTTCCCATGCACACACACACACACACACACACACACACACACACACACACACACACACACACACACACACACACACACAAACACACATACACACACACATACACACACACACACACACACACACACATTCTTTGAGCTCCCAGTTGGTGTGACAGTGAACCTGTTGGGCTTTACTGAGTCTTATTTCCAGCTCTGGCAGAGATCAAAAGGAAGCTATTATGTTCATGAACAAACTCACTGCCAGACTCTCAATCACCGACACACACACACACACACACAAACACACACACACACACACAAACACACAAACACACACACTCACTCTCACTATGGGGAGCTGGAGAGAGTAATTGTTTTGGCAGGTGTATAGTGTATACCTCAAGTAAGTAAAGTGGTGGAGCATGTGTGTGTGTGTGTGTGTGTGTGTGTGTGTGTGTGTGTGTGAGTGTGTGTGTGTGTGTGTGTGTGTGTTTACATGCTTGGTGCCATCATTAATTTTGTGTGGTGCCACCAAAAGACAAAGACAGAAGCCTTTTACAAAATGTTTGTAGAGTGATTACTGGTGTTTACAGACTAGCCAACATGTTGGTATGATGAGAATGAAAGTTTGCTCGATGCAATCATTCTTCCTGTTGGGCCCCTGAATATCATTTTAGGACAGACTTGAAAAATTGTGAACCTATTCTTTAAGAAAGTGATTGTTTTGCCCTTTCTGCTGCCTTTTTGTGTATTTTTGTTTACTGCTTTTCTCATACTTTCACACAGTTTTATCATATTCTTCTCCTCCTTTTACCTAAAAGGCTTCTTTTAGACAGAATGATTATTATAAGCATGCATGATTTATGTAATGTAATATAGAGGCTTCAGTATTATGTTGATGATATGATGCAAAATGTTGTCTTTTTTTGTCTTTCCTTTTCCTCTGCTCTATGCTGTTGCTATTTGTAGTGACTCTCCTTCTCCACAAATATATTTAAGACTTCATCTAATCAAACCTTAAAGAGAAAATGTATTAAAAGGCTCTTTAAAGCACAGGAAAACTACTATTTTCCATATCTAAAGGCACATTTTCAGGTATCATATTCAGCACAATAGTGTTTTTTCTTGTGTACCTTGACGGTGCGGTGGTGCTTGCGGGCCGGCTGGCACATCATGTTGCTGGTGTTGCAGCAGCCGGTGCAGCGCTTCACCTCAACGCAGGGCGGCCAGATGATGAAGTTGGCTGAGGTGGGATCCACTTGGCTCCTGGGGATCTCATAGATCACTGTCCGCACCTTACACACTGCTGGCAAGGCCTCCTCCACCACTGTAGGGGGACAAAGAGGTCAAAGGTTACAGAAAACCTGCAGCAATAAGCACTTTTTTAGATATACAATTCTTGCATATTAACATTTTATAATATAGAAATAGTGCCGTGGTAAAATAAACAGTTTTATGCATATCCATATATCTAGCCTGAATACACACAGTGTGAGTGTATGTGTGTGTGTGTGTGTGTCTTACCAGTGCTCCTCCTGTGTCTGGTGTGTGTGTGTGCTTTCTTCAAGTCGGGGAAGCTGTGAGAGAAGTCCTTGTAGTAACTGTGTTTTGTCTCCTCGATCACCTCGTTCTCTGGACAGAGACAAAACAACACATGCACATTCAGATGTCACACACTCTCACTGTTACTCTTACTAATCATAAATATTCCCAGATTCTTGCATCAAACACAAACATACACACTATTTGAAGGATAAAACAGTCATGAAACAGAGTTTCATTTTCTGGGAAGCAGGAATGTTTGTAATACATGTCATGGCTTTTTACTCATTAGTAAGGTGGACAATAAAGTTGTTTTGATTTAATTTGATTTTTGATTAACTGGCTTTTCCTTGTGTGCAATATTAAAATTTGATCTGATGAAAAGTAATGGGGTCATGAGAAACATTCATATCCATGTGAAATTCATTCATTCTAAAGATTCATGAGAGGAAATCTCTATGTATCATCAACCAGGGACCATAAATCTAGTTCTCAAGATATCTTGATGATTGACCAACTGACCGAAAACAAACAAAAAAACGTGAAAGCAGTCAGATGTTTACATGCTGCAGTAAATTGTTTATTAAGGATATCATTACCGAGCCTGCCCTGATCAGAGCATGAGCTTAACGAGGTTATTCTAACTCAATTATGATGTTAATTTGTATCAACCGGTTATTGAGTTCTTCGCATGTAAATATGCCCTGAGAGAAACACTGCCGGTACATCAGATACATTCTTAATCCAATTCTCATACTGCACATACACGCACTGCATCATTCATTTTGAGGTCACTTGACTCAGCTCGACTGAGAAAATGCTGTTTTGTTGAAACCATAAAACAACATGCGAGGACGCTGATCTGAGGGCCATCAGATCACAAGCAAACTTTTGATTGCTGATAGAGAATTCGACTGAATTTTATGTGAGTTTGATGCATCTTCTTGCTTATCCACATGGTTGGATGTCGTCTGTCCATCTTTTTATGTCTAAATAACTTGACTGTATATCCATATTTTGATTATATATCAGATTACTATACAGCTACACCAGATAAATGTTGATCTGAGGCCATTTCACCTCTGAAGTGAGCTGGTCAGCAGACCTGAAACTGTTTTAATGAGTGAAGGATTGTGAGGCTGCTACTTACAACTTACAACTTACTTACACTTGTTCACAGTATGTGAGGGCAGACCGACAGAAAAGGGATAAAGTTTTTCTTCCTTGTAAGAATGAAATTCTAAGGGTAAAACTGCAGTCTTTAAATTTTGAATTTTGGCACAAAATATACTGGTGAATTTGGCCAACTGGAAGCCGTATCGGCATCAAAACTGATGCAGACCATTAAAGACTTTTTTTTTATAATCTAAGTATGTCAACTTCTGAATACCGAGGATAAAACTCCACTTATAAAACTATGTTAAAACATGTTCAGATAAAACACTCAGTTTGTGTCATTGTGTGGTACATTGTGTGGTACAAGGTTATTTTACTCACTGAGTTAAAAATTGACCCAGTGTGGGTCAATATAGCACTGATTTAACACTGGATTAACTTAACCCAGTACTCATGAGTAGCAAAACACCTAAGACGAGGGTTGTTTTGATCCAGTAACCCAGCAGTAACATAGAAAATAACACTAACACTGGCTCAAAACAACCCATTGGTACTGGCTGAAGTTAAGTCAGTATTGTGTGTAAGTGTATGTGTGATGACTTTTCAAATTCTGTACAAAGAAAACAGTTGTCACACAGTCACATTATGGGGACTCATCACTCGTATGGAGACAAAAACCTGATCCCCGAGGTTAACCATTTCATTCAAAGACGTAGTTTTAGGGTGATGGGTGGAATTACCCTCAGGTTAAATTTAGGGTCCTGTTTTGATGTTAGATGTGACAGATGTGTGAATGTACATTTCCAGGGAATGAAGACAATGTCTTCACAAGTGACGAGTAAGATGTGTGAGCAATCGTGCATAAATTTGATATAAGTCAACATCAAAACAACATCATAGCATCCTACAGTAATGACCCTCTTTGGACGGGTCTGCTTGGCCTCTGCCTTCAGAATTTGTGGGCAGAGTTGATGGTTGGCGAGGGAATTCAGCTCATCTGACTGACTGCTTGATAAGCTCATGTCTTCCTGGTTTCCGCCCCATTAGCTTGGTTGCCTTTGGATTTCTTTTAGCAGGTAAAATGAATCTGTTTTAAGATACGTTTCTTGTCCTACATTGAACCAGGCTGCAACAAAACATGCAGAGTGCAGCTAATGATTATCTTTTGAAGTTAGTGACAGTCAGTACACATACAAACGTATAAATCATGATAAGATGATGTATGATCGAAGTGGATGTTTATTTTTAGTTAACTGTTGATTTAAAAGCATGCAAACTAATGCAGGGGGGGTGACTGTACACTGACAAGCTGTTTTTTATACTGAGCTCTGCCTTTGTGTGTGTGTGTGTGTGTGTGTGTGTGTGTGTGGTGTGTGTGGATCATGAGATGCTGTGAAAATCAATCAAGTGTTTCTAAATAGTTCACAGTTTCATCTAACCATTTCGGCACTCAGCACTGCCAAACCACAGGATATCCACAGACTTGTTCGTAGACAATAAATTCTGAGTTAAGATTGTGTGTGTAGTGTGGATTTGTGTGTGTAACTGAGAGGGAAAGAAAGAAAGAAAGATTCCCAGAAATCAGTATAAATGATGTCTGGGCAGGACTGTTTTAATTTGATTCTGAATACCAAACCTCACACTTCTTTGTGTGTGTGTGTGTGTGTGTGTGTGTGAGAGAGAGAGAGAGAGAGAGAGAGCGCCCGTCACTCTTATTTTCTTGCAGAACTTGTGCAAGTAGTCACGCACGCACGCCTGCCTATATACACAATGTGCTTCTGAAACACAACAAAGTCCACCTCCGACATCTCCCTCCTTCTCTCTCTCTCTCTCTCTCTCTCTCGCCCTGACATGCAGGAATTTCAGCATGAATTATACATAGCAACACAGCAGCCTTCCAGCGGGCCCTGCTCTCAAACCAATAATGGGCAGCATGACAACAGCATAATGAAGTGAGCCACTTGACCCCCACCGAGCCGGGGAGCCGTCACACCCGACATTTGCATCTCAATGATGCCAGGATTAATGGTGGCACCGCTCGGTGCAACAGACATGAAAAATGAATTAACTGTTTTTTTTTTTTTTTCACAGAAGTTCAGAGCAGAGGAAAGTTTGTGTGGCAGGAATCTGGAGTCTGACTCGAGGCATAAATGCAATAAAGCCTGTTTTATGTCACAGTTATTTCCTCCTGTCTCTCCTCACTGATTCAGTCAGCTCTGATTTATTACCTGGATAATGAGAACTGGCATCAACTGTGTTTATTGAATGCGAACAGCGGTGTCATTTAGACTCGCAGACAGTTTACTTTTATGTAATGTTTACTTGTTTGTTGTTTTTTAAAAGCACAAAAATTAATTTATTTTTTCTTCAGCTGCAGCAGCTTGAATTGAATTGCTTTTCCAGCTAACAAATATGTAATAAAAAGGAAGACAAAGTTATGTTTTTCAGGTGAAAAAGGTTTTTAAAGGGATTATTTCCTGATGGAGAGACTTAGATTTCCTCCTCTGAGTTTCAAGTGATGTCTACACTCATATGGAAACTTTTTGATTGATGAAACACAAACTTTGACTCAATCAGATTACTGTTTCTTACATTTTAAGGGAAAGAATGGCAATAAATGGGTTCCTCTGTTTGAGAGAAATGAGCCAATTTCTCCAAATATTCTAAATCCTTAGAGACACCAGCAGGGAATTTGGAAACAGAAGGATAACCAAGTATTTCAGAGATTTAGTGTTTCACTTCTATGAAGTTGGAGGACTTGCGAGAGACAGATTTTTAAAAAAAAAAAAAATATTGGTCAAGATCAGCAGCAGAAGGTGAGATATCCCAACTTTAAGTCTATGGGGCGAGCTCCAAAAACACTGAATCCTACACTTCCCATGATGCAACTGAATAACATCTCTTAGATCTTCTGTGCCTGGTAAAGTTTATGTCTTTCCACACCCTCTGCAGTTTTGTAAGACCGGTTTCTCATCAAAATCTTTCAGTGTCCAAGCCCAAGACAAAATACCCATGCCCTCTGACATCACTGTGACATCATCAGGAGGGTTTTTTTTCAGACAAAGACAAAGACAAAGCTCTTCAGCCTTTTCACACAGGCTGACTTGTGCTCTTCGTGGCCAGTTAACTGATTTTAATGTATAAAATCAATTGAGGTGCCCCATTAAACAAACATTTTCTTTCCAAATCTACTTCTAGATCTCCTTCTCTTCTAAATCTCCTTCCTAGTTAACATTGGCAGTGAAAAGCACAACATTAAGTCTGTCTCAGAGTTCATGAAGGGTGTAAAGAGCAAGAAGGGGCCACTGGTCACCTAGCAACATCCGGTGTGGCATTCCAGTTTGAGATGAGAGGACAGCATCCTCTTCCTGTGCAATAAACCACATGCAATAATACCCCAATTCAGTCTTTCAAACACAGAGACTGGGAGGGAAGCAGCAGCCCAGACTGGCACATGCAAACCTGTTGGTGGCTGATGTTTGTCAGCCAGAAACTCTGAGTAAAGACACATTCAGGTGTTGATCTACCTTCATTATTTGTTGTTCTTTCAGGCTGCTGTTGATGAACTGAATTTGATACAACCACTGATTCTAATTTGAGAAGTTTACACACATTTTATCCATACAATAAGCTTTCACTACAGCTGAGTAGGTATTTGTGCATTATGGTGCTCATACCACGAGCGTCATATGAACTGCATTTTCTATTAGCGTGCTCACTGAATAACCTCATTTTGCAGTAAAGCTCAGTAATCCAGCTTGCAGGGGTGAGAGAGGCTATATTATTATAATAAAGCGCTTTACCTACGGAGTCTATCTCTAGCAGCCGCTGGAGGTCGCTGATGCTCCGGATCTCGCTGCGGGAGAGCCGCTCCAACAGCTCCCGGGGGAGAGGAGACTCCTGTGGGAAGAAGGTCAACAGAAAGCATGAGACGGAGCAGATTCAGGCAAGCGTCACTTTTCTGCAAACAGACTCAGTGCCAGATCATGAAAGCCAACTTGTGTTATTTATTTTAAAAACTGGCAGCCCTAATGCCAAACTGTGCCAAGGAAAGAGTAAACATTTGTGCGTAATTACGCAGACGTGTCAATTTAATCTATCGCATGTACCGCAGTTGTTTTGCTATGAGTTGCAACTTGCAATAAACTCACTACAGGCAACAGCCAACATTAACCACAACCTACTTCTGTGCGGTTTACCTCAGCTGCGGTGCGTAACAGGCAGAGGCAGCCGGCGAGGAGGTGGTAGACCGCGGCTCTCATCTCCTCTCAGGTCCGCTGTATAGGCACCAGGATGGGGCAAGGGTCCAGTGAAGGAGCCGGGATGTCGCTCCCTGGTCTCGGGAGCCCAGAACCATCCCTCGGGAGAACTGGCAACCTCCACGACCCCAATGAGAGAACGAGTTAGGAGTGTGTAAAACTTCAAAAGGTCTTTAAGCTCCTGAATCAAAGGCGGTTAAAGTAGAGAACCAAGTTCTGCTCCTGGATTCAGTGTAAGTCACTGTATGTGAGAGTGGGGTTGATTGCCAAAATAATATATAAACTGACCGTAAGAGTTGCGGGGTGAAATCACAGATGATCAGTCTTTTGTACAGTAGTTTGAAGCATTAAATAATCAAACCTAATTAAGGTCAAGTTGATGTTCAGCTGCTCTTTGTTTTGACATCCAAAGAACAGGTGTCCAATGCAAATGTAAAAACGTTTCTTTTACATTCACAGACACATCAACATCCATCATTTCATCCTCAGTATAATCCATCCAAAATCACAGACACATTTGTGCATCCTGCGGTGGTGGAGCATCTTGGCACTCGATGTGAGCAAATCTTTAAAAAAATTGGTTAAATCCTTTACACTTAAACTCCCAAAAATAATCAGTTTTGTCCCGTTTATGGAGACGAAGATGCGTAAACAAACGAAACAAGAAAAAACTCTCCGCTCTGCGCTCCAGCGGAGTTTGATGTCAGCTCCCAGCGGTCCTGTGATCTCCGGGGTGAATGAAGTAGGGATGCTTTCAGTCACAGGATAGGCTATAGCTGGGCATGCGCGTGCCCGGGGCACTAAACTGCGAACGCGCTTTTCGTAAGAGGCTGTGGGACATTACAGGAGCGCTGGATTTAACCCAGGCAGCAAACAGGAACGAAGAGGCGTTTATTCAAGAGCATCACTTTCTACCAAACTTACAACACCAGTCTTTCTAAATAATTTATTGGAAACAGGTGAAGCGATGTCTGTAGATTATAAGTGTATCAGAATGCTGATGTTATATATTATATTAAAATACATCTATATCATTTTAGTTCGTTTTTTGTTTTTCATAATGAATAAAGCAACAGATCAGATTTGGATGACTGTACTTTGTCATAACAAACTGATGGACACAAAGGCTGAGCCAGTCAGTGATAATTAACTGTCTTTATAGAGGCTAATTTATAACCTGACTAAAAACACTAGTGAATAAGTTGCTCTGAAAGTCGTTGTTCCACTTCTCCCTCCAATTATCTCTCTCTCTCTCTCTCTCTCTCTCTCTCTCTCTCTCTCTCTCTCTCTCTCCCTCTGTGTGTGTGTGTGTGTGTGTGTGTGTGTGTGTGTGTGTGGATAATGAGATGCTGTAAAAGTCAGTCAAGTGTTTAAAGTGTTAATGAGTGGGACAGACTGGTGACCGTGTGGGTGTTTAATTTCTGTGTAATAAAGCTCATTAATGAGTGTCCAGACCGGACACAAGGCCGACTGAGTGAGAGAGGAAATCCCACACTCCAACTACTTTTCATCAACTTTTCTTATCAAGTGAAATTTTGGCCCAATAGTGGAGGTCAAGGGTCACAAAAAAATTGGACTTCATCTCAAGAGGTGCGCTAACAGGACTCCCTGAGATACAAAAGAAAACAAACGATGAATGCAAGATAATCTTGATGCCCTCTCTTCCTTCTGGCAGCAGCCGTTCTTCCAAACTTTTGCCCTGATGGATCTTACTTGCTTTGCTTTGTCTTCTACTTGATTTGTCCTTCTTATGACTCTCAAATATCTGACGTCTCAGTGGCCTCAAGCGTAACATTGAGGAACATTTTAATAAAGGTCACGTCTTCGAACTGTTCTCATCTGAAAAATGAGTCGGCAAGTAAACTTAATACAACCTCTGATGATGATGTTTACTTGACGTGGACCTCTTTTGGCAGACAGTGCAGGTAATGAGTGTTCTGTATTGGAAGCAAGGGTAGAAACAGTAAAAAAAAAAAAAGTCATACAATTGAAAGACCTTTTAGGGAGATGTTTGGAGTGGATGCTGACAGCTGACTGCTGTTTGCATCCTGTCTTCTACCAACAATCATAGTTGGTTTCTTTAAGCAATGATTGCAATCTTTTCTCCACCTTAACCAACTAGTCCTAACCAAACCTTAAACCTGCATCAACTGATTCTTTTTTTTGCCACTTGGGGGCAGCAGAAACAAGCTGTGAGCACAACGTTGCAATATCATCACCTTTTAAGTTGATATGTTGAACTTAACAACATTATCATTCATTTGGAGTCATGTTTCTAATGTAAGTCTAATATTCACTCTCCTTTAGCTCGTTTATGAACTCTGCCGACTTCTGAGGTAAAATATTTGACTCTTTATCTGCTAAATGCACCACTATGTTCACCAGCTAGTCGCTAACTGTGTCTGTTTGCCATGTGGTGCTGAGCAGGTAGTGTACACAGGGTTTTGGCAGCTTTTTCTTTGAAAACAGCCGTCTGCTGCAGCTGAAAAATGACACTATGAGAGCAGTGAGAGTGAACTAAAACAGAAAAATTGCAGATAAACAATGAGCTGAATCTCACTTTGAAGCTCTGTAAAGCTGATGGGAGCTGCAGAGTCGCTGATAATTCTCTGTGGGTTCATCAATAAGAGCGATGCATCTGACATTACACATTTTCATTTGATACATTATTATAAAAATATTGATTATAGCCTCTTTAACCATAGATGTGGCAGATCAGAAAATGCTGTATGAATCATTTGTACCTGTTTTCAAAGGAACTGACAAAAAATGGTATCAGAAAATACTCCACTGGGTTGTTTTGAAAATGACGACCTGTTTTCTTGTTTAGGTCGGAGAACTTGTTGGCATCGGTGTGCCAATAACTGACTAAAAAAGCAACCAAAAGTTCAATATGATTGTCTCAAAGCAACTTTCAAGTGCACAAGAAGTATGCACTCTATATCATTTTAGTTCGTTTTTTGTTTTTCATAATGAATAAAGCAACAGATCAGATTTGGATGACTGTACTTTGTCACAACAAACTGATGGACACAAAGGCTGAGCCAGTCAGTGATAATTAACTGTCTTTATAGAGGCTAATTTATAACCTGACTAAAAACACTAGTGAATAAGTTGCTCTGAAAGTCGTTGTTCCACTTCTCCCCCCAATTATCATTTTCAAGTGTCTGTCCATCAATCTGTTATCTATACCACTTATCATGACCTATCACAGAAAATACACTTTCATAATATACCAAGAGTGGCTGTCTGAATGATAATCATTCATTCAAGAAAAGTTGTGGTATGCTTCTGTTGATTGTAGTTGGCAATGGTGATAATTATGTGTAATTTGTTATTAATTAGCGTAAATATGCAACGCCACCAGCATGTTCCTTTAATATATGTCTAACTAAGAGTCTGCCACATGAAAAGTATGCATTTATCCATTTCTTTGTGTCGGTGAGGTAAATTGTTGAGGGAATGTAAAAGACTTTCCGGAGCTAAAGCTTTAGAAAGCAGCGCTGGAATCTGGAAATCCAGCCTCAAGCATTCAAACATGCACGTACACATTTATTCTCCCTTTGTCTGTTTCACTTTCTAATGCACATAAAACACATGAACAGCCATTTACCCAATATCCTTCATCCCAGCACCACACACACACACACACACACACACACATACACGTTTAAAGTCACTTAATGTGACTCAATCTTATAGGTTCCTGTGAGGACAAAGAGAAGTGAGCTGGAAGAGTGTGAGGGTGAGAATGGCTGAGATAAGAGGCTTGTTGATACCAAGATGAAGCCTATTTGGATCAAAGAAGACGACAGTGGGGTGACTGAGCGTGTGTGTGTGTGTGTGTGTTTGTGTGTGTGTGTGTGTGTGTAGAAAATTCAGCCTGGTGTTTGACCAAACACTCCCCCAATTAAAGCCCATTTATCCTGACAGAGGCTAATACCATCACAACAGAAATCCACCTCTGTCTCTCTCACTCCATCTCCCCTGAAAGGCTTCAGTGTACCCAACACACACATGCACACACGCGCACACACACACACACACACACACACACACACACACACACACAAAGAACCGGAATGATGGAGGGGAAATGGGTCAGAACCGATTCGGGTCTTGAATGGCGACACTCATGCTGTGACGCTGTCACTTCCTCCTGGCAGCAACTTCTCCTCCACACTCTCTGATGCATCCCACTTGTTCTGCTGTCTTCTTCTTTCTTCTTTTTTTTTTCTTCTTCGCTTCCGCTGCCGTTGTCATTCTCTGGGCCAGACGACCTCCCCGCTGTCAAGGGCTCAAGTGTGACTGCCACAGACAGAGACGAGGAAGGAGAAATTTCAAGCTCAACTTTGAAAGCGCACTAACATTGTCTTGGAAAATCATAGTTTTTGCTTTGAATGTGTTGTGTCATCATTTTGACTTTTATTTCATTGTTGTTGGTTGTTTGTTGTTTAATCTTTAAAGGCCCTGAAAACATTTTCTCAATAAGCTGCTTACCATGAACCATGGGGGTCCAACATGAGCACAAATGTTTCCACTGAAGTTGGAAAAGTTTTCGTTGCTTCACAAGAGATTTCTGTATCTCTGCTTTTGTTCTTGCTTTTATCACAGATGAAGAGAAGTGGGCAGGACTCATGAATAAAGATGATGTCATGTATTTCTATTCATCCAATCAGAGCTTTGCAACACGGGACTCAACATAGTATGACAGTTGCGGGGTTGTTTGTTTGTTGCCGGCTCTTTCAATTACATCCGACCAAACCACACCCACACAGTCCTGATGGCACTGATTATATTAAGTTCAGCTCTTAATAAATAACTAAGATTGTTGTTTTCCAAACAATAATTTTGATTGTTGCTGAGTATTTAATCTTACAGAGAAATACTTGAGAACAAAATGTTTCAGGGGCTTTAAAAGTAACAATATGTAGAATTTTTTTTAACATGATTTTAGTGCCTCTCAAATTATTCTGATGGCATAAGTTTTTGGCTATTTCCAAATCATTCCCTCATTCACTCAACTACTGTCTACATAATAGACACTGAGCAGTTAACTCTATAGTGAACAGTAAATTTAGATTCCAGACTCTTGTTAATCATTATCATTTTGCGTCATCACTAAGTTTAAAGTCACAAATCTGTAATTTTCGCTCCTATTAAATGCAACACAATGCATTGTGGGATTGTTAGCAGAAAGTAGAGTACATGCCAATGCATACTACTTTTCTTGTTCCAATGTGGGACATTTTTAAGGTATTATATAACATTGGTAAATTGTATTTTCTTTTTCTTAAATTTTAACTTCTTACCAACAGACTTCTATTGGTTCATTTTTACAACCTTTTTTTTTCTGTATGAAACTTTTAAAACCAAATGTTGTACATGGTCATCAAGCTAAATATAGTTCTGTCATCTAGTTCTTGATGTTAAATAGTTTTGATCCAAAGGGGCAGACAGTTGAATTAACTTTATTTATATCACTGTCTCCTCTTTTTCTCCCGCATAACTTTCCAAGAGGAGTAGATATTTTATAGAGTTTATTTATAACAAGCCAGGGAAAAGTTTGGTGTATCACTTTTTTTTTTTCTTGTTTAACTTTTCCAGCTCCTTTTCCAGAGGCAGACTGACGCACAAATGCACCATATTGGGGTTTGGTGACCTTGCTGAAGAGCCCTTCAGCAGCCCCCAGCCCCTCCACCCAAACTGCTGTCCTGTGGGAAAGGAGAATGCCACCAATGGGATTAGAGTAATACGAAAATATAAGTCAGATTTTAGTAGGAGGGTGTCGCAGATATGAGCAGTAACAGAAAAAAAGAGACATAGAGGCAGTAAAAGTTAATCCAGTAGAGGATAAAAAACTTTTACAAGCTGGGTTGGGGTTAAGGGCTATCCCCGAATTTATTCACAAAACCAGGCACATGGTGGAAAAAACTCTTTATACACATTTTTTTCCCTCCTCTTTTCTCTTCAATCCAGCAAACATTAATTATTAAAACCTTTTCCAAAAAAAGTCAGAATGGATTTCACCATTAAACCCAGAGTAAGTCCATTATTGGACACCAGCCAAGACCTATTGTGCAAGGCATGAATGTTTGGTCAACGGCCAACTGCAGATTTATCCCGGATTACCATCTCAAATATGCTGGCATTTACCTATATGTAATGCTACGCCCAGTCCCACCAGTCTGTTCATCACAGGCGACAAGGCTCTGAGAGAATGCTTTATTTAGCCCTGTTTGGGAAAGAGAAAACACAGGGCCCGTTGTGCTGTGTGAACTCACAGTCATGAAAAAAAGGGAGCCAGCTTAACTGGAAGGGGCATACAGTAAGTGCTGGACCTCCCACCGATCTGATTCAGATTTACTCCACATTAAAGACTAAATTGAAAAGCACTCAGAGAGCGTATATGCCTACAAATGCTGCTCTTTTTTTACTTTCATAAAAGATAATTATTTGTAAATGTTTTATATTGAATATGAATCTTTATTGAAATAAACATAGTAATAGAGGATAATCGGATACACATAGAAATGTGCCCGTATCAAATGTTCATACACTACTAATAATGTGGCCAAAAATATCATGATAAACAGTGTTATCATGATAATTATCTTTGTAAATAATTAGAGTTTGAGTTATTAACATGTCTGAAATAGTGCTACTTCTGTAAACTTACTTCATACCACAAATTTAATCAAACCTAATAAACAGTGAACTATATATTGCTATTCCTGTAACTAAAAACATTACAAACACAAGGAGGAAGGTTGTTTTCATTTAAGAAAGTTACTACTGTAACTGGATTTTTTTTTAAATGCAGTTAAGTGTCTCCTTGTCTTAGATTCTGTGCATGTTCTGATTTGTTTTGAGTGTTAATAGTTGTGAAGGAGTTAAAAAAAATCCTGCACACTGCCTTAGGTGAGATTAATGAATTGATTTTAGTTTGTGGAATTTTTAGAGTTTATTGTCTCCAACCAATAACAAGTCAAGGCCACAGTAGCTGGAGCTAACCAGACAAGGAGCCTGGTTCTCGGGTTCTCTGGTCCTGCTGAGTCTCTGTATGACTGGTACAAAGGTGTTATTGTGCTTTATTAAAATAAAACTGCTAATTAAGACAGGAGCTGCATTCACATTGCCCACTGAAAGCAGTGATAATCACGGTAATGACAGTAATGGAGACAGTATTGTTAACATTACATGTTTCATCGGTAACGTGATGGTAAATGGTATACCAGCATATCTCTTGGCATATTTTTATGCAATTAAGTGCAGTAATTCATGAGAAAATACTGTAAAAGTACACAAATATAAAATCTCAAAAAAAAAAAAATCTTGCATCTGCCCTTGAATCAGGATCCTCACCAAAAAAAATAAAAAAATAAAAAAATAAAAAAATAAAAACATGTTTCTTATTGGCCAGTGTCCTAACATTTCACAAAATGTCATTAAAATATTCTAAAATATCCAAACACATCAACTCCTTAAGACAAAAATGCTGCTTTCATACTGTTCGTGTTTCATACTTCCATCTACATCTCAACTGATGGTACATGGACAGATAGAAAGGTAACAAGCAAGTGGTCGTCACCCCCCTGATTAGATGATTTGTGTAAATCTTACATTAAAACATACCGTAAAAATTCACAGTACCCCGCATACTTAGGTGGAGACAGTAAGACTACCCTCTAGGATGGAGAATCAGGCTTGTGACCATATGGTTGAGTCTCTCAGCGAGCTGGGAAACTGTGAAAGCGAACAATAAATCAGTCCTTCAACAACTACCACTGTGTTGCCCTTGAGCAAGGCGTTTACCTCCCCACAGCTGCAGTGGAGCCGTGGAGGTGTTTAGTGTCCAAAAATGAGACATTGTGGTTTTACAAGACAGGTGTGTGTGAATTTAAAGCAGGCTAGTGTGACGCTGATAAAGAGCACATGATACATTGAGCTCGACTGGAGAAAGTTATGATATGATAATAAAATAAATGTATTTTGACAGACTGATATGATTTTCTTCCGCATTATAGTACCACAAATCATCAAAAGAAAACAAACCATAAAAGGATGTGAAAAGTGAGAAGAGGAATGTTTCAAGTAAATTAAACAGACATGTCTCTACATTCTTATCAGAGCTTTGAGACAAAACATCAGTTCCTGCCTGAGTACTTCCTGTACTGTTGTTAACATCTGTAATCCTTGTGTGTGCTCTGATGGTAAAGACAAAGAGTTGTTCTCACATGTCTGCTGCAGCAAAACAAAGTAGTGAAAGCAACAAGGCAACAAACTCATGGCAATGACAGTAATGCTTCATTGCTATTTTACTTCACATTATACAACGTTTAAGCCGAGTGATATATTGAAAAGTAATCCATAACATTACATAATGACATTTATACTGTTTTCTGTTTTCCTACTGATACAAATCAGTTCAGCTTTATAGGTGACATAACAGAAAAGTGCCTTTACCTCAACTTTAGATTAGAGTCATGGTAAAACAGTGGAAAATAAAAATTATATAATAAACACTGGAAAACTTTTCCAGGACTCAAATCAAAGGTGAGGAACATTACTACTGACGGCAAAGGTGAAGCACATCTTCAGTTTTTGAGCCCAATGAGCTCAATTGCATTTGGCTTTGGTATTTGTTGATCCCAACAAGGCGTTGAGTGAAAAGATTCATTTAATGCAGCCATGACACTGGTTTGGAATAATGCAATGCAACAACAGCAATCATATAAGAAAAGAGCATCAATTACAGATATTTATACTCTGTAAATAGAAAATAAAAGGAGAGATGTTGCTTACTGTACAAAAGCCAGTGATACAATAGTTCTGAACACGGTGGAGTCTTAGGCATAGCTAGACAGGAGTATTAGTAGTATTGCAGTATTCATAGTACTTTTATCAGCAGTAGTAATCATATGAGCTCTAATGCTATGGTGACAACTGTCTCATGCTTCTTTCCTCCCTCCTTTACACCCTGTTCCTCCTGTTCCTCCAGGCAGAATGAAGAGCACTGGAAGATCCCCACTGATTGTGTTGTTTTATTATTAGTATTATTATTACTACCCTTTTGGGAATTCCTTGTGTGTCCATGGTGATTATCAGACAAACAAAACAAGGGCATTATAGTTACAGACAGAAATCAAACAGCATAGTGCTCAGTCCTCTGATCACCACTCTCTGTTTCTGAGATTGTCTATGTTACTGGGTGGAGTATCTTACCTGCCCGCTTGCACTTTCTTTGGATTTGACTGCCTGATTTTCCTGCCCGCCTGCTACCAGCTGTAAGTCTGTCTGAACTCTGACTGAAGCCTCATTTTAGCCCAAAACGAACGCCCTAGAGAGTTAATGTTACAGTCCAAACCACACACCTGTAAGAGCTTGTGGCAGCAATTACAGAAATAGAAACAGAGAAGTAAATGTGTACTCTCTTGAGTATTATTGCTAAAACGTTTTCCTGTTTGCCTGATGAGAACAAGCTGAATAAACCACCAAAAGTGCCGTTAACTCAATGTGATCCCGGGTAAGCCTTTGACCCGGAAGATTTTCTGTGACACTGAGAAGATTAGATAATAGATATTATGGCGCTCCTGTCTGAAATCTGAACCTCCTGATGTCAAGATTAGACACATGAAAACATTTGTTTGGCCCTGATTCCTCAAGATCAGAAACTCAAGACTGGTATGTCACCATATCTTTTTCTACCCAGCATATTCATGTCACGTACATTTTTTTAAAGGACCAGTGTGTAAGATTTAGTGGCATCTGGTGGAACAGACTTGGCAGAAATGAAATATTATATTCATAAGTATGTTTTTATCAATGTATAATCCCATGAAAATAAGAATCACTGTGTTTTCGTTACCTTAGAATGAGCCCTCTACATAGGGAGCGGATCCCCTTCCATGGAGGCCCGCCATGTTGCACCAAGTTTTGCTGCCACCGTAGCTTCTCCTACACACAGGAGGGTGAAAGGGTGGTGTATTCATTTGGTTGCAATCTGCAACATCACTGCTAGATGCCACTAAATCTTACAAACTGCTCCTTTAAAATACAATATCTACATAACTTTTTGTACACTGAAAAGAGAATCCAGACTTTCAAATTGTTATCTTTGTAATCTAAACCCATTTTTAGATTTTGTAAAGTGCCACAGCCCAGCTTTAAAACAGTGTGAAGTATATGTGGCCCTCAGAGACATTTACCTGCTCTGTCCGTGTAGACTCACTTCAACATCAGGTCAAAATGACAAGATCCACTGGATTCTTGTTGCAGTTTTGAGGATATTTTGTCCACTCAATCGAGAGGTCTCATCAGTTCATCATCATCACTGGCTGGAGGGAACTGACAAGGTGCCACATGACAAACAGGAGAAGAAAATGTTCGAATGGATTGAAACACAGTTAATTGCAGCAATAATGGCCTAATATTACAAAAAGATCCTGAGGCCAGCCAGAAATATTTGAGTGTGTGTTGACAGGTCAGCTCTTGCCCTTCTTTAATCACTAATGCTGAGGTGCCCTTGAGAAAAGCAGTTAATGCCCAGAAGGTTCAGTTGAGCTCATCAGTGGCCAACAGCTCAGATTTTGCTTCCAGGCAAGAATGTGTTTAGTTGCTCCTAACAAACAATTTGTGATACATAAAGATCATGATGTGTACAGCCCTGCATATTGCATATCTCCAGCTATAGTTAATCTTTTTTTCCTTCATTTTGTCAGTCCAGATTAAAGCTTTTCATGTTAATGTTCTTATCAACACTTATTTATAATCGACAGGCTCACACTGGTTGCTGAGATCTGTGACATTCTGAACAGTGAAAAGAACAATCAGTTGTATTATTACATGTGAGATCATGCAGCATCTTTACCACATTTTCAAATCAGTAGCAAACAACAATGTGCTTTTTTAAAAGCATGCGATGATGCGGATTGTTTATAAAAATTTGTCTCCCAACGTTTCCTGAGCCCGACCATCTCTCACTTCCAGCCAGCTGCAGCAGAAGGTTAACACCTCTTCCCTTTTCCTCTTCCTCCAATTCTATCATCTCACCCTCCGATGTTTGCCAATTGATTTATGTGATAAGGTGATGATCAACATAACCATGATCGACACAGCTGGGCTGAGTGACAAAAAAAACAAAAAGCGCTTCATTCGGATTGGAGGGGCCGGCCCAGCTGACAGCTGTTAGGGAACTATGACTGCCGAGTGTGAAAACAGGCGCTGCTGGGCGGTTTGACCAGTGGAACATTTGATTCAAATGTTCGTCTGTCCCCAATTGTTCTTCGTTTCAGTTGGGAGACTTTAATCTCCTCTGCGGAAATAATTGGGAGGCAGTGAGGGAGTTAATTGTGTTTTCCATTGATGAATCATCAGGAAGTGTTGGTGAACCCCACTGACCACACACACACGCGCATTTGTGCAGATGCATGCAGACACACACTCACTATACTTACATGCACACACATACTGTACTGACCACACACTCACACAGGCAAAAACCATTCACACCCACATTCTCAGACCACACACATACACACTCACAGAGGCCACATATGAACATGAATGCACCCTCATACACTATTACATGGACTTACACACACACACTCATAAGCACAGATTGATACAGAATATAATTCTATCTTTCTCTCTCTTTCCATATCACTCTCATTTCCAACCTCTCTCGCCCTCTCTGCTCCTTTTTTTTTTTTTTTTTGCTGCTGTTTCAAAAGATTAAGAGGCCAATTAGTAAAGCTCTCACGCCAGTTATTACCATGCTGGGAACTGGAGAGAGAAAAAATCCCCCTCTCTCCTCTTCCAAAAGAAGGATTTCTCCTTCATTGTCGCTGAGTTGAGAGCGAAGGATGTGTGGGGTGTATTTGGAGTGCCGATGTGGTAATTTTGGCTCAGAAACAATGCTACGCTGTCTGAGGAGAGGTAATGGAGGGAAGTTGCGGAGCTAGTGTTTACCCTGTGTGTGTGTTCACATGTGATACACACCCTGCAAACACACACACACACACACACACACAAACAGTTAGGTGACATATGGCATTACTCTGAAGGCCACGCTAGCTTCCAGATGAAGGAGGAAGCATCGTATTAACTCCAAATCAGGCCGCTGAAACAGACGCATTGTGTGATTGTAATGAGCACCAGAAAAGACAGAGTGGAACACAGAGTGAGGCTGTTCCTTTGTGAGTATGTTAAAGTCCGTGTAAAGCAACAATAAATATGTGTTCTGAGTTTGCCACACCACAGAAAAATGTGTTATTAACCACTCGGCCAAATTTTAATGATTAAAAAAGTCGCCAAGTATATAAAGTTAGGTTTCAAAATCGTGGAAAAATAAGCAGTATTCTTTGCTCTGAAACGCTGGGGGGCGTGTCCGCTGAAGGCGCTGACAGCACGACCCAACTGAACGGCCTCTGAGTTAACAATGCTCATACCAAACCCCCATATAAAAATACACAATTTAAAATAGGCCTTGTTTGTAGGTGTAAGGCAAACAACATGGATGATGTTTTAGACATTGAATAACGCTAGGAGTCAATGTTTAATTCAGCACATATTTTGTAAGTAAATGTGGACTTTGTTCAGTCTAAATGTAACTTAAATGACTAGTAATCAAGCGATCCATCACCAATCATCGTTATGGTAAATTGTCGTTTTTTTCAATGGAGCTCAGTGCACTTAACATTAGTCACTTCTCTGCTGAAACGTCCTCAGTGGCTTCATTGTGGCCGTCATTGTGACAAATTCTATCCCTCTGGCCCAGAATCTCCCAGCCACACAGCCGGTGCTAAAGCCGAAGCCATGGGCGGCGGCCGTTGTCGTGGGTGGGGGGTGGTGGGGGCAGGGTCATGCCAGTCCACCATTTCAGGCCCACTCAAAAAATCCTGAACACAGAAATGGTGAATAACAGTTTAATGCTCGAACTCCACATTTCAGTACTAAATAGTTGCTTTTATATTTAACCAGTCTGTAATATTTAGGGTTTTGTTTGTAATTGTGTTCCACTCAGTCTTAGTTTTCGACTCCCATTTGTGATTTTCCACATTTCTCATAATGCCTGTCGAAAGAAAAAACATGAATTTCTTGAATTCAGCAGCTGGTTTTAATACATATTTTGTTATATCATAATGATGCATGGTTATGAAGGACTAACAATAGAAAACACATTTAGCTGTCATTTTTGAGATTATGATATCAAATATGACCACTAGCCCTGATGACGGACTGCTTTGTGATTGTGTCACCAACCTCATCTACATATACTGTGCTGCTCACCTGCTAATGTGTGTGTTAGCACATGTCGAAACTGTTTTAGCCTTGTAGAGTACTACGAGTTCTCTCAAGAGATATACGCTACAGCTTTGTTCACTGCGATAAATCTACATCTTCAATACTCAATCATGTGAAAACACCATGTAAATGTATCATGTAAACCTTTGGAGCAGTTTTAAATCTGCATGTGGATCCAGATCTGCATCATAATACACACAAGTGATAGACAGTCATGTTGATTTTTTTAAAATACAAAATTAGGGCTTTGGACAAAGATTAACTGTGCAAAATTGTATTTATGGCAATTAAATTTATAATTTTGTTGTAGCTCCACCTATAGACCAAATGCCATCATATCATACACATCACTCTGTCAAGTGCTTCATAAATGGCCACATGATGGTGCTATCTGCACCAAAAACTAAACTTTTCTTCTGTGGTAAACGCAAGATTATGGGTGAAGTCAACGTGTCAAACTTTGACATCTTCACATTACAACTGGCAAGGGGTGTGACCAAGGTTCAGTGCTCAGGTCATGTTCCACTTGCTGAAGAAGGACATAGGATAAGGGTGAAACCTTTGGAAATAGTTAAGTAAGAGGACTTTGTGTTGAACTTTTCTTGGCCCACAGCCCATATCCTGCAAACAAGTAAACAGACAAATTGGGCAGAAAACAACCGTCTTTGTGATGGTAATTACAGTACAGTGCTGTGTAACTGGACTCCAACACCAAGAGACAGAGACATTCCCCATTTACTTCAGCAAGCAGGAAAACAGACACACTGCATGATGAAAATAGCTTGTCAGCAGAGAGAACCAGCTTGTCACAAAGGTATGTGAGTACACAATCAAAAAACCTTTGTCTTCTTAATAAAGCTTTAAGCTCACAGGTATTTCAAATAAAAAACTACATAACTGAAGCCAAATTTTACACTGGAATGTAGTGCCTCAGATTTTTTTTTTGGCAAAGTGAACAAAACTCCAGCATATTTGTGTGTGTTTATTTGTTAATTACACTGCATTATTATTATTTGCTTGCCAACTCGCCAGCAGGTGATGGCGGGAAGACAGAGATTCTCCCTTGTGTTGAGACACGAAGTAGCCTGACTCTGCTCTCCTTTTAATCAGCCCTCGTTATTATCCTCCACATCTCTGCGGAGAAGTCATTAAAAGTCCTGGATAAGACAGACAAGTGCTAAACAAGCCTGAGCTGGCGGGGCTGAACATCAGTGGGTGGAGGGTGAACCGCAGAGGGAAAACACGTAAAAGCTGATGAGGCTTTGCTCTGGTATTGAGAGGTACGATTTATTAGTTTGTTTTATTAATGTGTCTGGTTTGGCACTGAGAGCTATTTAGACTGTTATCTCAATTAAAAGCTTGATGATACCACTTGAATTATACACACTTAAGAAATATTAGTATTTAGTTAAAACATTTTTAAATGACTTAATCTTAATGTTAATTAACCCATAAAAGCAGATAGATATATTTCTCAATACCATACTGAGTTTCTAGTCATGAACCAATGACCCAGAGATTTAAAGCTGTTCAGTCTTTTTTTTAACAATTATCAATAGATGAAATGTGTATGTGAAAGGGGTCAGCATCTTTAAGCTTTCCAAGGTTCACAACACAATTGCATAATAACGGAAGTGTGTTATATTGTTCCAAAAAGCTCTTTTTGGAAAGGCTTTCCGAGATATTATTATAAGACATTATCAAAGAAGTTATCATTTGACCTTTTGATTAGAAACGTTCACCTTGAAATACTGATTAGACATGTGGACCTGATGACCTGTATAAACAGACGTAGGTATGCTATTTTATGTTTCATGTTCTTCAAAAATAAGAAATACAATCATTGAGGTCATAATGCAGGTGTGCATTTTGAGAGTTTTATGGAATAAATGTCTTCAAATTATCACTGACATGTTCATGAGCAAGGCACCACATCTCCAACATTTATGTTGTATGCAATTTACAGGATTCTGACTAAAACACAGACATGAAACTAACATCATAAAGTACTTTCGCCGCTGATATCGTATATATTATATAGACATTTTACAGGAAGAAAAAAACTTTTAAAATATTTGGGGGCAACAGGGTTAAACAATAAATATGAGCACCATGTTTTATCTCAAGTTAAATAAATAATTCATTTGTGATCTTGAGCTGTCTTGATATCTTGAATTACCAAGATCATTAAGTCGTAATCTCAAAATAACAGACCAATAAGAATATTTTATAGTTAACATAACCGCAGCTGCCATTGGCTTCTGTTGGCTGCATCTACCTTATAATCACATTAATAACCCCTTTCTGAACACTGACTACATCTCATATACTTTATTCCCACTAAAGCTGTTACTGAAAGACCAGCAGAACAGCAATGTGCCAGCACGGAAGAAAAAATTCCTTACTTTAATCCAAACAGTAAAATTAACCCAGATGCTGACAAAGTCAGTCAGTCAGTGAGTCTCACTGATAACTGGATGATGACTGAGTTTATAACAAGAAGAATGACTGTGAAAATAAAGTGTGACATGAATTTCCACTGGCCTGACCTCAGGTTCAGATGCAGTCAGCTTGAGTAGAATCAGTCGCCTCGTGCTGTCGGTCCCACATCAGTGTTGTTAAAGGTTGTCAAGCGTGCTAATGGATTTTACTAGACTAACCACAGCTAAAACACTTGAGTCATGTCAAAACAGTAGCAGGCTTACAGCAGGTCAAACGTGACGGTTCAACTATTTAGCTGCTAAGCTGCACTAAGAGCTGTGCTTTATTCTACTGAGGCTCATTGTTCTTTTAGTCATCTTCTGTCATTCTCAGCCACTTCCTCTGGTCTGTTTTCTACACCAACATGTCACTGTTGTGCCAGTGATTGTGTCTCTTTAAACACACTTACTTAAATTGCTTTGTCTTCATTATGACAAATCTGACTTTTGTTTTAAATAGTTCCATACAATATTCTAATTTTTATTGTTATTGTATTTATTATTATATATATATATATATATAATGCATTAAACAAAATACATCATCTTCACTATGACCCACCTGTCTTTTTCAGCAAAGACTCCACACCCACACACACACTCACACTATGGCCTTGTCTCACTCGCTGAGGCGTCCTCTCTCTTCACTATGTTATGGCTGGACACTGAGCTCATCTAGGCATCAACCATGGTCGGCTGTCATCTGTTAACACACACATAAATACATACTCACACAGACACACACACACACACTCTCACACACACACTGCACCTGTTATGGGTACCAAGCATTTTCTCACATTATCTGTTGAATTTTCTCCATTTGATAATCTGAGGGCAGAGGGATCAACTGGGCTCCACATGAGAGATCCCCGGTCTCAGCACACATTTCCCATGGACAAAGTCACATCAGCCAACCAGCAAACAGTGGAAAATATTACTGTGCACACACAAGCAGAAATGGTGTTGTGAAAAAGGTGGCCAAATGCCTCAGAGGCATAGAATTAGTCTCACTGACTGCACATATCCTCTGAGATTGTGTGCTGTAATGATGGCGCCATCTGCAGGATGGACTATGAACTGCTAAAGAGCTGAATGAGGAGTCAGGTGGTCCCGAGCACTTTGTAGCTGTCTGTACAACAGTATATGTGTGTTTGAGCTCCAGATGAGCAAAAGAGACAAATATTTTTAACTTTCATCTTAATAAATCATTAAGTCAAATGTGAATTGGTTTAGGCAGCACACAATAAGAGTGCATTCTGAAGATAAGAATAAAATCTAAATATAAAATATACTTCAGACAATTCATACACTTTATATAAATACTTATTGGTGAAATGCAGTTCATAGGTGGCAAGACAGGCAACATCTTGTCATCTTGTTGGGGCGACTGACATGTCATCCCTACCCCCCTACTGACATCAGTGTCCATGACAATTTCACATCTCTTCTGAGAGTCGGCCAGAGACTCAGTCAGGTTTCACACATTGTGTTCTTCCACATTATTATATCCTGAACATCAGCACTTTATTCTTAAATTGCACTTCTGGTCAGATGCCAACTGCATCTTGGTGTTAAGTACTTGTACTTGTTCAATGACAGTAAAGTTGAATCTAAATCTAATCTAAAAAAAAAAAAAAAAAAAAAAGTGGCTGTAACTGTAAAGATGTTTAAATTGCATTTAATGTGCTTTCAAAATTTCAAAATCACTAGACACTGGTTCAATTACTGTATTGAAATAGTAATGTGTAATTATTAGCTTTAGCAAAGTAGTTCATTGTTTACTCCTGATGGACAACATCTGCAGTGTATTTAAAGATTATTTAGTTTAAGCTTGGAGATTGTTCTTCATAGAAATTTGAATCGAAGGTTAAGGCAAAAAGATGAGTTTTAAGTTTA
This sequence comes from Thunnus maccoyii, assembly GCF_910596095.1. NCBI lineage: Eukaryota > Metazoa > Chordata > Actinopteri > Scombriformes > Scombridae > Thunnus > Thunnus maccoyii. The sequence continues at coordinate 8,438,465 of NC_056534.1, read as the reverse complement.
GATTTTAAGGGCTCAACAGAGTCAGACTGTCTGATATCAGCAGGGAGACATACTATTATTAAGTTCATCTAAAAATGAAAACTATTCTTTTCGTCCAGATTCTGTCACATCGACCTGCTTCACTGTGACCTACACTGTGCTTTGTTTCAGAGCAATGACATTCAATCTCCAATCGAATCACTTATTCATTCACTGTATATCATTCATTTATTTCACTAACCTGAAGAAAGAGGACTTCTACTCAGTTTCCTAGAACTGAAACATCAGACAACATTGAGCAGGTAAAGATTGGAATTAAAAAACTGTTACATTAAAAAGCATAGGAGGAGGAAAACCTTTAAGTGCAATGTACTGTAATATAAACAAATATTTTTTCTCTTGTCTCTTTATCAGCTAAACCCTGGTCCTGTGTATGATGATATATCAGCTCAACCAGCAGAGCAGGATGATCTTCACTATGAAAGAGTTCACTTCCTACAGAAAGACACAGATCCACTCTCCACCACCGTCCAGCCACATCAGCACCAAGAACAAGAGCATGTCACCTATGCTGTTGTCAACTTTAGATAAAACAGAATCCCTGAGTGAGCTCTGTTGTCATAAAAAATGATTCAAACTCTTTTTAATGACTTTGCTCGTCAAAAGGAAAAGAATATACTGTGTGTCATGGACTGATGGCTTTTGGACTCTTTGTGTTTTGTTCTCTTGGTTTCCTGTGTTAGACTTCTGTTGGTCATTTTGTTTTGCTTCTTTATATGATTTGGATTGTAAGATTAAAGGACTGTCTTGCATTATCGGTTTGCTTACAGTGTTGTGCACTTGGGTTTATATTCATGTTTATTCTTGGACAGTTTAATCTATGCTAGGTTGAATTAAGAGTATTGTGTTTTCTGGATTTTGGTTTCCCTCCTGTGTTCCTGCACTTCTCCCCAGTTCCTTTTTCCCTCCAAACCTGCCCTGCATCAAGTTCGTTAGCCCTGCCCTGTACACCCGCCTTGTATCAGTCTCGGCAGCCCTGCCTTGCTTCCTGTCTTTCCCTCAGCCTATCATCTCCCAGCCTGCCCTTGTGTCCGTAGTCACCTGTTCCCCATTTGCTCATTAGTTCAGTTTGTATTTTAGCCCTGGTTTTCTGTTCAGTTTTTGTTAGATCCTCTTTTCTGTTCTGCTCAGTTTGCACTGCTCTGTTCTGTTCAGTCGGTTCTGTTTCTTTGTGCTTGTCCTGTATTCGGTTTTTTGCTCAGCTCAGCCAGCTTTTTGTTTTTTGCCCACACATCTCAAGAATAAAGATGATTTTCCACCAGCCTCGCTCAGCCTGCAGCCTCTGCATAACATTACTCACAACACTGCGTTTAACAAAACTGTAATACACTCTTTCTCACATGCTGCACCTGTTATGTACTAGCAGATAATCTTACATTATTGTACATGTAATATATGCCTCTTGCATGTTACATTAAATACATTAGTTGTGCTTTAAATGATCACTAACGGCAAAATCTTTTAATATAGAATATAATTTTGTCAGTAATTTTACCTTTATTTAATAGTTGTAAGGTGTACATATTTGTGTTATTTTCATTATTTTACACTGTTATCTTATATTTAATATTTAATACTTGGCTACATAGTATCCAAGGTAACGATGCAGCTATAAAGCCCATCACTGGGGGAACAAGTCAGACCGGGCTTGTATCCCTCAGGTGAATGTGTGACTATTAAATGGAAACCTGTAAATAATAATGTATCGCTGACCTGAGATAGACTTTATTACTAATTATAATTATATTGTTATTCAGAGTGATTATCTATCTGAACTGATTCATTTGTATCAATAGTGTGTTTGTGTAATCAGTAATATAGTGAGTTTTTGATCCTGGTCAAGGTTAGACCGTTGGCCCTGTAATTTGTTATTTAACGGTTATTAAGCTTCGTCACAGAAATAATTTATTAGTGCTGTAAGTTTTTCCCAACACTGGACAATATTATTCACAACCTGAATGGGTGTTGAGAAAAGGTAACCAAATGCCTGAGCTCAAACTGCTCAGCTCATGTTTTGTACAGTAATGATGGCGCCATCAGCTGGACAAATGCAAAAGAGCAGAATGAGAAGTCAGAAATTTCTTTTGCATGTTACATGTTGCATGCATTTTATTTTGTTCTGTCTATATATATGCAGGTGTGTCACCTGATGTACTTAAGTGCTGATTTCACAGCTCACATCTGTTGAATGAATGGATAATGTCCAAAGATTTGTTGGTTGAAAGATTTAAAGATTTGTTGGTTTGAAGTTTACGCTGAGAGGCCAGGAAGTGTTGTACCTCAAGAGATTTTGGGAGATATTTTTAACGTTCATACTTAATAAGTAAAGTAGTTGAAGCAGAAATTGAAAATAGCAAATTTTAGAAAAATACAATGTAATAAAATTTAACAATCTGGTCAGACGATGAGTTTTTTAGTGGGAAAATCCAAATATCGATTAAATTTTGGTGTCTTTTTTTTACCCCTCCCAGTGAAAAAGAGACGTCATCTCCAGTATTCTAGACAGCAGGGGTATTTTGTGTTTAGAGAAAAGGAAGTCTGCACACTTCACTGAGCTTCACACTCACATTTGCATTCCTTAAATAAAACATTATTGACACAGCACATGACAGAAATAGAGACACATATAAAACAAATAATAAACAATACACGCATTCTCCAAGTTCTGTCCTTGTTTTAACATGAGGTAAATATATATATATATTATATAAAAAGTGGGGCACTCTATGGAGCCTGTCAATAAAATAAATGTTATAATCTAAAAAACTTTTCAATTAATTGAGTCCAGTTTGAATAGGCAGCAAGTCTTCAGCTGCCCCAACAAAACTTTGGAAAAAACTGAAAGCAAAATACATAAAAACTGTCCTCCATGAAATTAATAATCACTTTCTTCACCTCGATTCAATCTTCACTTTTGCATTCTGAGCAGCACACAAAAAACAGACCAACCACGGTGTTGGTCTGTTTTTTAACTTCAGATTTTTTATCAAATGATGCATCACATCATATCATATGCATATATGGATCATAATCACTTTAACAGTGTTATGAAGAACTTCTACATTTACACAGACTACCTATCTGTCAGAGGGGATGATTGGAACCCAAACATTTGTGCTTACATTATCAGTGTAATGTTGTTGAGTAATGTGTTTAGTTTGTGTAATAAAAAAAAAAGGAAATTCACTGTTTGCATCAAACCACGCTTTCTCTCTCTGTCTTCATTTCAATCTCACATGACATTTAAGTCCTGAAACAACTACTTGAGAATTGAGTCCAGTCGCTCAAATGTTTTGATAGTGTGACTCACTGCCTCCTAAACACCCACAGCAGTTTCACTTAATATCACAGCACTGTTCATTTTACACTGACCATATCAACAGCAGATCGTTCCCATGACTATGTTCTGTGGCATACTAAAATATCTTATCTGCGGATTTCCTCTTCGCTCAAGTTTTTTTTCATACACCAACCACAGATAACATTTTCTTCTGATTGCCTGATACCCACAGCTCTCACTCTAACGACATGTTGATGAACAGATAATGCAATTTATGTTTCGTGTTGCATGAGGGGCCAATACTCTAAGTAGGAATTTCACAAATAAACAATGATAACTTTGACAAAAACATATATGTGATGAAGTGTGCAGTCAAAAGTTAAAGTTTTTTCCTGATGCAAATACAACCTAACTCCTACAGGACATGGATGCTTTACTTGCGGTTTCCTTTTACTGAGAAAAATAACCACATAACGAGGGAGGGAGAATAATTTTTATGTCACACCTACATGCAACCACTCTAACACTGAAGAACAGTCAACTCCTCAATTTAAACTCTGCAAGGACACAGCTGTTGATACTGTATTGACCAGTTGGGTTACAATTTTAACTTTTTGGATAAAGTTTAATGAATGCAGCAAATACTTTTATGCAATCTCCTTTCTGTGTAGAAGATCAGAGACTACAACAGCCATGTTGTTGGCAGAAGCTGGATGTGTGTTCATGGGTATCATCCTGTACATCTCAGGTATGAATTTATCACAGTTAATACTAATGAACTGTCAATAGTACATGAAATGTTACACATTAAGTGTGTTTTACTGAGTGAATTCTGACTATTGGCTGAACTGATCAAAGAAAAAATGAATAATGACTTGCAAATTGATTTATAAAAAACAAAGGTTGTAATGCCTTCTAACTGTCAATGTTTGCTAATGAAAGCTTCTTTTAAAGGGGTTCAGGGACGAGCAAACAGCATCTGTGCCTTAAAAAAATCATCAGTGGATCTGCCCTGCTCAGCTCAACATCCCACTTCAAGCATGAAATGGTTCACTGTACACCGGAATGGCTCAGAGTATGTTCTGAATGAGCTCTCTACAGATGGAAATCGTGTAAAATACAACATGTCTGAAGAAAGTAACTACACTCTAACGATCAAAGATCTGAGAGAGAGTGATGCAAAGTCTTACTGCTGCAGCAACACTACAGAGACACCAGAACTCTGCTGGCACAACAGAACTAAGCTCCATGTTTCAGGTACGGTGGTTTTCACTAATGTATTACTTTAAGAATGAAATCAGAATATGAATTCTTACATTATTCACCATCATCTCAGACCTGCACGTGAAGGTGATTCCTGCCACAGAGGGACAGACAGTATCACTGATATGCAAAACCAGTTGTCCTCCGACTGAAAACCCTGCAGCCTACATCTGGTACAAGAACAGAGAGTTTCTCTATCAGGACTGGTCTCCCTGGTACCAACAGCTGGTCAGCAGTGAGGAAGCAGTCAGATACTCCTGTGCTATCAAAGACTACAAGCATCTCAGAGCTCCTGAAGTCTCAGTGGGTGAGTGACAACATTTGGCTCCTTTTCATGTTACAAAACTTCAAGTTAAACACTTTCAAGAATATTTTTATTACTTAAGCTTTGCCTTAAATTGTAAAGCCTATGAAATACTGTAACTAAGTGTTTACCATTTAAATTAAGAAAGGCCATTTGTTTTTGTTCAGATTCTGTCACATCGACCTGCTTTACTGTGACCTACGCTAAAGGAAGAATGTGTTCTAAAAAGCAGACATCAGTGAATGAGTCCTGCTCCATCACATATCCCAGAGGTTAACTTTCTCCAAACATCCACAAACATTTACACAAACACCACTCCCACCACCCACACCTAGAACACCTTTAAAACAATATTTTAAGAACAGACATCTAATTGTCATATATTTGCTTTCTTTCTTTTCTAATTTTACTATGTTACTGACATGCTTACTGCAGTTCTACACATTATTGTTTTTTGCACTAACCACACTTCAATAACTTTTTAATCAATATATAAATATATTAAATAATTTTTATTTAATTCACACATAAACTGTTGAAAAATGTATTTAAAATCCCCTAACAGAAGTAGGTCACCTTTAAAACAATATTTTAAGAACAGACATCTTATTGACCATGAATCATTTATTTTCATATCAATATTTTCATGTCATATCTTTGCCTTCTTTATTTTCTAATTTTTACTGTTACTAACATGTTTACTACAGTTCCACACATTCTTTTTTTCTGCACTAACCACACTTTAATAATTTTGAAATGACTATATTATTTTTATTTAATTCAACATGACACATAAACTGTTGAAAAATGTTTTTAACATCTCCTAACAGAAGTAGGTCTACAAAGGACTGCTGAGGTGAATCATACTAGACTGACCTGTAACACCAGCTGTCCACTGGCTGACAACCAAACTGCCTATAGATGGTACAATAACAGACTCTTAATGTCTGAGAAGACACAGCAGTTTTCAGTTCTCAACTCCTCTGCTGATATCTTCTCCTGTGCTGTCAAAGACCACGAGGATCTGCACTCTGCTGAAGTCTGTGAGTATAAACCAACTTACAGTCTGTTATTACTGTTATATTATAGGATGGTACATTTGTCTTTAGTTTGTATGCTTATTGGGCAACATGAAATATATTTCAGAGTTGTCGATTCAACCTCATTTTCATTTTCTTTGTAGTGTTATTAATCCATTATCTGACTTATGATTTAGTCAGTGATGGAGGTGATCTGCTGGTAACCAGTGTGTCTTATTATTAAGACAACATGAACTGCTGATTAGTGTTTGAGTTGATATGACTCGCTTGTGAAGCTGTAAATCACAGTCTGTATAATGAAAACACATAATAATTGCACAATAATTACACATTAGAAATTTAAAAATACTTAACCGTTTCATTTTAGAGACTGTGTCATGAACATATACACATTATTACACTAACCACAAATATCCTGACTTACTATTTAGCCTACAGTAGGCTTAGTATGTATGATGATTCACTTCCTGAAAAATCCCTAATCACTATGCTGATGAGGGTCTCTGGGTGTCACAAATAGGCGAATAAACCAAAAGTTGCTCTGGAAAGTAGGGTTGGTCACTCTACTCTGTGATGCAATAATGATCTTGCAGATATTAAAAAGTTGCTTTTATAACTTGTGGACACTGGATGTCCCTGTGCGACCATGTCTGATCAAAGAGTCAATGAGGGGAAACAGGAGCATTTTCTCATCATAAAGCTATTCATAAAACTACAAATCAGACTACAGCTATAAATTGATGAAACCATTTCTTTCTACAACACTCAACTGTAAAGAACAGAAAATTTAACTGAATTCACAAATTGCCTTAGACTGTTTGTGACTCTGAATGAACAAAGGCACCTGCGAGGAGTGTGCTCTTGTCAACAGTTACAACTTACTGCACATGCTCACAGCAGAAAAATGCACAAACCTTCAAAACTGAAATAGTATTATTTATTTAATATGTGACTTATTTTTTGATAGGGTTTGTGGTCCACCTCAAGATTTTATGTGTTGTTTATTTGCAAAAATAACAAGAATAAAAATAGATTGTGCTGGTGAGATTTTAAAAAAACCTCAAAAGACAACTCACCAAAATGAAAAAAACCTTAAAGAATAAAAAAAAAATACATACATACTATACTATATATACACGTGTTCAACATATACTGTACATTGAACACTGAAATACACTATTTTTCTATCTTGATGGAAAAACAAAAACTTGATCTGTTTTTTTCTTTTTACATTTTCCAAATTGGATAAAATAATTGATTGAAGATATTTAAAGACATTGCAAAAGAATGAAAATGGTGGAAACTGAATGAATAGTCATTCGGACATTTAACCTAAAAACTATTGTAAGTCTATTCAGTCTGTTCTGTCTATTTCAGGTGTTGAGGATAAGAACTGCTCAAGTGTGAATTATGTCAGGAGGAGGATCTGTGCTCTGGAAGGCTCTTCAGTGGACATTTCAAGTAATTACTCGTATCCTAAAAACCAGAGGCCCAAGTCTAAATTATGGTATAAAATAACGGCAGGTGGTGAGGAGGAAGTTAAACAGGTGATTGAGCTTGCAGGTCGTGTAGAGTATCATGACAGTGTCCTGAGAATCAAACAGCTGAAGAAGAACGACTCTGCAAAATACACATTCAGATTGGAACGACATCATGGAGGACGGAAACATTTTCCTGGAGTGACTTTGGTTGTCACAGGTAATTCTTAAATTTAAATGCTTTAAATGATGCAGATTGCAGAGTGGGTTTGTCTAAAAAATAGAAATAAGAATGATTGATTGACTACAGTGCTTTTTTGTTTATTTTTCCTTACTGGAAAAATAAACAAATCTTTTGTTTATTAGAAAAATAAACAAAAGCTTCAGCTGAAATATTAATTTGTCTAGTTAGGTGATTAAGGTAATTAAATACCAGAGACACAGTATTTTTCTTGCAGTCCAACTGCCTTTAATAAATCAGTAAAGTGTTTGCATACGAGCTCCCTGAGCTGTGCAGCAAGAGGAACACCTTGAACAGCTCACACAAACACTTTATACTTTCAGCCTCCACCCAACACAACTGTTAACACACACACTTTGTGCGTAGTCATACTCCTCTGTCTGCAGACACCTGTTTCCTGTAAGATAATCAATAATAATTCCATATGTTGTGTCATGCCTGTCTTGTACAATTTCCAGTTTGCATTTAGTTCCCTTTTCTAACTATCACTTCTTATAATCGGAGTCGACGTGTATCATTCACTTCAGATAACCTTTTCTATTTCTTCTTTCCTAACAAACTAGACATTAATTTGCCTACATTAACAAGGTTCAAAGCATCTTTAAAGACAAAATCGATCAGTTGATCACACTTCTACACTGGATTAACGATCATCAAAATATTAATACGATAATATAGTAATTTCTCCAACAGTACACTTCTAATATCATTATTTCCTCCACACTGTCTCTCTAGTTTGGTCTTAATACTTTTTGTATTTCTCCTAACAATAGTCCCAAAATGCATCATTCCTACAGGTGTCAATCTGTGGTGCACTTTTTGTTTTGCTTGTGTCTTGTGAATAATGGCAACTGTTCTCTCTCATTAGCATAAAGGTGGAACAAAAGTAGCAAAACTGCAGAAAGTCTTATTGTAGGGTGGATGGTTGGTCATACAAAGCAGGTTACTGGCAACAAAAATCAGTGCTTGTGTCCCAATCAGCATTAAATTCTTTTAAGGAGATCTTTCCTCCAACAAAGTAGCCTTGGTTGCCTACATTTAATCAGACCTTGAACCTCAGGGTGGCAGAACAGAAAACGCTCATACGAGTCACTTATGGAACACATGTTACAGGTTTGACAAGTCAGGAATTTGGTCATTTAGGAATAAGGACTTATTATTTAAGTTTGATGACTTATGGATGTCTTTTTTACATTTACTGACCAATCTAACCATTTTTCAGGCCTGAGAGTGAAGTTGCACCGTGATGTGGTGGGAGAGGGCCAAAGAGTCACACTGACCTGCATGACCAGTTGTCCTCTGACTGACAACACAACCTACATTTGGTATTTGAACGAACAACCTGTGAACCTGTCACACAGCCAAAGCAAACAACTGGTACTAGACTCAGTCAGCAGTCATCATGCAGGAAACTACTCCTGTGCAGTGACATCTCATACGAACTTCAACTCCAGTGAAGGGACTCTTACTGTTAAAAGTAAATGCACATCAGCTGCAGCTGCAGGAGCTGTTGTTGCTCTCCTAGTTATAACACCTCTTTTTGTCTTCTTGTGGATTAGGAGGTAAGCAAAACCCTGCTCTGTTGCAAGAAATTACATTTAATTTCTAACCTGAAATCACTTATTCATGTATATATATTCATTTGTTTCACTATCTAGGAAAAGAAGGACTTCAGGTACCGAAGCAACAGTCAACATGGAGCAGGTAAAAAACAGAAATTTCAAAAACATTTTGCACAACGTTTAATTTTTAAAGTCGAAATTACATTAAAATTAATTTTCACTGAGAACTCTGTATATATGTCCTTGGTATTTGTTTTGACTTATATACTTGTGTACTGTAAATACCAAAAAGAAGAAATTCAATTCAATTGTGCCTTAATAGCTCCCCCCACATTAGTGTTCTTCAGCTGACAATGATGGTTTGGTAATTTTATTGGTGCGACATCTGTGTGAGCAGGCACTAAAAATGGTTCATGCATTGTTAGTCCTTGCTAGTCATTGTTAGCTGTTACTTGGTCCCATCTGTGATTTGAACACTGATTACAGTACGTTACTCAGTGTCCTGATTAAATTCATGGGGAGCTGCTGACATTAAAGGACCCATTGCTGTTAGTTTCAACTTATGGTTTTGACAGTCTGGTCATTTCCCATCACCATACTGTATATGGACCTGTGAAAGAGAGACATCTAACGCTAACTAGACCTCCTCCTTTTAATAATGTGGGACAAACACAGCACTGAGTCTGCAGAATGACTCAGCAGGAGTTGAAATAATGTGAACAAAAGTGACGTCTTGTGGGAATCAGTGCTAACATTAACAAGCTAGTTTACATAGCTCTCACTTTCTGAGTGGAAGCTAGTTAGTCCAGCTTTCTAGTTTCCAGTTTCTGAGTGAAATACAAACTTCACAGCATGATGGGTCCTCCCAAATACTGAATATTGTAAATAGACAGATGTCTTTAATCACTAAGAGGACTTAACCAACACTATGTGAACTTGTTGATAAGGGGAAAAAACATTCTGATACAAGATGTCCTGATACAAGATGTTTTTTCCCTTTATCAGCAACATCAGAGGCTATACAGAGTATGACGTGCTCTATTCAGTTGAGCAGCAGCGAGCTGACAGCATGTCTCCTTACAACGACAGCATTCAAATGTCAGTCAATTGCTACAAAGGGAAACACCCACCCACAGGCCTGAAGCTAGGACACTGTTTCCACAAATATATCAAAAAATGGTTTGATCTTCTTTTGAAACATTGAGAATTGTGCACAATATCTGCAATTTCATGATTGTTTATATTTCCTTTCACAAAATGTGGAGAGAATTCAAATTTCAGTTTGGCTTTAATGACAGGTCACTAAGATCTTAAACTCACATTGTGGGTCAATTTTACTTAATTAATTAAAAACACTTTGGGCCTTCATAGACTTTCAAGTAAGAAAGTAGGATTTTTTACCTGAGTGTGCAGGATTTGCGGTTCCTTCTCAAAGAACAGAACATTTTAAATTCTGCTGCATTGGAAAAACATCACCTTCATCTGTCCTGTTTCTCCTCAGATGAGATGATCCTTCAAGTTACACAAAACAACACAGAACTACATTGTACAGTACCATTAGTTTTATGGGTCCAAATTTTGCAACGTAGATGTGCTGTAGAGCTAAAATTTCTTCTACTGCAGTCCACATTACACAGCTACATTAGTTTTCCAACACAAATCAGCCATTTGTAAATCATTGGATATGGATTAATCATTCATTCATTCATTCATTAATCATTTATCATTGATATCATGAAGATTCCTCTGACCTAAAATCTATCTGTAAAAGAAAATAAACATATTTTGGACAAACTAAGTATACCTCTAAGGCTGTAAGGTCAACAGTTACTTATTATTATTAGAGGTTTAGTGCCCCACAATGTAAACTAATATTATTTGTCTTGTCTTCTCATCAGTTAAACCCTGGTCCTGTGAATGAAAACATCTCAGCCCAACCAACACAGCAGGATGATCTTCACTATAGCAGAGTCTACTTCTCTAAGACCCAGACACATCCTCTCTACTCCAATGTCCAGCCACACCAGCCTAAAGACCAGGACGACGTTGCTTATGCTGTTGTCAACTTTAGACCCAACAGGACCCCAAAGTGATCAATGATTACAACTGATTCAAGATCCACTTAGTGACCTTGCTCATCTTGAACAGTACTATTTTCAACAACCCTTCAATACACATATAGTATTGGGGTGTATCTGACACACCACAGGTCTGATGTTAATAAATCTTGGTGAGATGTTTCACAGTAGGAAACCTTTCTGCCTGATATATGCCAGACTTCAATGTCACATTTCAAGGTTTCTAATCTCTGGCACCATTACACTCCACTCCATGTTTACCAGCAGTTACCCAAAAGTACTGAACACTTTGAGACAGCAGATCGAGTGTATCTGAAAACTTTTTCACATTTGCTAGAAATAAGACAAAACTTGTAATATAGAGAATAATTATTGTGATACATATGTGTTTTGGCTTTTGTCCCTCATCAGTGGAACACAAAGAACATTTAAATGAGATGAAGTATGATGTATATATTTGGACCACATTTTCACATGCTGTCTTGCTTTGTGCAGATTTTTAGATTTGTTGTGGATTGTTGACGGACATATTGCATCATTGAGAACAGGATACTTATAGTAGATTAACCAATGGCATTGCCAGACCACAATGCAATGCCATGTAAGCTTATTGAAGCATTTTGTGTTTTTTTCTGATGTGCTTCATGTTGTATTACTTTGCTTTCTGTTTGATTTGCAGCTATAATTGTAAAAAAAGCTTTTGTAAAACTTATTTTGCTCTCAGAAACATGTTCTACTCTGCATGTTCTGCAGTGTATGATATGATCATAAAAACTATGTCTGCAGTGTTTTTTTTTTCACCATGAAACAAACACAGACAGCCTCACACCTCTCTGACCAACGCTAACAACTTTGACACCTTTTTCTGATGAAAATTTGATGCTATTGAAGTACAATAAAGTAAATATAAATGTTTTCCATGTCAAAATATGACATCAAATAACTAAACAACTGCTGCACTACATAGATTGTTTATCTGTGGTTTTACTAAGAATTGTAATGAGGAAGGAGGTTTATTTTTGGTATCAGAGCTACATGCAGCATGTCTGCCAGCCGCCCTCACACTGAACAACAGTCCATTCTGGCTTCAGTCATTTCTCTATAAACCTGCTCTTAATTTAGACTCTTCAGTAAGGTCAGCAGTTATGATGTAGCAGATACAAACATTGTTATACAATCAACTTATAGACCCAGTATTGGTGGCAACATTAATGTTATTATTTACACCTGTACTTTTTCTGCTTTGTCAATCAAAGTGTTTGCTGTGAAAAAGGTCCACTGATTAGAAGCGAGGGACTAAAACAACCATGTTGTTGGCAGAAGTTGGATGTGTGTTTACTGGTTTCAGCCCCAACATCTCAGGTATAAATGTTTATCCTTTCTGATGTAATGATCATTTACAGTAAACTGTACAAATTGTAGAAAATTGCAGATTAATTTACAGAAAACAGAAAGGAAGAATAAAAAAACAAAAATGCTCTCAAGCTTTCTTCAGATGTCCCTCATGTAAAACATATTATACTATTATTAGTCCTATTCTGCATGCTCTGCAGTGTTTTAAGTTACCATAAACTTCTGCAGTTTCCACCACAGAAACCACCATCACCGTCCATAGACAGCTTTACATCTCTCTTTTCTCACTTCAGCAGTTTTTACAACTTTTCAATGAAAATATAATGCAGTTTAACACTAAAATATCTGGCATGAAGAACCAATACACCATAAAAACTGAAAATAACAATAATAATTGTGATGAGATACAGAGTAAGAATACAATGACATCTATAGATTAAAGTCAAAGTTTTCCTTCTCAAATTATGACATCAAATAAATACTGAACTATGTAAGGTAGATTCTCTAATAGAGGTTTGACTAAGAATAACAATGAGGAAGGAAGTGAATTTTAGGTGTCAGAGCTTCATGCTGTACATCTGCCCGCAACTCTCACAATGACCAACAGTCCATTCTGTCCTCTAAAGTCTTTACTCTGTAAGAGGACTGCTGTTGATTTTGACAATTTATTTATAGATTTGATGTTTTATGAGCTTTCATAAACACAGAAGGTGTGGTAAGGCCATTAAAAAAATAATATAATCAACTTTGTGTTTAGAAGCAGAGGGACTACAACAGCCATGTTGTTGGCAGAAGCTGGCTGTGTGTTTATGGCTTTCATTCTGTGCATCTCAGGTATGAATAATTGTTTATCTATTCTTATAAATGACCATAAATATGATATATACAATATGAGATTATTAACTGTAATCTGTAGAAAAGATAATGTTTTACTTGATTATAGGAGTTAAAGTGTGCACAACTTGAAGAAAACTGCAGATTATACATCAAATGTCCTTCATTTACAATATTTCATACTATCAATATTTAGTGATTAGTGCTAGAAGAATGTTATAATTATGAATCAATTCTTCTGTTAAAGGGGTTCAGGGACAAGCCAAAAGCATCTGTGCCTTAAAAGGTTCATCAGTGGATCTGCCCTGCTCAGCTCAACATCCCACTTCAAGAGTGAAATGGTTCACTGTACACCGGAGTGGCTTCACAAGACTTTGAACTTTCAAAGTTATCAGATTGTTTAGTGATATCTTTTGTAGTTTTCAGCAATTTAAGCCCAAAGTCAGGGGTGTTTCAGACTTTTGCAGGTCTCACCAGTGTGTCATCTGATCAGGCACAGTGGAGAGCACAGATAATTTTAGACCAGAAATGTTTTTTCTAAACTGCTGTCACTCCCACAATTTTATCTCCTCACGCTCATATCTTGCCTCAGTATGTTGCCACAAGCCTCCTCTCTCTCAAAATGTAAATACATTTCACATAGGACTTATAGTTTTTGAGATCTGAACCTTAATTGATAGAGAGTCCCTGTCATGTTCTCATTGACTGCAATACAGTCTGCAGGATGTGTGTCTCCTCTCACTGCAGTTTCTTAAACTTACAGATTCTCTCTTACTTCAAACACTTTTTACACATATCATTCATTCTAATGTTAAACCAGTCTTGCTTTCACTAATGATGTACAAATCTCTGGGCTTCAAGCTCTAGTTTGAGACAAATACATTTTCATTATCAGAATGGAGATTTTTTCCTCTCATTACTGGGAATGTCTGTTGGCTCAGTGGTTTAGAATACTGTTCTTTGATCAGCTTCACCTTAGATGACAAGGTTGTGTGTTTGATACCTGCTCACTGCAGTGCTCCTCATAATATTGCTCTCATGTACAAAGTTGCTTTACATCTCTATCATGTATCATAAGTCAATTCCATTTTAGCTTACTTTTAAAAAAAAAATAAAAAAATTGGAGATCCCTCATCTTAACACATATTTCCCAACACTGGACAATATTATTCACAACCTGAATGGGTGTTGAGAAAAGGTAACCAAATGCCTCAGCTCAAACTGCTCAGCTCATATTTTGTACAGTAATGATGGCGCCATCAGCTGGACAACTGCAAAAGAGCAGAATGAGAAGCCAGAAATTTCTTTTGCATGTTACATGTTGCATGCATTTTCTTTTGTTCTGTCTATATATATGCAGGTGTGTCACCTGATGTACTTAAGTGCTGATTTCGCAGCTCACATCTGTTGAATGAATGGATAATGTCCAAAGATTTGTTGGTTTAAAGACTTAAAGATATGTTGGTTTGAAGTTTACGCTGAGAGTTCAGGAAGTGTTGTACCTCAAGTGATTTTGGGAGATATTTTTAACTTTAATACTTAATAAGTAAAGTAGTTGAAGCAGAATTGAAAAGAGTACATTGTAGAAAAATACAATGTAATAAAATATAACATTTAATCTGGTCAGACGATGAGGTTTTTAGTGGGAAAATCCAAATATCGATTTAATTTTGGTGTCTTTTTTTACCCCTCCCAGTGAAAAAGAGATGTCATCTCCAGTATTCTAGACAGCAGGGGTATTTTATGTTTAGAGAAAAGGAAGTCTGCACACTTCACTGAACTTCACACTCACATTTTCATCCCTTAAATAAAATATTATTGACACAGCACATGACAGAAATACAGACACATATAAAACAAATAATAAACAATACACGCATTCTCCAAGTTCTGTCCTTGTTTTAACATGAGGTAAATATATATATATATTATATAAAGAGTGGGGCACTCTATGGAGCCTGTCAATAAAATAAATGTTATAATCTAAAAAACTAAGTTTGAATAGACAGCAAGCCTTCAGCTGCACCAACAAAACTTTGGAAAAAACTGGAAGGAAAATACATAAAGACAAAATTAATAATCACTTTCTTCATCTTGATTCAATCTTCACTTTTGCATTCTGAGCAGCACACAAAAAACAGACCAACCACGGTCTTGGTCTGTTTTTTAACTTTGGATTTTTTATCAAATGATGCATCACATCATATCATATGCATATATGGATCATAATCACTTTAACAGTGGTATGAAGAACTTCTACATTTACACAGACTACCTATCTGTCAGAGGGGATGATTGGAACCCAAACATTTGTGCTTACATTATCAGTGTAATGTTGTTGAGTAATGTGTTTAGTTTGTGTAAAAAAAAAAGAAAATTCACTGTTTGCATCAAACCACGCTTTCTCTCTCTGTCTTCATTTCAATCTCACATGACATTTAAGTCCTGAAACAACTACTTGAGAATTGAGTCCAGTCGCTCAAATGTTTTGATAGTGTGACTCACTGCCTCCTAAACACCTACACCTTAAAAACCAGGCAGTGTACATATTACTATAAACCTATACACCTTTTCTTAAATCAAATGTATTCAGAAAATAACGTCAGTGGATAGATTAGTAGGAATTTGATGTTTCCAGAGAAATGAGAAATCAATGACTTTCCAGCAAGTGATCTGTCTATTTAATCAAGTAAAGGGAGGTTTTAAAATGACATAAAGCAAGAAATATCAATAATTTATCCTACAGTCTACTGGAAATTATGTATGAAATATTTGTATTTTTTTGTTAAGCAGTTTCACTTAATATCACAGCACTGTTCATTTTACACTGACCATATCAACAGCAGATCGTCCCCATGAATATGTTCTGTGGCATACTAAAATATCTTATCTGCGGATTTCCTCTTCGCTCAAGTTTTTTTCATGAACCAACCACAGATAACATTTTCTTCTGATTGCCTGATACCCACAGCTCTCACTCTAACGACATGTTGATGAACAGATAATGCAATTTATGTTTCGTGTTGCATGAGGGGCCAATACTCTAAGTAGGAATTTCACAAATAAACAATGATAACTATGACAAAAACATATATGTGATGAAGTGTGCAGTTAAAAGTTAAAGTTTTTTCCTGATGCAAATACAACCTAACTCCTACAGGACATGGATGCTTTACTTGCGGTTTCCTTTTACTGGGAAAAATAACCACATAACGAGGGAGGGAGAATAATTTTTATGTCACACCTACATGCAACCACTCTAACACTGAAGAACAGTCAACTCCTCAATTTAAACTCTGCAAGGACACAGCTGTTGATACTGTATTGACCAGTTGGGTTACAATTTTAACTTTTTGGATAAAGTTTAATGAATGCAGCAAATACTTTTATGCAATCTCCTTTCTGTGTAGAAGATCAGAGACTACAACAGCCATGTTGTTGGCAGAAGCTGGATGTGTGTTCATGGGTATCATCCTGTACATCTCAGGTATGAATTTATCACAGTTAATACTAATTAACTGTCAATAGTACATGAAATGTTACACATTAAGTGTGTTTTACTGAGTGAATTCTGACTATTGGCTGAACTGATCAAAGAAAAAATGAATAATGACTTGCAAATTGATTTATAAAAAACAAAGGATGTAATGCACTCCAACTGTCAATGTTTGCTAATGAAAGCTTCTTTTAAAGGGGTTCAGGGACGAGCAAACAGCATCTGTGCCTTAAAAGGTTCATCAGTGGATCTGTCCTGCTCAGCTCAACATCCCACTTCAAGCATGAAATGGTTCACTGTACACCGGAATGGCTCAGAGTATGTTCTGAATGAGCTCTCTACAGATGGAAAACGTATAACGTACAACATGTCTGAAGAAAGTAACTACACTCTAATGATCAAAGATCTGAGAGAGAGTGATGCAAAGTCTTACTGCTGCAGGAAGACGACAGAGACACCAGAACTCTGCTGGCACAATAGAACTGAGCTCCGTGTTGCAGGTACAGTGGTTTTCACTAATGTATTACTTTAAGAATGAAATCAGAATGTGAATTCTTACATTATTCACCATCATCTCAGACCTGCAAGTGAAGGTGATTCCTGCCACAGAGGGACCGAGAGTATCACTGATATGCAAAACCAGTTGTCCTTTGACTGAAAACCCTGCAGCCTACATCTGGTACAAGAACAGAAAGTGTTCTGTATTATGACAACACATAATAATTACACAATAATTACACATTAGAAATTTAAAAATACTTAACCGTTTCATTTTAGAGATTGTGGTATGAACATATACACATTATTACACTAACCACAAATATCCTGACTTACTATTTAGCCTACAGTAGGCTCAGTATGTATGATGATTCACTTCCTGAAAAATCCCCAATCACTATGCTGATGAGGGTCTCTGGGTGTCACAAATAGGCAAATAAACCAAAAGTTGCTCTGGAAAGTAGGGTTGGTCACTCTACTCTGTGATGCAATAATGATCTTGCAGATATTAAAAAGTTGCTTTCACAACTTGTGGACACTAGATGTCCCTGTGCGACCATGTCTGATCAAAGAGTCAATGAGGGGAAACAGGAGCATTTTCTCATCATAAAGCTATTCATAAAACTACAAATTGGACTACAGCTATAAATTGATGAAACCATTTCTTTCTACAACACTCAACTGTAAAGAATAGAAAATTTAACTGAATTTACAAATTGCCTTAGACTGTTTGTGACTCTGAATGAACAAAGGTGCCTGTGAGGAGTGTGCTCTTGTCAACTTACTGCACATGCTCACAGAGGAAAAATGCACAAACCTTCTAAACTGAAATAAGATTTATTTTATAATATATGACTTATTTTTTGGTGGGGTTTGTGGTCCACCTAAAGATTTTGTGTGTAGTTTATTTGCAAAAATAACAAGAATGAAAAAAACATAATGCATTAAAGGAGTAAAAATAGATTCTGCTGGTGAGATTTTAAAAAACCTCAAAAGGGCCCATAAAGGCAACTCACCAAAAATGAAAAAAAAGAATTAAAAAAAAATACATACATACTATACTATATATACACGTGTTCAACATATACTGTACATTGAACACTGAAATACACTATTTTTCTATTCTTGATGGAAAAACAAAAACTTGATCTGTTTTTTTCTTTTTGCATTTTCCAAATTGGATAAAATAATTGATTGAAGATATTTAAAGACATTGCAAAAGAATAACAATGGTGGAAACTGAATGAATAGTCATTCGGACATTTAACCTAAAAACTATTGTAAGTCTATTCAGTCTGTTCTGTCTATTTCAGGTGTTGAGGATAAGAACTGCTGGAGTGTGAATTATGTCAGGAGGACGATCTGTGCTCTGGAAGGCTCTTCAGTGAACATTTCAAGTAATTACTCGTATCCTAACAACCAGAGGCCCAAGTCTAAATTATGGTATAAAATAACAGCAGGTGGTGAGGAGGAAGTTGAAAAGGTGATTGAGCTTGCAGGTCGTGTAGAGTATCATGACAGTGTGAATAACCAACACGTCCTGAGAATCAAACATCTGAAGAAGAACGACTCTGCAGAATACACATTCAGATTGGAACATCATGGAGGACGGAAACAGTCGGATTTTCCTGGAGTGACTTTGGTTGTCACAGGTAATTCTTAAATTTAAATGCTTTGTAATGATGCAGATTGCAGAGTGGGTTTGTCTAAAAAATAGAAACAAGAATGATTGATTGATCACAGTGCTGAAATATCAATTTGTCTAGTTAGGTGATTAAGGTAATTAAATACCAGAGACACAGTATTTTTCTTGCAGTCCAACCGCCTTTAATAAATCAGTAAAGCGTTTGCATACGAGCTCCCTGAGCTGTGCAGCAAGAGGAACACCTTGAACAGCTCACACAAACACTTTATACTTTCAGCCTCCACCCAACACAACTGTTAACACACACATTTTGTGCGTAGTCATACTCTTCTGTCTGCAGACACCTGTTTCCTGTAAGATAATCAATAATAATTCCATATGTTGTCTCATGCCTGTCATGTACAATTTCCAGTTTGCATTTAGTTCCCTTTTCTAACTATCACTTCTTAGAATCGGGGTCAACGTGTATCATTCACTTCAGATAACCTTTTCTATTTCTTCTTTCCTAAGTAACTAGACATTAATTTGCCTACATTAACAAAGTGCGAAGCATCTTTAAAGACAAAATCAATCAGTTGATCACACTTCTACACTGGATTAACGATCATCAAAATATTAATACAATAATATAGTAATTTCTTTCAATTGTTCTCTCTCATTAGCATAAAGGTAGAACAAAAGTAGCAAAACTGCAGAAAGTCTTATTGTAGGGTGGATGGTTGGTCATACAAAGCAGGTGACTGACAACAAAAATCAGTGTTTGTGTCCCAATCAGCATTAGATTCTTTTAAGGAGATCTTTCCTCCAACAAAGTAGCCTTAGTTGCCTACATATAATCAGACCTTGAACCTCAGGGTGGTAGAACAGAAAACGCTCATACGAGTCACTTATGGAACACATGTTACAGGTTTGACAAGTCAGGAATTTGGTCATTTAAGAATAAGGACTTATTATTTAGGTTTGATGACTTATGGATGTCTTTTTTTACATTTACTGACCAATCTAACCATTTTTCAGGCCTGAGAGTGAAGTTGCCTCCTGCTTCGGTGGCAGAGGGCCAAAGAGTCACACTGACCTGCATGACCAGTTGTCCTCTGACTGACAACACAACCTACATTTGGTATTTGAACAAACAACATGTGAACCTGCCACACAACAAAAGTAAACAACTGGTACTAGACCCAGTCAGAAGTCATCATGCAGGAAACTACTCCTGTGCTGTGACATCTCACAAGAACTTCAACTCCAGTGAAGGGACTCTTACTGTTGAAAGTAAATGCACATTTGCTGCAGGAGCTGTTGTTGCTCTCCTAGTTATAACACCTCTTTTTGTCTTCTTGTGGATTAGGAGGTAAGCAAAACCCTGCTCTGTTGCAAGAAATTACATTTAATTTCTAACCTGAAATCACTTATTCATGTATATATATTCATTTGTTTCACTATCTAGGAAAAGAAGGACTTAAGGTACCGAAGCAACAGTCAACATGGAGCAGGTAAAGAACAGAAATTTCAAAAACATTTTGCACAACATTTAATTTTTAAAGTCGAAATTACGTTAAAATTAATTTTCACTGAGAACTCTGTATATAGGTCCTTGGTATTTGTTTTGACTTATATACTTGTGTACTGTAAATACCAAAAAGAAGAAATTCAATTCAATTGTGCCTCAATAGCTCCCCCCACATTAGTGTTCTCCAGCTGACAACGATGGTTTGGTAATTTGATTGGTGCAACATCAGTGTGAGCAGCCACTAAAAATGGTTCATACATTGTTAGTCCTTGCTAGTCATTGTTAGCTGTTACTTGGTCCCATTTGTGATTTGAACACTGCTTACAGTACGTTACTCACTGATTAAATTCATGGGGAGCTGCTGACATTAAAGGACCCATTGCTGTTAGTTTCAACTTATACTTTTGACAGTCTGGTCATTTTCCATCACCATACTGTATATGGACCTGTGAAAAAGAGACATCTAACGCTAACTAGACCTCCTCCTTTTAATAATGTGGGACAAACACAGCACTGAGTGTGCAGAATGACTTAGCAGGAGTTGAATAACGTGAACAAAAATGACGTTTTGTGGGAATCAGTGCTAACATTAACAAGCTAGTTTACATAGCTCTCACTTTCTGAGTGGAAGCTAGTTAGTCCAGCTTTCTAGTTTCCAGTTTCTGAGTGAAATACAGACTTCACAGCATGATGGGTCCTCCCAAATACTGAATATTGTAAATGGACAGATGTCTTTAATCAGTAAGAGGACATAACCAACACTATGTGAACTTGTTGATAAGGGGAAAAAACATCCTGATACAAGATGTTTTTTTCCCTTTATCAGCAACATTTAAGGCTATACAGAGTATGACGTGCTCTAGTCAGTTGAGCAGCAGCAAGCTGACAGCGTGTCTCCTTACAACGACAGCATTCAAATGCCTGTCAATCGCTACAAAGGGAAACACCCACCCACAGGCCTGAAGCTAAGACATTGTTTCCACAAATATGTCCAAAAATTATTTGATCTTCTTTTGAAACACTGAGAATTGTGCACAATATCTGCAGTTTCATGATTGTTTATATTTCCTTTCACAAAATTTGGAGACAATTCAAATTTCAGTTTGGCTTTAATGACAGGTCACTAAGATTTAAAACTCACATTGTAGGTCAATTTTACTTAATTAATTAAAAACACTTTAGACCTTCGTAGACTTTCAAGTAAGAAAGTAGGATTTTTTACCTGAGTGTGCAGGATTTGCAGTTCCTTCTCAAAGAACAGAATATTTTAAATTCTGCTGCATTGGAAAAACATCACCTTCATCTGTCCTGTTTCCCCTCAGATGGGATGATCCTTCAAGTGACACAAAACAACACAGAACTACATTGTACAGTACCATTAGTTTTATGGGTCCAAATTTTGCAGCGTAGATGTGCTGTAGAGCTAAAATTTCTTCTACTGCAGTCCACATTACACAGCTACATTAGTCTTCCAACACAAATCAGCCATTTGTAAATCATTGGATATGGATAAGGATCAATCATTCATTCATTCATTCATTAATCATTTATCATTGATATCATGAAGATCACTCTGACCTAAAAACTATCTGTAAAAGAGAATAAACATATTTTGGACAAACTAATTATCCTTCTAAGGCTGTGAGGTCAGCAGTTACTCCTTATTATTAGAGGTTTAGTGCCCCACAATGTAAACTAATATTATTTGTCTTGTCTTCTCATCAGTTAAACCCTGGTCCTGTGAATGAAAACATCTCAGCCCAACCAACACAGCAGGATGATCTTCACTATAGCAGAGTCTACTTCTCTAAGACCCAGACACATCCTCTGTACGCCAACGTCCAGCCACACCAGTCTAAAGAACAGGACGATTTTGCTTGTGCTGTTGTCAACTTTAGACCCAACAGGACCCCAAAGTGATCAATGATTACAACTGATTCAAGATCCACTTAGTGACCTTGCTCATCTTGAACAGTACTATTTTCAACAACCCTTCAATACACATATAGTGTTGGGGTGTATCTGACACACCACAGGTCTGATGTTAATAAATCTTGGTGAGATGTTTCACAGTGGGAAACCTTTCTGCCTGATATATGCCAGATTTCAATGTCACATTTCATGGTTTCTAATCTCTGGCACCATTACACTCCACTCCATGTTTAACAGCAGTTACCCAAAAGTACTGAACACTTTGAGACAGCAGATCGAGTGTATCTGAAGACTTTTTCACATTTGCTAGAAAGAAGACAACACTTGCAATATAGAGAACAATTATTGTGATACATATGTGTTTTGGCTTGTGTCCCTCATCAGTGGAACACACAGAGAACATTTAAATGAGATGAAGTATGATGTATATATTTGGACCACATTTTCACATGCTGTCTTGCTTTGTGCAGATTTTTAGATTTGTTGTGGATTGTTGATGGACATGTTTCATCATTGAGAACAGAATACTTATAGTAGTGTGCTATGTTGTGTTTCATGTTGTATTACTGTGCTTTCTGTTTGATTTGTAGCTATAACTGTAAAAATGCTTTTGTAAAACTTATTTTGCTCTCGGAAACATGTTCTACTCTGCATGTTCTGTAGTGTATGATGTGAACATAAAAATCATGTCTGCAGCTTCCTCTTCACAAGTGTTTTTTTTCACCATGAAACAAACACAGACAGCCTCACACCTCTCTGACCAACGTGACAACTTTGACACCTTTTATGATAACTTGATGCAGCTTTACACTGCTGCACGTTGCATGATGAGCCGATACATTACTTAAAAATGAGAAACAATGACACCTTAAAGTAAATATGAAGGTTCTCCATGTTAAAATATGACATCAAAAACTAAACTACTGCTGCACTACATAAATTGTTTATCTGTGGCTCTGCAAAGAATTATAATGAGGGAGGAGGTTTATTTTTGGTATCAGAGCTACATGCAGCATGTCTGCCAGCTGCCCTCACACTGACCAACAGTCCATTCTGGCTTCAGTCATTTGTCTATAAACCTGCTCTTAATTTAGACTCTTCAGTAAGGTCAGCAGTTATGATGTAGCAGATACAAACACTGTTATACAATCAACTTATAGACCCAGTATGGGTGCCAACATTAATGTTATTATTTACACCTGTACTTTTCCTGCTTGAACAAGTCAAAGTGTTTGCTGTGAAAAAGGTCCACTGATTAGAAGCGAGGGACTAAAAAAACCATGTTGTTGGCAGAAGTTGGATGTGTGTTTACTGGTTTCACCCCGTACATCTTACATATAAATGTTTATCCTCTCTGATGTAATGATCATTTACTGTTAACTGTAAGAAATACACATAACATTTTTAATGGAGTTTAGGAGTTATGGTGTGAACAATTTGTAGAAAATTGCGGATTGATTGACAGAAAACAAAAAGGAAGTTTAAAAAAAAATGCTCTCAAGCTTTCTTCAGATGTCCTTCATGTACAACATATTATACTATTATTTGTCATATTCTGCATGCTCAGCAGTGTTTTAAGTTACCATAAACTTCTGCAGTTTCCACCACAGATACCACCATCACCGTCAATAGACAGCTTCACATCTCTCTGTTCTCACTTCAGTAGTTTTTACAACTTTTCAATGAAAATATAATGCAGTTTAACACTGAAATATCTGGCATGAAGAACCAATTCACTATAAAAACAGAAAATAAGAGTAATAATTGTGATGAGATACAGAGTAAGAAAAATAATGGCACCCCCAAGTTAAAGTCAACATTTTCCTTCTCAGAATATGACATCAAATAAATACTGAACTATGTGAGGTAGATTCTGTACTAGAGGAAGAAGCAAGAAGGAAGTGAATTTCAGGTGTCAGAGTTTCATGCTGTACATCTGCCCGCAACTCTCACAATGACCAACAGTCCATTCTGTCCTCTTAAGTCTTTACTCTGTAAGAGGACTGCTGTTGATTTTGACCATTTATTTAGTTTTGATGTTTTATGAGCTTTCATAAACACAGCAGGTGTAGTAAGGCCATTAAAAAATGAATATAATCAACTTTGTGTTTAGAAGCGGAGGGACTACAACAGCCATGTTGTTGGCAGAAGCTGGCTGTGTGTTTATGGCTTTCATTTTGTGCATCTCAGGTATGAATAATTGTTTATCTCTTCTTATATAATGACTGTAAACATGATATATACAATATGAGATTATTAACTGTAATCTGTAAAAAAAAAAAATGTTTTACTTGATTATAGGAGTTAAAGTGCAAGAACTTGAAGAAAATTGCAGATTATACGAATAATGTCCTTCATTTACAATATTTCATACTATCAATTTTTAGTGATTAGTACTAGAAGAACGTTATAATTATGAATCAATGCTTCTGTTAAAGGGGTTCAGGGACAAGCCAAAAGTATCTGTGCCTTAAAGGGTTCATCAGTGGATCTGCCCTGCTCAGCTCAACATCCCAATTCAAGCATGAAATGGTTCACTGTACACTGGGATGGCTCCAAGTTTGTTCTCAATGAGCTGTTTTAAGATGGAAATCGTGTTACGTACAGCATGTCTGAAGAGAGTCATCCAACTCTAACAACAAATGATCTAAGAGAGAGTGATGCAAAGTCTTACCGCTGCAGCCAAACTACAGAGACACCAACACTCTGCTGGCTCAATAGAACTAAGCTCCGTGTTGCAAGTGTTTGACAAGAAATTTTGATCAAAACCTGAAAAACCAGCACTTTGACATCAAAATTATTTCATTTACAGATTCTGGATTCTCTACTACTGAACAACAGTCAACTCCTCAAATTAAAGTCTTCACGGAGACAGCTGTTGATAGTGTATTGACCAGTTGGGTTACAATTTTAATTCTTTGAATGAGGTAGAAGATCAGAGACTACAACAGCCATGTTGTTGGCAGAAGCTGGATGTGTGTTCATGGGTTTCATCCTGTACATCTCAGGTATGAATTTATCACAGTTAATAGCAATTAACTGTCAATGGAAATGTCACACATTAAGTGTGTTTTACTGAGTAAATTCTAACTGTTGGCTGAAATAGTCAAAGAAAAAATGGATAATGACTTGCAAATTGATTTATACAAAAGATAAAAAACAAAAAAAGGATGTAATGCCTTCGTCAGGTCCAAATGTTTCCTAATGAAAGCTTATTTTAAAGGGGTTCAGATGAAGCAAACAGCATCTGTGCCTTAAAAGGTTCATCAGTGGATCTGCCCTGCTCACCTGAACATCCCACTTCAATCATAAAATGATTCCCTGGTCACGGATGGAAATCATGTAACATACAACATGTCTGAAGAAAGTGACTACACCCTAACAATCAAAGATCTGAGAAAGGATTAGGAGGTGAGCAACACTGTGCTCTGTTGCAAGAAATAACATTTCATTTCTAATCTGAAATCACTTATTCATGTATATATATTCATTCATTTCACTATCTAGAAAAACAAGGACTTCAGAATCAAGATTTTGCACAACATTTAATTTTTAAAGTCAAATTACATTAAAATTCATTTTCGCAGAGAACTCTGTACATATGTCATTGGTATTTGTTTAGACTTATGTACTTGTGTACTGTAAATACTGAAAAGAAGAAATTTAGGGGGTTTGTTTTCTGCCTTAATAGCTCCCCCCACATTAGTGTTCTCCAGCTGACAATGATGGTTTGGTAATTTTATTGGTGCAACATCTGTGTGAGCAAGCACTAAAAATGGTTCATACATTGTTAGTCCTTGCTAGTCATTGTTAGCTGTAACTTGGTCCCGTCTGTGATTTGAACACTGCTTACAGTACGTTACTCGGTGTCCTGATTAAATTCATGGGGGGCTGCTGACATTAAAGGACCTATTGCTGTTAGTTTCAACTTATACTTTTGACAGTCTGGTCATTTTCCATCACCATACTGTATATGGACCTGTGAAAGAGAGACATCTAACGCTAACTAGACCTCCTCCTTTTGATAATGTGGGACAAACACAGCACTGAGTGTGCAGAATGACTTAGCAGGAGTTCAATAACATGAACAAAAATGACATCTTGTGGGAATAAGTGCTAACATTAACAAGCTAGTTTACATAGCTCTCACTTTCTGAGTGGAAGCTAGTTAGTCCAGCTTTCTAGTTTCCAGTTTCTGAGTGAAATACAAACTTCACAGCATGATGGGTCCTCCCAAATACTGAATATTGTAAATGGACAGATGTCTTTAATCAACAAGAGGACATAACCAACACTATGTGAACTTGTTGATAAGGGGAAAAACGTCCTTATAGGGATGTTTTTTCCCTTTATCAGCAACATCAGAGGCTATACAGAGTATGATGTGCTCTAGTCAGTTGAGCAGCAGCGAGCTGACAGCATGTCTACTTGCAATGACAGCATTCAAATGTCAGTCAATCACTACAAAGGGAAACACCCACCCACAGGCCTGAAGCTAAGACACTGTTTCCACAAATATGTCCAAAAATGGTTTGATCTTCTTTTGAAACACTGAGAATTATGCACAATATCTGCAGTTTCATGATTGTTTATATTTCCTTTCACAAAATATGGAGAGAATTCAAATTTCAGTTTGGCTTTAATGACAGGTCACTAAGATTTAAAACTCACATTGTGGGTCAATTTTACTTAATTAATTTAAAACACTTCAGGCCTTCATAGACGTTCAAGTAAGAAAGTAGGATTTTTTACCTGAGTGTGCAGGATTTGCAGTTCCTTCTCAAAGAACAGAATATTTTAAATTCTGCTGCATTGGAAAAACATCACCTTCGTATGTCCTGCTTCCCCTCAGATTGGATGATCCTTCAAGTTACACAAAACAACACAGAACTACATTGTACAGTATCATTAGTTTTATGGGTCCAAATTTTGCAGCGTAGATGTGCTGTACATCTAAAATGTCTTCTACTGCAGTCCACATTACACAGCTACATTAGTCTTCCAACACAAATCAGCCATTTGTAAATCATTGGATATGGATTAATCATTCATTTATTCATTCATTAATCATTTATCATTGATATCATGAAGATCACTCTGACCTAAAAACTATCTGTAAAAGAAAATAAACATATTTTAGACAAACTAATTATCCCTCTAAGGCTGTGAGGTCAGCAGTTACTCCTTATTATTAGAGGTTTAGTGCCCCACAATGTAAACTAATATTATTTGTCTTGTCTTCTCATCAGCTAAACCCTGGTCCTGTGAATGAAAACATCTCAGCCCAACCAACACAGCAGGATGATCTTCACTGTAGCAGAGTCTGCTTCTCTGAGACCCAGACACATCCTCTCTAGTCCAACGTCCAGCCACACAAACACTTTGAAACAGCAGATCGAGTGTATCTGAAGACTTTTTCACATTTGCTAGAAAAAAGACAACACTTGTAATATAGAGAACAATTATTGTGATACATATGTGTTTTGGCTTGTGTCCCTCATCAGTGGAACACACAGAGAACATTTAAATGAGATGAAGTATGATGTATATATTTGGACCACATTTTCACATGCTGTCTTGCTTTGTGCGGATTTTTAGATTTGTTGTGGATTGTTGACGGACATGTTGTATCATTGAGAACAGAATACTTATAGAAGTGTGCTATGGTGTGCTTCATGTTGTATTACTGTGCTTTTTTGTTTGATTTTCAGCTATAACTGTAAAAATGCTTTTGTAAAACTCATTTTGCTCTCGGAAACATGTTCTACTCTGCATATTCTGTAGTGTATGATGTGATCATAAAAACTATGTCTGCAGCTTCCTCTTCACAAGTGTTTTTTTTCCACCATGAAACAAACACAGACAGTCTCACACCTCTCTGACCAACGCTGACAACTTTGACACCTTTTATGATAACTTGATGCAGCTTTACACTGCTGCATGTTGCATGATGAGCCGATACATTAATTAAAAATGAGAAACAATGACACCTTAAAGTAAATATGAAGGTTCTCCATGTTAAAATATGACATCAAAAAACTAAACAACAGCTGCACTACATAGATTGTTTATCTGTGGTTTTACTAAGAATTATAATGAGGAAGGAGGTTTCATTTTGGTATCAGAGCTACATGCAGCATGTCTGCTAGCCGCCCTCACACTGACCAACAGTCCATTCTGGCTTCAGTCGTTTCTCTATAAACCTGCTCTTAATTTAGACTCTTCAGTAAGGTCAGCAGTTATGATGTAGCAGATACAAACACGGTTATACAATCAACTTATAGACGCAGTATTGGTGCCAACATTAATGTTATTATTTACACCTGTAATTTTTCTGCTTGAAAAAGTCAAAGTGTTTGCTGTGAAAAAGGTCCACTGATTAGAAGCGAGGGACTAAAACAACCATGTTGTTGGCAGAAGTTGGATGTGTGTTAACTGGTTTCAGCCCCAACATCTCAGGTATAAATGTTTATCCTCTCTGATGTAATGAACATTTACTGTTAACTGTAAGACATACACATAACATGTTTAATGGAGTTTAGGAGTTATAGTGTGAACAATTTGTAGAAAATTGCAGATTGATTTACAGAAAACAGAAAAGAAGAATAAAAAAACAAAAATGCTCTCAAGCTTTCTTCAGATGTCCTTCATGTACAACATATTATACTATTATTTGTCATATTCTGCATGCTCAGCAGTGTTTTAAGTTACCATAAACTTCTGCAGTTTCTAACACAGAAACCACAATCACCGTCCATAGACAGCTTCACATCTCTCTGTTCTCACTTCAGTAGTTTTTACAACTTTTCAATGAAAATATAATGCAGTTTAACACTAAAATATCTGGCATGAAGAACCAATACACTATAAAAACAGAAAATAACAATAATAATTGTGATGAGATACAGAGTAAGAAAAATAATGGCACCCCCAAGTTAAAGTCAGAGTTTTTCTTGTCAGAATATGACATCAAATAAATACTGAACTATGTGAGGAAGATTCTGTACTAGAGGAAGAAGCAGGAAGGAAGTGAATTTTAGGTGTCAGAGCTTCATGCTGTACATCTGCCCGCAACTCTCACAATGACCAACAGTCCATTCTGTCCTCTTAAGTCTTTACTCTGTAAGAGGACGGCTGTTGATTTTGACCATTTCTTTATATATTTGATGTTTTATGAGCTTTCATAAACACAGAAGGTGTGGTAAGGCCATTAAAAAATAAATATGATCAACTTTGTGTTTAGAAGCGGAGGGACTACAACAGCCATGTTGTTGGCAGAAGCTGGCTGTGTGTTTATGGCTTTCATTCTGTGCATCTCAGGTATGAATTATTGTTTATCTCTTCTTATATAATGACTGTAAACATGATATATACAATATGAGATTATTAACTGTAATCTGTAAAAGAAATAATGTTTTACTTGATTATAGGAGTTAAAGTGTGCACAACTTGAAGAAAATTGCAGATTATACATCAAATGTCCTTCATTTACAATATTTCATACTGTCAATATTTAGTGATTAGTACGAGAAGAATGTTATAATTATGAATCAATGCTTCTGTTAAAGGGGTTCAGGGACAAGCCAAAAGCATCTGTGCCTTAAAAGGTTCATCAGTGGATCTGCCCTGCTCAGCTCAACATCCCACTTCAAGCATGAAATGGTTCACTGTACACTACACTGGCTCCAAGCTTGTTTACAATGAGCTGCCTGCAGATGGAAATCGTGTAACGTACAACATGTCTGAAGAGAGTCATGCAACTCTAAGAATAAATAATCTAAGAGAGAGTGATACAAAGTCTTATTGCTGTAGAGAGAGTGCAAAAAACCAACAAGACTGCTTGGTAACTGTAATCGTCCTCCGTGTTACAGGTACGGTGGTTTTCACTAATGTATTACTTTAAGAATGAAATCAGAATATGAATTCTTACATTAGTCACCATCATCTCAGACCTGCAGGTGAAGGTGATTCCTGCCACAGAGGGACAGACAGTATCACTGATATGCAACACCAGTTGTCCTCCGTCTGGAAACCTTACAACCTACATCTGGTACAAGAACAGAGAGTTTCTCTATGAGGACTGGTCTCCCTGGTACCAACAGCTGGTCAGCAGTGAGGAAGCAGTCAGATACTCCTGTGCTATCAAAGACTACGAGCATCTCAGAGCTCCTGAAGTCTCAGTGGGTGAGTGACAACATTTGGCTCCTTTTCATGTTACAAAACCTCAAGTTAAACACTTTCAAGAATATTTTTACTATTTAAGCTTTGCCTTAAATTATAAAGCCTATGAAATACTGTAACTAAGTGTTTACCATTTAAATTAAGAAAGGCCATTTGCTTTTGTTCAGATTCTGTAACATTGACCTGCTTTACTGTGACCTACGCTGAAGGAAGAATGTGTTCTGAAAAGCAGACATCAGTGGATGAGTCCTGCTCCATCACATATCCCAGAGGTTAACTTTCTCCAAACATCCAAAAACATTTACACAAACACCACTCCCACCACCCACACCTAGAACACCTTTAAAACAATATTTTAAGAACAGACATCTAATTGACCATGAATCATTTATTTTCATATCAGCATTTTCATGTCATATCTTTGCCTTCTTTCTTTTCTATTTTTTACTGTTACTGACATGTTTACTACAGTTCTACACATTCTTCTTTTCTGCACTAACCACACTTCAATAACTTTTGTAATCAATATATTATTTTTATTTAATTCAACATGACACACATAAACTGTTGAAAAAAATGTTTTTAACATCTCCTAACAGAAGTAGGTCTACATGTTCAAAGGACTCCTGCAGATGTGTACCATGTTAGACTGACCTGTAACACCAGCTGTCCACTGACTGACAACCAAACTGCCTATAGATGGTACAAGGACAGACTCTTAATGTCTGAGAAGAAACAGCAGCTTTCAGTTCCCAGCTCCTCTCCTGATATCTTCTCCTGTGCTGTCAAAGACCACGAGGATCTGCAGTCTGCTGAAGTCTGTGAGTATAAACCAACTTACAGTCTGTTATTACTGTTATATTATAGGAAGGCACATTTGTCTTTAGTTTGCATGCTTATTGGGCAACATGAAATATATTTCAGAGGTGTTGATTCAACATGATTTTCATTTTCTTTGTAGTGTTATTAATCCATTATCTGACTTATGATTTAGTCAGTGATGGAGGTGATCTGCTGGTAACCAGTGTGTCTTATTAAAGACAACATGAACTGCTGATTGGTTTTTGAGTTGATATGACTCGCTTGTGAAGCTGTAAATCACAGTCTGTATAATGACAACACATAATAATTACACAATTACACATTAGATATTTGAAAATACTTAACCATTTCATTTTAGAGATTGTGCCATAAAGACAAAATAAATGCAAGCTTCAGTATAAATCCAAACAATGTTTTACATTTTTTGCAAAAGACCAATATGATGCGTTTAAAAAGGCGTTTTAGCTGCTTTCACATTGTGTGATATTTCCTGATTTGCAGAAAACATGATTTATAAAAAAAACACCTGAACTTCTACCACAGATTTTTTTATTTAAGTATTAGGCAAGGCTACTTTAGCAGTTATTTAGAGTGACTCTATTTTAAGTCTTTAATTTATATTTCAGATGTTGATTATAATAACTGCTGGAGTGTAAATTACATCAGAAGGAGAATCTGCGCCCTGGAAGGCTCTTCAGTGGACATTTCAAGTGAATATTTGCATCCTGACAACCAGCAGCCTGTGTCTAAAGTTTGGTATAAAATGAAGAGTAGTACTGAGGAGGAAGCTGCGGAGCTGACTGAGGATGCAGTTCGCGTGCAGTATCTTGACAACATGAACAACCAGCACATCCTGAGAATCAAAAACCTGAAGAAGACTGACTCAGCAGAATACATATTCAGACCACAAATAGATAGATGGAGATGGACATGGAGACTAAAGGGTGATCCACCTGGAGTGACTTTGATTGTCTCAGGTAATTCCTGTCTGTATACTTTTTATTAGAAACTGTGCTGCTCCCTCACCATGTACTAACAGCAGTCAGCAGACTTTATTCTTTAATGCCTACAAGAAGACTAAAGGCTGGTTCATGCTTAATATGATAACACTAACAAAAGAGTAGAAAGTCAAAACGATATAACTATAAATTAAGTGCACACAATAAGCTGTATGCAGGGTCGTGCACCACCTGAAATTCATAACATCAAAGTGTAAAGATGCATCTGTGTTTTGTCAAAATCAGATCAGTGATTTCTTAGATATCACACAATAAATCATTCACAGTGAAGCCATGGTCCAATTATTAACTGTTTTAAGAACTTTAACAGATAAATCTTAATTTCCCAACTTTGGCTAAATTAGGAGCCTGTATTCTGTCTACTGCCTCAATGGTCTAATTAAAACATCATGCATATTTAAATGTGTCAAATCATTGTAGAAGTTGTATCCCCACTAAAACAGTGTAGGAGAGAGAGAGAGTTCAACATGCTGCAACTTCAAAAAAATGCATGTAAACAGGCAAATGAAGAAAACATTTTCACCACTTTGACACACAATATGAAGAAGTGTGCTTCAAATATAGGAAACAAGCAAATACAGAAACATTTCAAATCATACATAATAAAAGAGAAGTTACAAAAATAAAGAAGTGTCTGGGGGACATGAAAAACTGATGTCTGGATTTGCTTTTTAGTGTTCAAAAATGAGCTAACAATGTTTGTTTGAGCTTCAAATTTGACTTTGTGTGTAACCTACAAGCCTATTTACTACTCTGTACAGTTTGCATTGTTTATTTATTTACAGTGTATTTCTTTATGTCTCATATGTGTCAAAAAGTTGAAGGTCTTCATTTGTTTGTGTTTTAATAAGTTGCAGTGCATTGAGCTCTATCAGCCACCATAGTTAGAGAGGAGATCAGAATGGATGGATGAGCCTACAAAAGGCTGTGACTCTGACACAGGAGTCTGTGCTTCATGTCTCATCTTCTACAAAGCATTTTTTAACCATGATGGTGATTTTAACTAGTACGGTAGTTTTAGTTACCTAAACCTGTCTGGAACTTAAACATAGGAGTGGCAGATTAGAAAACACTTACTGTATATGAGTTGTTTTTTTCTGGAACAGTCATCTGGGTTGTTTTGAAGGACAGTGACAAACCTAGTTTGTAATTTAGGTATGAACACTTTTGAGATGATACGTCTCTTTTACATTTATTGACTAATCTAATCATCTTTCAGGCTTGGAAGTTAAGTTGCATCCTGCTGTGGTGACAGAGGGCCAGAGAGTCACACTGACCTGCAGTACCAACTGTCCTCTGACTGACGACACAAACTACATTTGGTACTTGAACAGTCGACTTCTGATGGTGCCAGAGAGCCAAAACAAACACCTGGTTCTAGACCCAGTCAGCATTCAACATGCAGGAAACTACTCATGTGCTGTCAAAACCCACCAAGACATCAGCTCTGGTGAAAAGACTCTCACTGTCCAAAGTACCACAGGAACATCAACAGCAGCAGTTGGAGTTATTGCTGCTCTCCTGGTTATAATACCACTCACTGAGTTCTTCTGGATTAGGTGAGAAACAATGAGCTTTGTTTCAGAGTCATGACATTTACACACTCACCTGACATCATCTATTCATTTTTATATTTACTCATTTCACTAAGCAGGAGAAAGAGGTCCTCCAGCCGTTCTCCTAGACTTGAAACATCAGACAATATGGAGCAGGTAAAATAAAATAATTTAAACAATTCTGCTACATAACATAACAATACTGACAACAACCCTTGTTAAATGCTTTTCTTGCAGGTTCTTATTTCTTCATTGTTTATCAATATTTTCAGTGTTGATAACTGTCTTGGAGAAACCCTAAATGGGAAAATGTATTTTTATTGTTATTCATGAAACTAGAATGTAAAGTTACCAAATATCTGTTGTTACACTCATTTAATATCTCTTCCAAAACCATTATCAGTTGTGTTCTACTTGGAATTGTTCCATATTGCTTTGGAGGATCAGCCAAAACTTTAACGTAATGTAGAATGATATTACTTACTTTCTTTATCAGCTAAACCCTGGTCCTGTGTATGAAGACATCTCAGCTCAAGCGACAGAGCAGGACGACCTTCACTATAGCAGAGTTAACTTCTCTAAGACCCAGACAGATCCGCTCTACACCACCGTCCAGCCACATCAGCCCCAAGAACAGACGCATGTCCTCTATGCTGCTGTCCGCTTTAGATCCAACACAAGCCCTGAGTAAGCATCTCTTCATTACAACTGATTATATTTGAGGGAAATAAGAATTATGTAGCTTATTACAGGTTGGGCTTTATGATATCTCAGACTCCACTGGTACTGTTTTAATAAAACTTGTGGGTCCTTTCACTTTGGTGTTTAAAATCTACATTGATAATCATTGAACACACCAATGATCAGATTTTCATGAATCTTGCTTAAAAGGTTACTGGAATGTAATTAAAGATTGTGAGACGTATGACGAGACTGCATCAACTGAGAAAAATGTCAGCTATAGCACCTAATCATTTACTCTTTGACAGCCATATCTGGCTGCTCTGTGTCATTAAACACTGCAGGAGTTAAAAATGGTGACTTTATTATGTTACCGTCTGGTGGTAACATCAAGGACACTGTGGCAGACAGCAACACACACCACCACCCACCATTCATAAAACATTTGAACACTAGTGCAGTAGGTCTAGTACCTTGTGGGACAGTAAGAGGCTGGAACGTGGCCGTGGTGGTATACGGGGGCTCTCTGTGGACAGCGAGAGGGTCATAGTTCCTGAAGATGTGCAGTTCTCCTGGATGTCTGTCAGCCAGAACACTGGTCACTATCACCCTGCACAAGAACAAATGTATGAGTGAAAAGATAATAGAGTAAATGTGAGCTTTAGTTCATGTTAAAAGTGTTCAAGTGATCAAGAAATTCTGATCAAAACCTGAAAAACCAGCACTTTGACAAAATTAGCTCATTTACAGATTCTGGATTCTCTACTACTAATTCTTAGCCATGCTAGCAGCATTGTTCATGTGATGGTGAGGTCTGTCTGAAATTTTCATGTCAGACCCACATGCTACCACCTTCACACTGAACAACAGTCAACTCATCCAAATGGTTCATACATTGTTAGTCCTTCCTAGTCATTGTTAGCTGTTACTTGGTCCCATCTGTGATTTGAACACTGCTTACAGTACATTACTTAGTGTCCTGATTAAATTCATGGGGGGCTGCTGACATTAAATGACCTATTGCTGTTAGTTTCAACTTATACTTTTGACAGTCTGGTCATTTTCCATCATCATACTGTATATGGACCTGTGAAAGAGAGACAGCTAACGCTAACTAGACATCCTTCTTTTGATAATTTGGGAATGAGTTGAAATAACATGAACAAAAATGACATCTTGTGGGAATCAGTGCTAACATTAACAAGCTAGTTTACATAGCTCTCACTTTCTGAGTGGAAGCTAGTTAGTCCAGCTCTCTAGTTTCCAGTTTCTGAGTGAAATACAAACTTCACAGCATGATGGGTCCTCCCAAATACTGAATATTGTAAATGCACAGATGTCTTTAATCACTAAGAGGACATAACCAACACTATGTGAACTTGTTGATAAGGGTAAAGGCCTGAAGCTAAGACACTGTTTCCACAAATATGTACAAAACGATTTGATTTTCTTTTGAAACAGAATTATACCCAATATCAAGACAAGATGTTTTTTCCCTTTATCAGCAACATTAAAGGCTATACAGAGTATGACATGCTCTAGTCAGTTGAGCAGCAGCGAGCTGACAGCGTGTCTCCTTACAAGACAGCATTCAAACGTCAGTCAATCGCTACAAAGGGAAACACCCACCCACAGGCCTGAAGCTAAGACACTGTTTCCACAAATATGTCCAAAAACGGTTTGATCTTCTTTTGAAACATTGAGAATTATGCACAATATCTGCAGTTTCATGATTGTTTATATTTCCTTTCACAAAATGTGGAGAGAATTCAAATTGCAGTTTGGCTTTAATGTCACGTCACTAAGATCTAAAACTCACATTGTAGGTCAATTTTACTTAATTAATTAAAAACACTTCGGGCCTTCATATACTTTCGAGTAAGAAAGTAAGATTTTTTACCTGAGTGTGCAGGATTTGCGGTTCCTTCTCAAAGAACAGAATATTTTAAATTGGGATGGGATGATCTTTCAAGTTACACAAAACAACACAGAACTACATTGTACAGTACCATTAGTTTTATGGGTCCAAATTTTGAAAGGTAGATGTGCTGTATATCTACAATTTCTTCTACTGCAGTCCACATTACACAGCTACATTAGTCTTCCAACACAAATCAGCCATTTGTAAATCATTGGATATGGATCAATCATTCATTCATTCATTCATTAATCATTTATCATTGATATCATGAAGATTACTCTGACCTAAAAACTATCTGTAAAAGAAAATAAACATATTTTAGACAAACTAATTATTCCTCTAAGGCTGTGAGGTCAGCAGTTACTCCTTATTATTAGAGGTTTAGTGCCCCACAATGTAAACTAATATTATTTGTCTTGTCTTCTCATCAGTTAAACCCTGGTCCTGTGAATGAAAACATCTCAGCCCAACCAACACAGCAGGATGATCTTCACTGTAGCAGAGTCGACTTTTCTAAGACCCAGACACATCCTCTCTACCCCAACGTTCAGCCACACAAACACTTTGACAAAGCAGATCGAGTGTATCTGAAGACTTTTTCACATTTGCTAGAAAGAAGACCACACTTGTAATATAGAGAACAATTATTGTGATACATATGTGTTTTGGCTTGTGTCCCTCATCAGTGGAACACACAGAGAAGATTTAAATGAGATGAAGTATGATGTATATATTTGGACCACATTTTCACATGCTGTCTTGCTTTGTGCCGATTTTTAGATTTGTTGTGGATTGTTGACGGACATGTTGTATCATTGAGAACAGAGTACTTATAGTAGTGTGCTATGGTGTGCTTCATGTTGTATTACTGTGTTTTCTGTTTGATTTCAAGCTATAACTGTAAAAATGCTTTTGTAAAACTTATTTTGCTCTCGGAAACATGTTCTACTCTGCATGTTCTGTAGTGTATGATGTGAACATAAAAACTATGTCTGCAGCTTCCTCTTCACAAGTGTTTTTTTTTCCACTGTGAAACAAACACAGACAGCCTCACACCTCTCTGACCAACGTGACAACTTTGACACCTTTTATGATAACTTGATGCAGCTTTACACTGCTGCATGTTGCATGATGAGCCGATACATTACTTAAAAATGAGAAACATTGACACCTTAAAGTAAATATGAAGGTTCTCCATGTCAAAATATGACATCAAAAACTAAACTACTGCTGCACTACATAAATTGTTTATCTGTGGTTTTACTAAGAATTATGATGAGGAAGGAGGTTTAATTTTGGTATCAGAGCTACATGCAGCATGTCTGCCAGCTGCCCTCACACTGACCAACAGTCTGTTCTGGCTTCAGTCATTTCTCTATAAACCTGCTCTTAATTTAGACTCTTCAGTAAGGTCAGCAGTTATGATGTAATAGATACAAACACTGTTATACAATCAACTTATAGACCCAGTATTGGTGCCAACATTGATGTTATTATTTACACCTGTAATTTTTCTGCTTGAAAAAGTCAAAGTGTTTGCTGTGAAAAAGGTCCACTGATTATAAGCGAGGGACTAAAACAACCATGTTGTTGGCAGAAGTTGGATGTGTGTTTACTGGTTTCACCCCGTACATCTTACATATAAATGTTTATCCTCTCTGATGTAATGATCATTTACTGTTAACTGTAAGAAATACACATAACATTTTTAATGGAGTTTAGGAGTTATAGTGTGAACAATTTGTAGAAAATTGTGGATTGATTGACAGAAAACAGAAAGGAAGAATAAAAAAACAAAAATGCTATTATTTGTCATATTCTGCATGCTCTGAAGTGTTTTAAGTCACCATAAACTTCTGCAGTTTCCACCACAGATACCACCATCACTGTCCATAGACAGCTTCACGTCTCTCTGTTCTCACTTCAGCAGTTTTTACAACTTCTCAATGAAAATATAATGCAGTTTAACACTAAAATATCTGGCATGAAGAACCAATTCACTATAAAAACAGAAAATAACAGTAAGAATTGTGATGAGATACAGAGTAAGAAAAATAATGGCACCCCCAAGTTAAAGTCAACATTTTCCTTCTCAAAATATGACATCAAATAAATACTGAACTATGTGAGGTAGATTCTGTACTAGAGGAAGAAGCAAGAAGGAAGTGAATTTTAGGTGTCAGAGCTTCATGCTGTGCATCTGCCCGCAACTCTCACAATGACCAACAGTCCATTCTGTCCTCTTAAGTCTTTACTCTGTAAGAGGACTGCTGTTGATTTTGACCATTTATTTATAGATTTGATGTTTTATGAGCTTTCATAAACACAGAAGGTGTGTTAAGGCCATTAAAAAATTAATATAATCAACTTTGTGTTTAGAAGCGGAGGGACTACAACAGCCATGTTGTTGGCAGAAGCTGGCTGTGTGTTTATGGCTTTCATTCTTTGCATCTCAGGTATGAATTATTATTTATCTCTTCTTATATAATGACTATAAACATGATGTATACAATATGAGATTA
This sequence comes from Thunnus maccoyii, assembly GCF_910596095.1. Taxonomy (NCBI): domain Eukaryota; kingdom Metazoa; phylum Chordata; class Actinopteri; order Scombriformes; family Scombridae; genus Thunnus; species Thunnus maccoyii. The sequence continues at coordinate 8,399,210 of NC_056534.1, read as the reverse complement.
TTAACTGTAATCTGTAAAAAAATAATGTTTTACTTGATTATAGGAGTTAAAGTGCAAGAACTTGAAGAAAATTGCAGATTATACAAATAATGTCCTTCATTTACAATATTTCATACTATAAATTTTTAGTGATTAGTACTAGAAGAACGTTATAATTATGAATTAATGCTTCTGTTAAAGGGGTTCAGGGACAAGCCAAAAGTATCTGTGCCTTAAAGGGTTCATCAGTGGATCTGCCCTGCTCAGCTCAACATCCCAATTCAAGCATGAAATGAAGAAGAGAGTCATCCAACTCTAACAATAAATGATCTAAGAGAGAGTGATGCAAAGTCTTACTATTGCAGCAAAACTACAGAGACACCAACACTCTGCTGGCTCAATAGAACTAAGCTCCGTGTTGCAAGTGTTTGACAAGAAATTCTGATCAAAACCTGAAAAACCAGCACTTTGACATCAAAATTAGTTCATTTACAGATTCTGGATTCTCTACTACTGAACAACAGTCAACTCCTCAAATTAAAGTCTTCAAGGAGACAGCTGTTGATAGTGTATTGACCAGTTGGGTTACAATTTTAATTCTTTGAATGAGGTAGAAGATCAGAGACTACAACAGCCATGTTGTTGGCAGAAGCTGGATGTGTGTTCATGGGTTTCATCCTGTACATCTCAGGTATGAATTTATCACAGTTAATAGCAATTATCTGTCAATGGAAATGTCACACATTCAGTGTGTTTTACTGAGTAAATTCTAACTGTTGGCTGAAATAGTCAAAGAAAAAATGAATAATGACTTGTAAATTGATTTATACAAAAAATAAAAAACAAAAAAAGGATGTAATGCCTTCCAACTGTCAGTTCCAAATGTTTCCAAATGAAAGCTTCTTTTAAAGGGGTTCAGATGAAGCAAACAGCATCTGTGCCTTAAAAGGTTCATCAGTGGATCTGCCCTGCTCACCTGAACATCCCACTTCAATCATAAAATGGTTCACTGGTCACAGATGGAAATCATGTAACATACAACATGTCTGAAGAAAGTGACTACACCCTAACAATCGAAGATCTGAGAAAGGATTCGGAGGTGAGCAACACTGTGCTCTGTTGCAAGAAATTACATTTCATTTCTAATCTGAAATCACTTATTCATGTATATACATTCATTCATTTCACTATCTAGAAAAACAAGGACTTCAGGTTCAAGATTTTGCACAACATTTAATTTTTAAAGTCAAATTACATTAAAATTCATTTTCGCAGAGAACTCTGTACATATGTCATTGGTATTTGTTTAGACTTATGTACTTGTGTACTGTAAATACTGAAAAGAAGAAATTTAAGGGGTTTGTTTTCTGCCTTAATAGCTCCCCCCACATTAGTGTTCTCCAGCTGACAATGATGGTTTGGTAATTTTATTGGTGCAACATCTGTGTGAGCAGGCACTGAAATGGTTCATACATAGTTAGTCCTTGCTAGTCATTCTTAGCTGTAACTTGGTCCCGTCTGTGATTTGAACACTGCTTACAGCATGTTACTCAGTGTCCTGATTCAAATCATGGGGTCTGCTGACATTGAAGGACCTATTGCTCTTAGTTTCAACTTATAGTTTTGACAGTCTGATCATTTTCCATCATCATACTCTATATGGACCTGTGAAAGAGAGACAGTTAACGCCAACTAGACCTCCTCCTTTTGATAGTGTGGGACAAACACAGCACTGAGTGTGCAGAATGACTCAGCAGGAGTTGAATAACATGAACAAAAATGACGTTTTGTGGGAATCAGTGCTAACATTAACAAACAATTTTTCATAGCTCTCACTTTCTGAGTGGAAGCTAGTTAGTCCAGCTTTCTAGTGTCCAGTTTCTGGGTGAAATACAAACTTCACAGCATGATGGGTCCTCCCAAATACTGAATATTGTAAATGGACAGATGTCTTTAATCACTAAGAGGACATAAACAACACTATGTGAACTTGTTGATAAGGGGAAAAAACGTCCCGATACAAGATGTTTTTTCCCTTTATCAGCAACATTAGAGGCTATACAGAGTATGACGTGCTCTAGTCAGTTGAGCAGCAGCGAGCTGACGGCGTGTCTCCTTACAACGACAGCATTCAAATGTCAGCCAATTGCTACAAAGGGAAACACCCACCCACAGGCCTGAAGCTAAGACACTGTTTCCACAAATATGTCCAAAAACGGTTTGATCTTCTTTTGAAACACTGAGAATTATGCACAATATCTGCAGTTTCATGATTGTTTATATTTCCTTTCACAAAATGTGAAGAGAATTCAAATTTCAGTTTGGCTTTAATGACAGGTCACTAAGATTTAAAACTCACATTGTAGGTCAATTTTACTTAATTAATTAAAAACACTTCAGACCTTCGTAGACTTTCAAGTAAGAAAGTAGGATTTTTTACCTGAGTGTGCAGGATTTGCGGTTCCTTCTCAAAGAACAGAATATTTTAAATTCTGCTGCATTGGAAAAACATCACCTTCGTCTGTCCTGCTTCCCCTCAGATGGCATGATCCTTCAAGTGACACAAAACAACACAGAACTACATTGTACAGTACCATTAGTTTTAGGGGTCCAAATTCTGCAGCGTAGATGTGCTGTACATCTAAAATTTCTTCTACTGCAGTCCACATTACACAGCTATATTAGTTTTCCAACACAAATCAGCCATTTGTAAATCATTGGATATGGATCAATCATTCATTCATTCATTCATTAATCATTTATCATTGATATCATGAAGATTACTCTGACCTAAAAACTAACTAAAGAAAATAATCATATTTTGGACAAACTAATTATCCTTCTAAGGCTGTGAGGTCAGCAGTTACTCCTTATTATTAGAGGTTTAGTGCCCCACAATGTAGACTAATATTATTTGTCTTGTCTTCTCATCAGTTAAACTCTGGTCCTGTGAATGAAAACATCTCAGCCCAACCAACACAGCAGGATGATCTTCACTGTAGCAGAGTCCACTTCTCTAAGACCCAGACACATCCTCTCTACTCCAACGTTCAGTCACACAAACACTTTGAAAAAGCAGATCGAGTGTATCTGAAGACTTTTTCACATTTGCTAGAAAGAAGACAACACTTGTAATATAGAGAACAATTATTGTGATACATATGTGTTTTGGCTTGTGTCCCTCATCAGTGGAACACACAGAGAAGATTTAAATGAGATGAAGTATGATGTATATATTTGGACCACATTTTCACATGCTGTCTTGCTTTGTGCCGATTTTTAGATTTGTTGTGGATTGTTGACGGACATGTTGCATCATTGAGAACAGAGTACTTATAGTAGTGTGCTATGGTGTGCTTCATGTTGTATTACTGTGCTTTCTGTTTGATTTCAAGCTATAACTGTAAAAATGCTTTTGTAAAACTTATTTTGCTCTCGGAAACATGTTCTACTCTGCATGTTCTGTAGTGTATGATGTGAACATAAAAACTATGTCTGCAGTTTCCTCTTCACAAGTGTTTTTTTTTTTTCCACCATAAAACAAACACAGACAGCCTCACACCTCTCTGACCAACGCTGACAACTTTGACACCTTTTATGATAACTTGATGCAGCTTTACACTGCTGCATGTTGCATGATGAGCCGATACATTACTTAAAAATGAGAAACAATGACACCTTAAAGTAAATATGAAGGTTTTCCATGTTAAAATATGACATCAAAAACTAAACTACTGCTGCACTACATAAATTGTTTATCTGTGGCTCTGCTAAGAATTATAATGAGGAAGGAGGTTTAATTTTGGTATCAGAGCTACATGCAGCATGTCTGCCAGCTGCCCTCACACTGACCAACAGTCCATTCTGGCTTCAGTCATTTCTCTATAAACCTGCTCTTAATTTAGACTCTTCAGTAAGGTCAGCAGTTATGATGTAATAGATACAAACACTGTTATACAATCAACTTATAGACCCAGTATTGGTGCCAACATTAATGTTATTATTTACACCTGTAATTTTTCTGCTTGAAAAAGTCAAAGTGTTTGCTGTGAAAAAGGTCCACTGATTAGAAGCAAGGGACTAAAACAACCATGTTGTTGGCAGAAGTTGGATGTGTGTTTACTGGTTTCACCCCGTACATCTTACATATAAATGTTTATCCTCTCTGATGTAATGATCATTTACTGTTAACTGTAAGAAATACACATAACATTTTTAATGGAGTTTAGGAGTTATGGTGTGAACAATTTGTAGAAAATTGCAGATTGATTGACAGAAAACAGAAAAGAAGAATAAAAAAACAAAAATGCTCTCAAGCTTTCTTCAGATGTCCTTCATGTACAACATATTATACTATTATTAGTCCTATTCTGCATGCTCTGAAGTGTTTTAAGTCACCATAAACTTCTGCAGTTTCCACCACAGATACCACCATCACCGTCCATAGACAGCTTCACATCTCTCTGTTCTCACTTCAGCAGTTTTTACAACTTTTCAATGAAAATATAATGCAGTTTAACACTAAAATATCTGGCATGAAGAACCAATACACTATAAAATCAGAAAATAACAGTAATAATTGTGATGAGATACAGAGTAAGAAAAATAATGGCACCCCCAAGTTAAAGTCAACATTTTCCTTCTCAGAATATGACATCAAATAAATACTGAACTATGTGAGGTAGATTCTGTACTAGAGGAAGAAGCAGGAAGGAAGTGAATTTCAGGTGTCAGAGTTTCATGCTGTACATCTGCCCGCAACTCTCACAATGACCAACAGTCCATTCTGTCCTCTTAAGTCTTTACTCTAAGAGGACTGCTGTTGATTTTGACCATTTATTTATAGATTTGATGTTTTATGAGCTTTCATAAACACAGAAGGTGTGGTAAGGCCATTAAGAAATTAATATAATCAACTTTGTGTTTAGAAGCGGAGGGACTACAACAGCCATGTTGTTGGCAGAAGCTGGCTGTGTGTTTATGGCTTTCATTCTTTGCATCTCAGGTATGAATTATTGTTTATTTCTTCTGATATAATGACTGTAAACATGATATATACAATATGAGATTGTGAACTGTAATCTGTAAAAAGAATAATGTTTTACTTGATTATAGGAGTTAAAATGTGAACAACTTCAAGAAAATTGCAGATTATACATCAAATGTCCTTCATTTACAATATTTCATACTATCAATATTTAGTGATTAGTACTAGAAGAATGTTATAATATATGAATCAATGCTTCTGTTAAAGGGGTTCAGGGACGAGCAAACAGCATCTGTGCCTTAAACGGTTCATCAGTGGATCTACCCTGCTCAGCTCAACATCCCACTTTAAACAAGAAATGGTTCACTGTACACTACGCTGGCTCCAAGCTTGTTCTCAATGAGCTGTTTCCAGATGGAAATCGTGTAACGTACAGCAAGTCTGAAGAGAGTCATCCAACTCTAACAATAAATGATCTAAGAGAGAGTGATGCAAAGTCTTACTGCTGTACAGAGAATGCAGAAAACCCACAAGACTGCATACAAAGTACAATCTCCCTCCATGTTGCAGGTACAGTGGTTTTCACTAATGTATTACTTTAAGAATGAAATCAGAATATGAATTCTTACATTATTCACCATCATCTCAGACCTGCAGGTGAAGGTGATTCCTGCCACAGAGGGACAGACAGTATCACTGATTTGCAAAACCAGTTGTCGTCTGACTGAAAACCCTGCAGCCTACATCTGGTACAAGAACAGAGAGTTTCTCTATCAGGACTGGTCTCCCTGGTACCAACAGCTGGTCAGCAGTGAGGAAGCAGTCAGATACTCCTGTGCTATCAAAGGCTACGAGCATCTCAGAGCTCCTGAAGTCTCAGTGGGTGAGTGACATCATTTGGCTCCTTTTCATGTTACAAAACTTCAAGTTAAACACTTTCAAGAATATCTTTACTATTTAAGCTTTGCCTTAAATTATAAAGCCTATGAAATACTGTAACTAAGTGTTTACCAGTTAAATTACTAAATGTTATTTGTTTTTGTTCAGATTCTGTCACATCGACCTGCTTTACTGTGACCTACGCTAAAGGAAGAATGTGTTCTGATAAGCAGACATCAGTGGATGAGTCCTGCTCCATCACATATCCCAGAGGTTAACTTTCTCCAAACAGCCACAAACATTTACACAAACACCACTCCCACCCCCCACACCTAGAACACCTTTAAAACAATATTTTGAGAACAGACATCTAAATGACCATGAATCATTTATTTTCATGTCAATATTTTCATGTCATATCTTTGCTTTCTTTCTTTTCTAATTTTTACTGTTACTAACATGTTTACTACAGTTCTACACATTCTTCTTTCCTGCACTAACCACACTTTAATAATTTTGTAATCAATATATTATTTTTATTTAATTCAACATGACACACATAAACTGTTTTTGACATCTCCTAACAGAAGTAGGTCTACAAAGGACTCCTGCAGATAAGAATCATGTTAGACTGACCTGTAACACCAGCTGTCCACTGACTGACAACCAAACTGTCTACAGATGGTACAATAACAGCCAATTAATGTCTGAGAAGAAACAGCAGCTTTCAGGTCCCAGCTCCTCTCCTGATGTCTTCTCCTGTGCTGTCAAAGATCACGAGGATCTGCACTCTGCTGAAGTCTGTGAGTATAAACCAACTTACAGTCTGTTATTACTGTTATTTTATAGGATGGCACATTTGTCTTTAGTTTGTATGCTTATTGGGCAACATGAAATATATTTCAGAGGTGCCGATTCAACCTGATTTTCATTTTCTTTGTAGTGTTATTAATCCATTATCTGACTTATGATTTAGTCAGTGATGGAGGTGATCTGCTGGTAACCAGTGTGTCTTATTAAAGACAACATGAACTGCTGATTGGTGTTTGAGTTGATATGACTCGCTTGTGAAGCTGTATATCACAGTCTGTATAATGACAACACATAATAATTACACAATAATTACACATTAGAAATTTAAAAATACTTAACCATTTTATTTTAGAGATTGTGCCATAAAGAAAAATTAAATGCAAGCCTCAGTATAAATCTAAACAATGTTTTTAATTTTTTATAAAAGATCAATATGAGGTGTCTAAAGAGGTGCTTTCGCTGCTTTCACATTGTGTGATATTTCCTGATTTGCACAAAACATGATTTATAAAAAACACCTGAACGTTTGCCACAGATTTTTTTATTTAAGTATTAGACAAGGCTACTTTAGCAATTATTTAGAGTGACCCTATTTTAAATCTTCAATTTATATTTCAGGTGTTGATTGTAAGAAGTGCTGGAGTATAAATTACATCAGAAGGAGAATCTGCACCCTGGAAGGCTCTTCATTGAACATTTCAAGTGAATATTTGCATCCTGACAACCAGCAGCCTGTGTCTAAAGTTTGGTATAAAATAAAGAGAAGTGGTGAGGAGGAAGCTGTGAAGCCGACTGAGGATGCAGTTCGCATGCAGTATCTTGACATGAACAACCAGCACATCCTGAGAATCAAAAACCTGAAGAAGACTGACTCAGCAGAATACACAATCAGACTCCTAAAAGATGATGTAATACGGAAGGGTGATCCACGTGGAGTGACTTTGATCGTCTCAGGTAATTCCTGTCTGCATACTTTTCAATAGAAACTGTGCTGCTCCTTCACCATGCACTAACAGCAGTCAGAAGACTTTATTCTTTAATGCCTACAAGAGGACTAAAGGCTGGTTCATACTTAATATGATAACACTAACAAAAGAGTAGAAAGTCAAAACGATGTAATTGTAGCTAAATTAAGTGCACACAATAACCTGTATGCAGGGTCGTGCACCACCTGAAATTCATAACAATAAAGTGTAAAGATCCATCTGTGTTTTGTCAAATCAGACCAGTGATTTCTTAAATATCACACAATAAATCATTCACAGTGAAGCCATGGTCCAATTATTCACCGTTTTAAGAGCTTTAACGGATAAATTTTAATATCGCAACTTTGGCTAAATTAGGAGTCTGCGTTCTGTCTACTGTCTCAATGGTCTAATTAAAACATCATGCACATTTAAATGTGTCAAATCATTGTAGAAGTTGTATCTCCACTAAAACAGTGTAGGAGAGAGAGAGAGTTCAACATGCTGCAACTTCAAAAAATGCACGTAAACATGTTCATCATTTTGACACACAGTATAAAAAAATGTGCTTCAAATATAAGAAACAAGCAAATACAGAAACATTTCAAGTCATACAGAATAAAAGGGAAGTTACAAAAATAAAGAAGTGTCTCGGGGACATAAAAACTGATGTCAGGATTTGCTTTTTGGTGTTCAAAAATGAGCTAACAATGTTTGTTTTAGTTTCAAATTTGATTTTGGGTGCAGCCTACAAGCCTATTTACTACTCTGTACAGTTTGCATTGTTTATTTATTTACAGTGTATTTCTTTATGTCTCATATGTGTCAAAAAGTTGAAAATCTTCATTTGTTTGTGTTTTAATAAGTTGCAGAGCATTGAGCTCTATCAGCCACCATAGTTAGAGAGGAGATCAGAATGGATGGATGAGCCTACAAAGGCTGTGACTCTGACACCGGAGTCTGTGCTTCATGTCTCATCTTCTACAAAGCATTTTTTTTAACCATGATGGTGATTTTAACTAAGTACGGTAGTTTTAGTTACCTAAACCTGTCTGTACCTTAAACATAGGAGTGGCAGATTAGAAAACACTTACTGTATATGAGTTGTTTTTTTATCATCATGTCATCTGGGTTGTTTTGAAGGACAGTGACAAACCTAGTTTGTAATTTAGGTATGAGGACTTTTGAGATGATACGTCTCTTTTACATTTACTGACTAATCTAATCATCTTTCAGGCTTGGAAGTTAAGTTGTATCCTGCTGTGGTGACAGAGGGCCAGAGAGTCACACTGACCTGCAGTACCAGCTGTCCTCTGACTGACGACACAAACTACATTTGGTACTTGAACAGTCGACCTCTGACGGTGCCAGAGAGCCAAAACAAACACCTGGTTCTAGACCCAGTCAGCATTCAGCATGCAGGAAACTACTCATGTGCTGTCAAAACCCACAAAAACATCAGCTCTGGTGAAAAGACTCTCACTGTCCAAAGTACCACAGGAACATCAACAGCAGCAGTTGGGGTTGTTGCTGCTCTCCTGGTTATAATACCACTCACTGTCTTCTTCTGGATTAGGTGAGACACATAAGCTTTGTTGCAGAGTCATGACATTTACACACTAACCTGACATCATCTATTCATTTTTATATTCACTCATTTCACTAAACAGGAGAAAGAGGTCCTCCAGCCGTTCTCTTAGACTTGAAACATCAGACAATATGGAGCAGGTAAAATAAAATAATTTAAACAATTCTGCTACATTACATAACATTATTGCCCACAACCCTTGTTAAATGCTTTTCTTGCAGGTTATTTCTTTACTAAACATTGTTTTTTTATTTTCATTGTTTATCATTATTTGTTGATAATTCTCTTGGAGTAACCCTAAATGGGGAAAAGTATTTTTATTATTATTTATTTACTTAATCATACAAAATGGAATGTAAAGTTACCAAATATCTGCTGTTACACTCATTTAATATTTCTTCCAAAACCATTATCAATTGTGCTCTACTTGGAATTGTTCCATATTGCTTTGGAGGATCAGCCAAAACTTTAAATACAACATATTGTAATATTATGTATTTTGTTTCTTTATCAGCTAAACCCTGGTCCTGTGTATGAAGACATCTCAGCTCAAGCAACAGAGCAGGATGACCTTCACTACAGCAGTATTAACTTCTCTAAGAACCAGACAAATCCGCTCTACACCACCGTCCAGCCACATCAGCCCCAAGAACAGGAGCATGTCCCTTATGCTGTTGTCCACTTTAGATCCAATACAACCCCTGAGTAAGCATCTCTTCATTACAACTGATTATATTTGAGGGAAATAAGAATTATTTGGCTTAGTACAGGTTGGACTATATGATATCTCAGACCCTACTGGTACTGTTTTGATAAAACTTGTGGGTTAGGTTCTTTCACTGTTGTGTTTAAAATCTACATTGATGATCACTGAACACACCAATGATTAGATTTTTAATAAGGACACATTTTTGTAAAGTTATGAAAATATTTCAGTCAGTGCAGCCCAGTAGAACACAATCATACCTGGTAATTATCTTGAAAATTACCAAAAAACACATCACTGACACTGACAACAAAAGTTTCTCAAAAATTTTTGCCTTTTAAATTTATTCACAAAATGGAAAAATTTGAAGAGCAAGATTCACTGGCAGCCATTATTAGAGAGCCATTGTATTAAATGACTAACTGTAAATTATTTTATATTGCTAGCTTGCTGTAGCTATGCTAGGTAAAACCAACGCACTGAGAAGCTACAGCCTTCTTTGTGGTTCCTAAAGCAAATTAGCTACTTTTTCCTGTAAAATTACCTTAAATTAACTTTCTTGTGCTATTAGTTTGTGTTAAAACTTATATGGGTAACAATACTGTATTTAATATGCTCATGTATGGTTCATGAAAAAAAACTCATCCAACATTATTTGTCTGCGTTGATACCTTTGTTGCCAATGAGTCATACTAATTAGCAAACTTAACTAACATTAGCTTCAGTGATCATATTTTGTATGTCAGTTTTTGTTTTGTGTTCTCTTGTTTATTTGTTTTGTTAAGAGCAGCTAAAGGTATATATTTTTCGGACATAACATTACAGCAGTTGCCATGGTGATAGCAGAAATTTTGAAATTGTCACATTATTGATTGAAAGGTAATGTTAGTGTCTTGCAAAATTTTGATTAAAGTACTATTGTATAATTGCTAAAACACATGATTATAAAAAAGGATATTGGACTAACCATGAAATGGTTAATAATTCATAATTACAGGTTTCATTTAAAGATGAAAATTAAATCAGAATTTTTTTGTTTAACACGATGTGACATTACAATTAATAAATGGTTTTACTTTCTCTTACAAAGCATCAGAGAATAATTAAAGCTTTTTAGCAGTTGTTGTCTTTAATGCTTTTCTTAAAGGGTCTTTCAACTAAGTTGAATGTAAAAATTAAATGCAATTGTATGTTTTGAGTTTTGATGGTGGGATGACCCTTTTCTTTACTATGGATTGTACCTTTAAATAAAGTTGACTTACTTAAACTGATGCTCTGAATTGTTCAATGGTCACACAGCATTTAATTCATAAAATAGGGATCTAATCTTACCCATGCTGAGTTAAATAACATGTCAGCTGAAAATCAAGTGCACAACAAAGAAACAAAACAGTCATGGACACAACTGAAGTCCATATTAATATATTTTATTACCATGTCAGTATACATTTCAGTATTTAATCCATATGCAAAAAAACATATGTAAATAATTTGTTACTTCTAGTTTAGGTTGTACAAACACCAGTGCAGTATTGTTTCTTTGTCTTTCAAGTAAGTTTATAATTCAAGTGTATAATTCCAGTTGTACAAGTACATGTTAAATATTTGTTCAAGATACCTTTATGAAAGGTTGTAACAAGTGTACAGTGTGCAAGCAAGTTAGCAATGGGAGTGAGGTTATGTTTAAAGTCAGTCTAAATAACCTATAAAAAGGCATGACAGTTTGATATGGAGAGAATGAAAGAAAACAGTACAAATTTGGGCCCCAGACACATAAGGCAGATCTGGTTCATCATCACCATCGTCCAAGCTGTGTTACAGTATATTGCAGATTTTGTTGCGCTACTACAGGGTCCTTCTGATATGCCTTAAGTAATATGTCTGTACATTGTCTTTGCAGCTACTTGGGTAAAAAAAAAAAAAAAAGAGGAACAACAAAATGAAGGATGACGAAGGGCGTTATGGTTTTATCACAACCAATGAGAACTGGATTCAAAAACTTCTCACGCAACACTATAGAGGGGGGAGGGTGACAGTAAACTGACACTATCACAGTCACAGTGTATACTGATCTTAGTATGATTTAGTTGGAACCACTTCCTCCTACAGTTCCCCTGTATTCACATACCAAAGAAGGGAAACTCCACACTCTATTTCAATGGTTTATATACAAACACGGTAAACTTGATAAGCTCAGTGATAAGGTCATAAGATGCTACATAACTTGTCTTCCAATAGGCGACATCCTGTCAGTTGTTTTCCTGTTAGATTTCAGTCTCTGCCATGTTTTATACATTTGCTATCGTGTACTGACATTTGAGTGTAAATATGAAAGTCACTGTGATCACATCGGCTCAAGGGGTTTGTCTTAAAGAAAGAGCACACCGACATAGACATCATAGTTTCGATTCGAACACATGTCTCACTAATCTTTGTGCGTCATCCAATCACTCTTGTCTTTGACTCCACTCAAAAGACTCTCCTTTGCTCTCCTTTTCTCCATTTTGCTTTCACATTCCTTTCTGCTCTTATAGCCCCATCTTCATAGCCTTTCCTCATGATTTTCGTGTGCTTTCAGTTGTCCATTAGCACTTTTGCCAGGGATTGGAGGACTTCTCTCTTCTCATAAAGGTACATTTGGGTTTCCCACAGCATGTCCACCAGGACTGCGTCACTTACTTCATCAGCTGGGGGCTCAATCTGTACAAAAGACAATAAATAAATAGTGAATTTTACATAGTTTTAAAGTACATTAGAGATAATAGACCAACAATGAATACTATAAATGCCCATTTGACAAACACAAACAGAAACAAACTTGATTAACATGCATCTCAGCCTGTAACGATGTGGGTCTCCCAAGCTGAGCTTCACCCGAGCTTCAAGCCAGATGGTGTTGGTTGGTAAAGTTATACTGTCTATGATGTTATAGAGCTGCAGTGATGTCTAGTTTAGGCCAGGAACATAGCAGATAATCATTTACTCTTGGCCAGCTGGAGTTAAAACAGAGAGCAGAGACAGCAGTAAATAAAAAACTGAAGTGCTGCAGATTCATGGTCAGCTGACCTGTGGTAGATGGTGTCGATCATTTCACACCAGGCTCTTGCTCTGTCAACTGCACAGCCATCAGAATCTCTACACTGTCCAGTCAGAGAGAGAGGAAATATTAGAATTAGAGACACTTTCTGAAATGTTATTGATACTGGTTGTCATGTTCAAAATATCAGGAATATTAAAAGGCTTCACAAAAAGTGGAGAACACAACTCTGGCAGGATGAATTCATATGAAAAAACATATAGTTTCAGCAGCGGATGATGAGCATTCAGCACTCATTGATTTACACAAGGAGCAAGGTAAATTTAAAAACAGGTGCTCAAACTATACTCACAAAGTCCACCAGCATCTTGCCCAGCTCTTTGGCTCCTACAAAGCTCTTGGCCAGCTCCAGAGGGTTAGAAGGCCGGAAAACATCCACAGAGCTCACAACCACCTGAGGAGGTTCACCTGGAGACACACGGGAGCACAGATACTGTACAGCTGGAGGAGCAGGAGGAGTTTCTAAATTTAGTTACTCACAATGAGTTGTGTTAATGTTTTTTGTTTAGTTCAGTGGTCAAAGCAAAGTACAAACATAGTAGGAGTTAGTGATGTAAATCACCCCCCCCCCCCCCAACAGCAATTGAATCATCATCCTCTAATCTATGCAATAATAATAATAATCAATAGTTTTCCTATTGTCAACAAATCTCATGTGCAGAGCCAAACCAACAATGAACTGATCCTACTTACAAGTATTGTGTGTTTATCCAAAGCCTGATACATCTTAATACTCTGAGCTCCCCTGTTGTCATTAAAAACACGTCATATTGACCTTTCATCTTGACGTGTCATCATCTCTTGACTTTGCACTGAAATTTACAAAGTCAAGAGGTTGTGACATCTAGCACAACAAGCTGGTGAAGCACTGTAAACAGAGTCACCTTAGCACAATGCATTAGCATGCATCACGCTCAGTAGGACCTGCATTACAAGGAACGTCTCTCCTGAGACTGAAAATGTTATCGCTGTTATTAATCTTTGGAGCCATTTCTAAACAAACTACAGTAACTATTGCCTTCGGGGGGAAGGAACATGTCACTCACAGCGGTGTGGCTCATTGACATGTTTTTAATATTTTTTGGAGAACAACAGAGGTCTATGGCACAGAGGAATATGATATATTAGGCTTTGGATACACAGACAATACTTGTAAGTAGGATAGGTTCATTGTTGGTTTGACTCTGCACATTAAAAGTAATCCAAAAATGTATTCTGGATAATATTTATACGTGAACAAATGGGAATTTGTGAGGTAATTTTGTGACTGACCAAGTTAAGTTCTTTGTGAACCTGTCCCTTTGTTTTTCACTCACAAACACACCTTCAGCTGTCACCTTCCTACGCTTTCTGGCTGGCTCCACTGTGTATCCTACTATCAACACATCCTCATCCTCCCATCCTGTAACAACAACATGGTTGCCACTCAAACAACACAACACAAATGGACTTCTCAGGCTTCGTTTTCTAAATAAATATATAATCCTGAATGAACTGAGTATAATTTACCACCATGTGTAGAGTTAGAAAATACTTTACTATGTCACCATCTGGTGGCGACATTAAGGACACTGTGGCAGACAGCAACACACACCACCAACCACCATTCATAAAACATTTGAGCACTACTGCAGTAGGTCTAGTACCTTGTGGGACAGTGAGAGGCTGGAACGTGGCCGTGGTGGCATACGGGGGCTCTCTGTGGATGGAGGGAGGGTCATAGTTCCTGAAGATGTGCAGTTCTCCTGGATGTCTGTCAGCCAGAACACTGGTCACCATCACCCTGTACAAGAGCAAATGTATGAGTGAAAAGATAATACAGTAGATGTGAGTTTAACATAAAAGGTGAATTTTAGTCAGATATCTCAGCTTTTGTTCATAATAAAAGTGTTTGTCAAGACATTCTGATCTAAACCTGAAAAACCAGCACTTTGACACCAAAAATTGCTCATTTACAGATTCTGGATCCTCTACTACTAGTTTTTAGCCATGCTAGCAGCATTGTTCAAGGGATGGTGAGGTCTGTCACTCATTCTTTCTTTCTCTCCACTTTGGTCCAGAATGAAATATCTCAATAACTACTGAACAGATTGGCATGACATTTTGAACAGATCTCCATTGTCCCCAGAGGACGCATCCTACTGACTCTGGTGATCGCCTGACTTTTCCTCCAGCGCCACTATGAGGTTGACATTTTTAGCTCTACTGTCTCTACTGCCTTTTTACACTTTTCTGCCTATTGCCTAGTGGACACATTTAACCCTAAAATCCCCTTCAGACTTGTGTTAAGACATAAAAATGTGTCTGATGTGGTTAGAAATTCTTAAAATGACATCTACTCTTTCTACCTCACTGAAAAATCCAGACTCTATGAATATGCAAATATTTTTTTATTTCAAGACGTCTCCTACTTCACTGAAAAGTCCATTCTCACTGTATGTGCACTGAAGGTTTCAAATCTCCTCATCACACTTGTGTAAGTTGCATACTGGACCAGAATTAGCAAACTAGTTGTGATGTCACAAATTATGCTCATACGTACACAACTTCTCAGTTAACACAGAAACTTTCCAGCTTCAGCAGTTGAATGTGACAACAGTCTTCTAGTGTCAAACTCTGCACATACATCATTCTGTTAAGTGAAGCTCAAACATTCAAGTGAAGTAACAACGACAAAAACATATTTCTTCTAGGATGAAAGGACTTCAATAAGTTTGACATGAACAGTTACCTGGGGTATTGGACGTCTGTCATCTTGGTGTTCTCTCCAAATTCTTTCTTCAGGAAATCCTCCAGTGGTGCTGATTCATAGGGTCGTGACCCTTTGAACACCTGCTCTTTCATCCTGAAGTACAGGCAGCGAAGGTACTCCATGGACTTTCCTACACATTGAAGAGACGCCATTATTGTTTTGATGCTAGGGTATGAAAACTCTTGGAAGCAGAAAGAAAAACACACTCACCGTGGATTATAGCGAGGGCCAGAACTTTTTTTACACCAGAACTTTTTGTCTCATCTAAGACAGAAAAACATACAATTAACATGTTTTCACGTTAAAGTAATAATAATATATTTTTAAAATAAACAACTTTGTTATTATTATTCATTATCCTTTTGCTACCACATAGCCAGATGCGCAGAATTCATGGAAAAAATATGAGACAAACTTTACTTTAAAGCAACATTATACAACTATTTACCTTAAAATAACAGTTTCATAATCATTTTGATGGTACACTGACTTGTAATAGAGAGAAAGGTGCCTCTTTCATTCCCACTCCGCTCCCTGAACACCTGTTCTTGCACAATGTAACTTGGGTTGAGCGGGTACGATCCCCCACAAGAAATAGTAGTTACCTGGATGTAACTCCAGTTCTATGAGTAGGTGAGTGTTCAGCTAATAAGCGACAGCTGGCGTGCCTGATGAGCCCTTTGGTGAATTATAATCACCTGTTATCTCACCAATATGTAGCTATATAGGTATCAATAGAATTAAGTTACATACTAGCGGCCACCAGACTGTATATTCCGTGGTGTGTGAAGATGATGTGGATCGCAGCATAAGTCAGTCAGTATAACGCTAGCTGTTAGTAGTTACATTTTAGCACACAGGTGCTGTGGGTTCAGACAATCATAGAAATAAGATCAGCCAGAGGCACAGCGAGGGATGTCACAACAGTAACACCGTGTCTAGACCGCAAGTGTAGCAGTGAGCGCTCCGTCTGTGTGTCTACACTGGAGACGTTCTGTGTAGACACACAGACGGAGCACTCACTGCTGCTGCTGCTCTGCTAAACGTGCTGCTCATGTCACACTTGCAGTCTAGATACAGCAAGTGTTGAAGTCTGTTCCCCTTCAAATAGTTTTCCCTCATGTTACAGTAGTGCGGTATCCTCACTGCTCAGATATCAACAGAATTAAATGCACCAGCATCTTTTAACTACCACTTGTGGCAGCAGAGGCCGCTGTTGCTGCTGCTCAGCAGAAGTTACATAATCTTGCTTTAACCATGAAAAACAGACGGGGAACTGTGGAATTACAAACATACTCACTTCCTTTTCCCCGTTTTGGGCCCGTCCACTTCAGATGTGCCTCTGGTCATTGCAGTGACTGCAGCCCCCACGAACATGATGTCCTCAAACCCTGTGAGCCAATCATAACAGCTATTGGTGTGGGACCAACACATGGCAACAGTATTGATCAAATTCATGTACAAAGGATGGAAAAGGAAAGGGGTCACTGGGTTTTCTACAAGCCACAGGGGAGTTATACCAAGAATGTCAAGCAGATATGCGTGCATGTTGCTTTTATGTAAGGATACTTGCTTTATCTTATTTAATTTACAGGAGCTTCTTACTCTCATACTGTCACATTCCTCAGCTCAGATTTCTCAGAAAATTCAGATCTTGTTGGGTCACTTGTGTACTCAAGTCATAATTCAAATCTAGCACTAAAAAAATAACCTCTTTCTGTTAAATACTTTCCTCACATTCCTTCTTTTTGTTATTTGGTATTTTAAGGATTAAGGATTATTCGAAAGTTGCACACAAAACATTTTTTTCACTAATCAGCAAACTAAAAAATGTAAAAAGTTATAGAAAATGTAAAATAGCTCAAACAGAGACATATTCTGTAGATGAGAGAAACATTGAAACAGAGTGCAGTGAAGGGGAGGCAGAGGATGGGACGTTGGTGTTACCTATGCCTGGAGGTGGGGCCTTGTTGGAGATGGGGGGAGGACTGGCAGGGGAGGGGGGGAGGCACCGCTGGACCCCTACACTACACAGCATGTCCAGCAGTATCTTTCTATTCGGACCTTTCGTTTTAACGAAAAAAAACACACACACACACACATGCACGCAAATGGAGTTAGACATGCACAAACACCACAAAAAGCAGAGGAGAAGAGATAGAGGGTGATAGATAAGAGACAGAGAGAGAAAGCAAGAGTGTAAGCAGGATGTTAGCAATTATCATGCATTTACAAAAATCAATAAATGACAACAAACTCCATTTACCATAATTTCTGCTTCAGAGCATCGAGTATGCGGTTTCATACACATTTGTCTCCATGTGAAAACAACAAATATGCTCATATAATCATCTTGTTTCAATAGGCAGACAAATCCAGTAGAAACAATGCACAGACTTTTATTAGAAATCACTGAAATGTCAAATTATTTTGCCTTTTGCATGGCAATGTAAATGTTGTTCAGCTTTTGCAACTGAAATGTTTTGTAAGTGCTGCCCTCTGCTGTTGAACAGGTAAAACATGTGCAGATGGAGAAGGAGACTGGAGCTACATCAACTGAGAAGTTTTCCACAAAATCCCCTTACAGATCAGAGAGCGAGCTCTGAAATCACTGAGTAGCTGGAAATGATCAAATCAAAGCTTTATACATATGCTGCAAATGTACAATGGAGTGTGTGGTGTTTTTACATCATCCATGGTAAAGTTGCATGATGCACCTTTAAAAAGAAATGCTGCAAGCTTTGTAACCATGCTGCTTCTAAACAGTCACAAAACAATGAATTAGTAGCAAGAGCGGTACAACTGGTCTTTATATTTAGAGACAAGGCACTAAAGATTGTTTCATTATATCATAACAACCATTTTCATGCATTGGCTTTACCATCTACATTGGAATACATGCTGTTAAATGAGACTATGGGTTAACATGTTATAATCTGATTAAACTAGAACAAACAGGCGTGTTAGGTCAGTCACATTAAGTTCTATAAATATAACACAGCTTTTCACTGTCCTAACTCAGAATTCCTACTCTGTTCCTTATTTTCCTGATTCAACTTCTGTATACCTTACAGTTGATATCTCTCTTTCCATCCATCCTGTCTCTCTTACCTTTGCTGGTGCGTGCAGCGATCAGTCCAGGCGTTTCTCCCAAGTCGTTGTGGATCTCCACATCAGCACCAAATACAATCAGAGCTTTGATCAACTCCATGTGGTCCATCTAATTAATGAGCACAGTGTCACACAAGTGGTGCATTATTATTATTATTTTCAAAAAAAAGTCTGCATTTCCATAGCAGAATGACAATATCCAGCTCTCTTTAATATATATCATTGATGTGTGATGTTCTTGTAGTGTAAGCATGCTGCCCATTACAGAAAAGCAGATCTGTGAAGTTTGTCCTTATGTGTAATGCAGCCTGATTTCCCTATTGTTTGGGATTTTTAGGATAAATCTCCTGTAATCTGAGTCGTAGCTCTTAGTGTTTTCTCCTCATACCGATACTGTGTTGCCACTACTCCTTTCATGAACACTTTGATTATCAGTAAGATTATTGTTTTCACCTGGAAGATAAGAACAAGGCAGGCGTAATATCTCGTACACTCACCTTCATAGCGAGGTGCAGAGCTGTGTTCCTGTCTTGTCCCTTCAGGTTGGCGTTGGCTCCGTGGGTGAGTAACACCATGGCTGCCTCAAAGCGGCCCTTCTTGGTCAGAATGTGGAGGGCGCTCTCCCCGGTCTTACTGAGATAGTTCACCATACAGCCATGCTCCAGCAGCAAACGACACATCTGGCACAAAGAGAGGAAGACTTTATTAAATGGACAGAACAACAGGACTTCTCCTGTTACTTCTTCCTAAAGCCTAACTTGCATGTCTTGGTGTGGGACGCCTCAATGACAGGCCAGCATTTCTGATTGGAAGCAGTGACATAAACTCATACAGGATGAAATTAGTTTTGTAAATGTTGTTCAAACTCGGGTTGCTTGCTCACAGAGGTCATCAAAGGTCATAGATCCATTATTCTCCTATCAAAGCTTCAACACTTTGGTTTCTCTAGAGTCAGACTACTAATTCTAACTACAAAACACTTGATGTTCCTCACCTCAGCAGTTTTGGCCCAGTGGAGAGGCGTCCCACCATATACAGAATCCTCAGCCTGGAGCTGGCCTGGGTCTGCTTTGAGGATCTCCTCCACACACCTGACAGAAAGACAAAGAGACTAGTCACATGTACTATTAACTTTAAACTATAGACTTTGTATTCTGGGAGTTTAAAACATTAGCTGAAGCACAACATTCAATATCTCTAAAACTGCAAAAAATCCACTCTGTTTTTATTTTGTATGCTGACAATTTCAGTGACCTATTTAAAAAGCCTCTATTTCTTAAAAGCACTGTCCTTGTTCTGTGGAAAAAGCATTTAACAACCTCTACAGATTCACTTCCGACCAAATATATTCTGATAATTCGGATACCCAGTACCACTCCTATACATTTATTGGATGTAGTGCTTCAGAGATGTAGTCTCCAGCATTATGAAATAGGTTTGCTGTTCTTATACCAAAGTCAATACACACTGGTCCTGTATGCATAAGTTCACAAGACTAGGTCAAAACCTGGTGTATGGCTGGACCGGGTATGAAACGTTAGAGGGATTTTAACTTGTACGTTGCCTGGTTACCATCAGACATGAACATTGCTTTAACTTTATTTATTTGTATTGCACTTTTCATGCAGTAGTTGTAACTCAATGTGCTGTACACATAAAAAATATTAAAAATACTTAAATACATTGCACCAGATTTTAGGTGTAGACTATATGGTGCTGGTGTGAGAAGGGTTGAGTTACGATTATTTTTTATATGTTTTATATTATTTCACTTACCCACAACCTAAAATATAGTTTTAATACAGTAACTGTCAAGTTACTCATTAATGCTAAGTATAAATAACCCTAATACAGTGTGTTTCATGTGTGTAAAGTTTGTATTCATACATTTATTTGTTATATTGCTTTTGTTTTATTTACCATGAACACAGAAATGCTTTATTTCAAAAAACAATGGTGTAACTGTAAGTGACTCAGTGACTCAGTGATGGACAGACGCATTTGAAGTCTGTGAGTATAAACCAACTTACAGTCTGTTATTACTGTTATATTATAGGATGGCACATTTGTCTTTAGTTTGTAAGCTTATTGGGCAACATGAAATATATTTCAGAGGTGTCAATTAAACCTCATTTTCATTTTTTTTTTGTAGTGTTATTAATCCATTATCTGACTTATGATTTAGTCAGTGATGGAGGTGATCTGCTGGTAACCAGTGTGTCTTATTAAAGACAACATGAACTGCTGATTAGTGTTTGAGTTGATATGACTCGCTTGTGAAGCTGTAAATCACAGTCTGTATAACGACAACACATAATAATTACACAATAATTACACATTAGAAATTTAAAAATACTTAACCGTTTCATTTTAGAGATTGTGTCATGAACATATACACATTATTACACTAACCACAAATATCCTGACTTACTATTTAGCCTACAGTAGGCTTAGTATGTATGATGATTCACTTCCTGAAAAATCCCCAATCACTATGCTGATGAGGGTCTCTGGGTGTCACAAATAGGCAAATAAACCAAAAGTTGCTCTGGAAAGTAGGGTTGGTCACTCTACTCTGTGATGCAATAATGATCTTGCAGATATTAAAAAGTTGCTTTCACAACTTGTGGACACTAGATGTCCCTGTGCGACCCTGTCTGATCAAAGAGTCAATGAGGGGAAACAGGAGCATTTTCTCATCATAAAGCTATTCATAAAACTACAAATTGGACTACAGCTATAAATTGATGAAACCATTTCTTTCTACAACACTCAACTGTAAAGAACAGAAAATTTAACTGAATTTACAAATTGCCTTAGACTGTTTTTTCTGTGACTCTGAATGAACAAAGGTGCCTGTGAGGAGTGTGCTCTTGTCAACTTACTGCACATGCTCACAGCAGAAAAATGCACAAACCTTCAAAACTGAAATAAGATTTAATTTATAATATATGACTTATTTTTTGATAAGGTTTGTGGTCCACCTCAAGATTTTATGTGTAGTTTATTTGCAAAAATAACAAGAATGAAAAAAAAAACATTATGCATTAAAGGAGCAAAAATAGATTGTGCTGGTGAGATTTTAAAAAACCCAAAAGGGCTCATAAAGACAACTCACCAAAATGAAAAAAAAACTGCATCTGAAGTTGAAGTTCTGATGAAGAAAATAAAACATACATACTATGACATATATACATATATTCAACATATACTGTACATTGAAAACTGATATACACTATATTTTTCTATCTTGATGGAAAAAGAAAAACTTGATCTGTTTTTTTCTTTTTGCATTTTCCAAATTGGATAAAATAATTGATTGAAGATATTTAAAGACATTGCAAAAGAATGACAATGGTGGAAACTGAATGAATAGTCATTCGGACATTTAACCTAAAAACTACTGTAAGTCTATTCAGTCTGTTCTGTCTATTTCAGGTGTTGAGGATAAGAACTGCTCAAGTGTGAATTATGTCAGGAGGAGGATCTGTGCTCTGGAAGGCTCTTCAGTGAACATTTCAAGTAATTACTCGTATCCTAACAACCAGAGGCCCAAGTCTAAATTATGGTATAAAATAACGGCAGGTGGTGAGGAGGAAGTTGAAAAGGTGATTGAGCTTGCAGGTCGTGTAAAGTATCATGACAGAGTGAATAACCAACACATCCTGAGAATCAAACAGCTGAAGAAGAACGACTCTGCAAAATACACATTCAGATTGGGACAACATCATGGAGGACGGAAACAGTCGGATTTTCCTGGAGTGACTTTGGTTGTCACAGGTAATTCTTACATTTAAATGCTTTGTAATGATGCAGATTGCAGAGTGGGTTTGTCTAAAAAATAGAAACAAGAATGATTGATTGATTACAGTGCTGTTTTGTTTATTTTTCCTTATTGGAATTTTTTTTTCCTTATTGGAAAAATAAACAAAAGCTGCAGCTGAAATATCAATTTGTCTAGTTAGGTGATTAAGGTAATTAAATACCAGAGACACAGTATTTTTCTTGCAGTCCAACTGTCTTTAATAAATCAGTAAAGCGTTTGCATACGAGCTCCCTGAGCTGTGCAGCAAGAGGAACACCTTGAACAGCTCACACAAACACTTTATACTTTCAGCCTCCACCCAACACAACTGTTAACAGACACACTTTGTGCGTAGTCAAAGTGCGTTGTCTGCAGACACCTGTTTCCTGTAAGATAATCAATAACAATTGCATATATTGTGTCATGCCTGTCTTGTACAATTTCCAGTTTGCATTTTGTTCATTTTTCTAACTATCACTTCTTAGAATCAGAGTCAACGTGTATCATTCACTTCAGATAACCTTTTCCATTTCTTCTTTCCTAACAAACTAGACATTAATTTGCCTACATTAACAAGGTGCGAGACATTTTACTTAAAACAGAACAATGTGATTACGACATATAAACGTCAATATACAAGGTCAAGAGTGCATCATGTTATTTAAAGACAAAATCGATCAGTTGATCACACTTCTACACTGGATTAATGATCATCAAAATACAATAATATAGTAATTTCTCTAACAGTACACTTCTAATATCATTATTTCCTCCACACTTCCTCCACCAATGTTACAGGTTTGACAAATGAGGAATTTGGTCATTTAGGAATAAGGACTTATTATTTAGGTTTGATGACTTATGGATATCTTTTTCTTTACATTTACTGACCAATCTAACCATTTTTCAGGCCTGAGAGTGAAGTTGCATCCTGCTGTGGTGAAAGAGGGCCAAAGAGTCACACTGACCTGCATGACCAGTTGTCCTCTGACTGACAACACAACCTACATTTGGTATTTGAACAAACAACTTGTGAACCTGCCGCACAACAAAAGCAAACAACTGGTACTAGACTCAGTCAGCAGTCATCATGCAGGAAACTACTCCTGTGCTGTGACATCTCACAAGAACTTCAACTCCCGTGAAAGGACTCTTACTGTTGAAAGTAAATGCACATTTGCTGCAGCTGCAGGAGCTGTTGTTGCTCTCCTAGTTATAACACCTCTTTTTGTCTTCTTGTGGATTAGGAGGTAAGCAAAACCCTGCTCTGTTGCAAGAAATTACATTTAATTTCTAACCTGAAATCACTTATTCATGTATATATATTCATTTGTTTCACTATCTAGGAAAAGAAGGACTTCAGGTACCGAAGCAACAGTCAACATGGAGCAGGTAAAGAACAGAAATTTCAGAAACATTTTGCACAACGTTTAATTTTTAAAGTCAAAATTACGTTAAAATTAATTTTCACTGAGAACTCTGTATATATGTCCTTGGTATTTGTTTTGACTTATATACTTGTGTACTGTAAATACCAAAAAGAAGAAATTCAATTCAATTGTGCCTTAATAGTTCCCCCCACATTAGTGTTCTCCAGCTGACAACGATGGTTTGGTAATTTGATTGGTGCAACATCTGTGTGAGCAGGCACTAAAATGGTTCATACATTGTTAGTCCTTGCTAGTCATTGTTAGCTGTTACTTGGTCCCATTTGTGATTTGAACACTGCTTACAGCACGTTACTCACTGATTAAATTCATGGGGGGCTGCTGACATTAAAGGACCCATTGCTGTTAGTTTCAACTTATAGTTTTGACAGTCTGGTCATTTTCCATCACCATACTGTATATGGACCTGTGAAAAAGAGACAGCTAACGCTAACTAGACCTCCTCCTTTTAATAATGTGGGACAAACACAGCACTGAGTGTGCAGAATGACTCAGCAGGAGTCAATGTAAACTAATATTATTTGTCTTGTCTTCTCATCAGTTAAACCCTGGTCCTGTGAATGAAAACATCTCAGCCCAACCAACACAGCAGGATGATCTTCACTGTAGCAGAGTCCACTTCTCTAAGACCCAGACACATCCTCTCTACTCCAACGTCCAGCCACACCAGTCTAAAGAACAGGACGATGTCGCTTCTGCTGTTGTCAACTTTAGACCCAACAGGACCCCAAAGTGATCAACCATTACAACTGATTCAAGATCCACTTAGTGACCTTGCTCATCTTGAACAGTACTATTTTCAACAACCCTTCAATACACATATAGTGTTGGGGTGTATCTGACACACCACAGGTCTGATGTTAATAAATCTTGGTGAGATGTTTCGCAGTGGGAAACCTTTCTGCCTGATATATGCCAGACTTCAATGTCACATTTCAAGGTTTCTAATCTCTGGCACCATTACACTCCACTCCACGTTTAGCATCAGTTACCCAAAAGTACTGAACACTTTGAAACAGCAGATCAAGTGTATCTGAAGACTTTTTCACATTTGCTAGAAAGAAGACAACACTTGTAATATAGAGAATAATTATTGTGATACATATGTGTTTTGGCTTGTGTCCCTCATCAGTGGAACACACAGAGAACATTTAAATGAGATGAAGTAT
This sequence comes from Thunnus maccoyii, assembly GCF_910596095.1. Lineage (NCBI taxonomy): Eukaryota > Metazoa > Chordata > Actinopteri > Scombriformes > Scombridae > Thunnus > Thunnus maccoyii. Next base: position 8,373,911 of record NC_056534.1, on the reverse strand, counting down.
GATGTAAATATTTGGACCACATTTTCACATGCTGTCTTGCTTTGTGCAGATTTTTAGATTTGTTGTGGATTGTTGACGGACATGTTGCATCATTGAGAACAGAATACTTATAGTAGATTAACCAATGGCATTGCCAGACCACAATGCAATGACATGTAAGCTTATTGAAACATTTTGTGGTTTTTTTCTGGTGTGCTTCATGTTGTATTACTGTGCTTTCTGTTTGATTTGCAGTTATAACTGTAAAAATGCTTTTGTAAAACTCATTTTGCTCTCAGAAACATGTTCTACTCTGCATGTTCTGCAGTGTATGATATGATCATAAAAACTATGTCTGCAGCTTCCTCTTCACAACTGTTTTTTTTCACCATGAAACAAACACAGACAGTCTCACACCTCTCTGACCAACACTGGCAACTTTGACACCTTTTTATGATAACTTGATGCAGCTGTACACTGCTGCATGTTACATGATGAGCCGATACATTACTTAAAAAGAAGAAACAATGACACCTTAAAGTAAATATGAAGGTTTTCCATGTAAAAATATGACATCAAATAACTAAACAACTGCTGCACTACATAGATTGTTTATCTGAGGTTTTACTATAAACTATTTACTATTCTCTATAAACCTGCTCTTAATTTAGACTTTTCAATTACATTTTTTATGAGCTTCATAAAGTCAGCAGTTATGATGCAGCAGATACAAACATTGTTATACAATCAACTTATAGACCCAGTATTGGTGCCAACATTAATGTTGTTATTTACACCTGTACTTTTTCTGCTTGAACAAGTCAAAGTGTTTGCTGTGAAAAAGGTTCACTGATTAGAAGCAAGGGACTAAAACAACCATGTTGTTGGCAGAAATTGGATGTGTGTTTACTGGTTTCAGCCCCAACATCTCAGGTATAAATGTTTATCCTCTCTGATGTAATGAATATTTACTGTAAACTGTAAGACATACACATAACATTTTTAATGGAATTTAAGAGTTATAGTGTGGACAATTTGTAGAAAACTGCAGATTGATACAGAAAACAGAAAGGATGAATAAAAAAAGGCTCTCAAGATTTTCACTTCATCTGGCAGAATGAGCTCTTCAGATGTCCTTCATGTACAACATATTATACTATTATAAGTCCTATTCTGCATGCTCTGCAGCGTTTTAAGTTACCATAAACTTCTGCAGTTTCCACCACAGAATCCACCATCACCGCCAATAGACAGCTTCACATCTCTCTGTTCTCACTTCAGTAGTTTTTACAACTTTTCAATGAAAATATAATGCAGTTTAACACTAAAATATCTGGCATGAAGAACCAATACACTATAAAAACAGAAAATAAAAATAATAATTGTGATGAGATACAGAGTAAGAAATATAATGACATCCATAAGTTAAAGTCAAAGTCTTCTTTCTCAAATTATGACATCAAATAAACACTGCACTATGTGAGGTAGATTCTCTAATACAGGTTTGACTAAGAATAACAATGAGGAAGCAAGTGAATTTTAGGTGTCAGAGTTTCATGCTGTACATCTGCCCGCAACTCTCACATTGACCAACAGTCCATTCTGTCCTCTAAAGTCTTTACTCTGTAAGAGGACTGTTGTTGATTTTGATGATTTATTTATAGTTTTACAGCTTCACATCTCTCTGTTCTCACTTCAGCAGTTTTTACAACCTTTCAATGAAAATATAATGCAGTTTAACACTAATATATCTGGTATGAAGAACCAATACACTATAAAAACTGCAAATAACAATAATAATTGTGATGAGATACAGAGTAAGAAATATAATGACATCCACAAATTAAAGTCAAAGTTTTCCTTATCAAAATATGACATCAAATAAATACTGAACTATGTAAGGTAGATTCTCTAATAGAGGTTTGACTAAGAATAACAATGAGGAAGGAAGTGAATTTCAGTTGTCAGAGCTTCATGCTGTGCATCTGCCCGCAACTCTCACAATGACCAACAGTCCATTCTGTCCTCTAAAGTCTTTACTCTAAGAGGACGGCTGTTGATTTTGACCATTTATTTATAGATTTGATGTTTAATGAGCTTTCATAAACACAGCAGGTGTGGTAAGGCCATTAAAAAAATAATGTAATCAACTTTGTGTTTAGAAGCGGAGGGACTACAACAGCCATGTTGTTGGCAGAAGCTGGCTGTGTGTTTATGGCTTTCATTCTGTGCATCTCAGGTATGAATTATTGTTTATTTCTTCTTATAAATGACCGTAAATATGATATATACAATATGAGATTATTAACTGTAATCTGTAAAAGAAATAATGTTTTACTTGATTATTGGAGTTAAAATGTGCACAACTTGAAGAAAACTGCAGATTATACATCAAATGTCCTTAATTTACAATATTTCATACTATCAATATTTAGTGATTAGTACTAGAAGAATGTTATAACTATGAATCAATGCTTCTGTTAAAGGGGTTCAGGGACAAGCCAAAAGTATCTGTGCCTTAAAAGGTTCATCAGTGGATCTGCCCTGCTCAGCTCAACATCCCACTTCAAGCAGTAAATGGTTCACTGCACACTGGGATGGCTCCAAGTCTGTTCTCAAAGAGCTGTTTCCAGATGGAAATCGTGTAACATACAACATGTCTGAAGAGAGTCATCCAACTCTAACAATAAATGATCTAAGAAAGAGTGATGCAAAGGTTTACTGCTGTAGAGAGAATGCAGAAAACCCACAAGACTGCAGGCAAAGTGAAATCTTCCTCCGTGTTACAGGTACACTGGTTTTCACTAATGTATTACTTTAAGAATGAAATCAGAATATGAATTCTTACGTTATTCATCATCATCTCAGACCTGCAGGTGAAGGTGATTCCTGCCACAGAGGGACAGACAGTATCACTGATTTGCAAAACCAGTTGTCCTCTGACTGAAAACCCTGCAGCCTACATCTGGTACAAGAACAGAACGTTTCTCTATCAGGACTGGTCTCCCTGGTACCAACAGCTGGTCAGCAGTGAGGAAGCAGTCAGATACTCCTGTGCTATCAAAGACTACAAGCATCTCAGAGCTCCTGAAGTCTCAGTGGGTGAGTGACAACATTTGGCTCCTTTTCATGTTACAAAACTTCAAGTTAAACACTTTCAAGAATATTTTTACTAGTTAAGCTTTGCCTTAAATTATAAAGCCTATGAAATACTGTAACTAAGTGTTTACCAGTTAAATTACTAAATGTTATTTGTTTTTGTTCAGATTCTGTCACATCGACCTGCTTTACTGTGACCTACGCTGAAGGAAGAATGTGTTCTAAAAAGCAGACATCAGTGGATGAGTCCTGCTCCATCACATATCCCAGAGGTTAACTTTCTCCAAACATCCACAAACATTTACACAAACACCACTCCCACCCCCCACACCTAGAACACCTTTAAAACAATATTTTAAGAACAGACATCTAATTGACCATGAATCATTTATTTTCATATCAATATTTTCATGTCATATCTTTGCCTTCTTTCTTTTCTAATTTTACTGTTACTGACATGTTTACTACAGTTCTACACATTCTTCTTTTCTGCACTAACAACACTTTAATACTTTTGTGATCAATATATTATTTTTATTTAATTCAACATGACACACATAAACTGTTGAAAAATGTTTTTAACATCTCCTAACAGAAGTAAGTCTACAAAGGACTCCTGCAGAGGTGAATCATGTTAGACTGACCTGTAACACCAACTGTCCACTGACTGACATCCAAAGTGCCTATAGATGGTACAATAACAGACTCTTAATGTTTGAGAAGAAACAGCAGCTTTCAGTTCCCAGCCCCTCTGCTGATGTCTTCTCCTGTGCTGTCAAAGACCACGAGGATCTGCACTCTGCTGAAGTCTGTGAGTATAAACCAACTTACAGTCTGTTATTACTGTTATATTATAGGATGGTACATTTGTCTTTAGTTTGTATGTTTATTGGGCAACATGAAATATATTTCAGAGGTGTCGATTCAACCTCATTTTCATTTTCTTTGTAGTGTTATTAATCCATTATCTGACTTATCATTTAGTCAGTGATGGAGGTGATCTGCTGGTAACCAGTGTGTCTTATTAAACATGACATGAACTGCTGATTAGTGTTTGAGGTGTTTTGACTCACTTGTGAAGCTGTAAATCACAGTCTGTATAATGACAACACATAATAATTACACAATAATTACACATTAGAAATTTGAAAATACTTAACCATTTCATTTTAGAGATTGTACCATAAAGAAAAATTAAATGCAAGCTTCAGTAAAAATCCAAACAATGTTTTACATTTTTTGTAAAAGAGCCATATAAAATATTTAAAGAGGCGTTTTAGCTGCTTTCACATTGTGTGATATTTCCTGATTTGCAGAAAACATGATTTATAAAAAACACCTGAACTTCTACCACAGATTTTTTTATTTAAGTATTAGGCAAGGCTACTTTAGCAGTTATTTAGAGTGACCCTATTTTAAGTCTTTAATCTATATTTCAGGTGTTGATTATAATAACTGCTGGAGTGTAAATTATATCAGAAGGAGAATCTGCGCCCTGGAAGGCTCTTCAGTGGACATATCAAGTGAATATTTGTATCCTGACAACCAGCAGCCTGAGTCTAAAGTTTGGTATAAAATAAAGAGAAGTGGTGAGGAGGAAGCTGTGGAGCTGACTGAGGATGCAGTTCGCATGCAGTATCTTGACATGAACAACCAGCACATCCTGAGAATCAAAAACCTGAAGAAGACTGACTCAGCAGAATACACATTCAGACTCCTAAAAGATGATGTAGTACGGAGGGCTGATCCACCTGGAGTGACTTTGATTGTCTCAGGTAATTCCTGTCTGTATACTTTTCAATAGAGACTGTGCTGCTCCCTCACCATGTACTAACAGCAGTCAGTTGACTTTACCCTTTAATGCCTACAAGAGGACTAAAGGCTGGTTCATGCTTAATATGATAACACTAACAAAAGAGTAGACAGTCAAAACGATGTAACTGTAGCTAAATTAAGTGCACACAATAAGCTGTATGCAGGGTTGTGCACCACCTGAAATTCATAAGAACAAAGTGTAAAGATGCATCTGTGTTTTGTCAAAATCAGACCAGTGATTTCTTAAATATCACACAATAAATCATTCACAGTGAAGCCATGGTCTAATTATTCACAGTTTTAAGAACTTTAACAGATAAATCTTAATTTCACAACTTTGGCTAAATTAGGAGCCTGTATTCTGTCTACTGCCTCAATGGTCTAATTAAAACATCATGCATATTTAAATGTGTCAAATCATTGTAGAAGTTGTATCTCCACTAAAACAGTGTAGGAGAGAGTGAGAGCTCAACATGCTGCAACTTCAAAAAAATGCATGTAAACAGGCAAATGAAGAAAACATGTTCACCACTTTGACACACAGTATAAAGAAATGTGCTTCAAATACAGGAAACACAAGCAGATAAAAGGGAAGTTACTGAAATGAAGAAGTGTCTGGGGGACATGAAAAACTGATGTCAGGACCTGCTGTCTGGTGTTCAAAAATGAGCTAACAATGTTTGTTTCAGTTTCAAATTTGATTTTGTGTTTAACCTACAAGCCTATTTACTACTCTGTACAGTTTGCATTGTTTATTTATTTACAGTGTATTTCTTTATGTTACATATGTGTCAAAAAGTTGAAGATCTTCATTTGTTTGTGTTTTAATAAGTTGCAGTGCATTGAGCTCTATCAGCCACCATAGTTAGAGAGGAGATCAGAATGGATGGATGAGCCTACAAAGGCTGTGACTCTGACACAGGAGTCTGTGCTTCATGTCTCATCTTCTACAAAGCATTTTTTTAACCATGATGGTGATTTTAACTAAGAACAGTAGTTTTAGTTACCTAAACCTGTCTGTACCTTAAACATTGGAGTGGCAGATTAGAAAACACTTACTGTATATGAGTTGTTTTTTTTATCATCATGTCATCTGAGTTGTTTTGAAGGACAGTGACAAACCTAGTTTGTAATTCAGGTATGAGGACTTTTGAGATGATACGTCTCTTTTACATTTACTGACTAATCTAATAATCTTTCAGACTTGGAAGTTAAGTTGCATCCTGCTGTGGTGACAGAGGGCCAGAGAGTCACACTGACCTGCAGTACCAGCTGTCCTCTGACTGACAACACAAACTACATTTGGTACTTGAACAGTCGACCTCTGATGGTGCCAGAGAGCCAAAACAAACACCTGGTTCTAGACCCAGTCAGGATTCAACATGCAGGAAACTATGCATGTGCTGTCAAAACCCACCAAAACATCAACTCTGGTGAAAAGACTCTCACTGTCCAAAGTATCACAGGAACATCAACAGCAGCAGTTGGAGTGGTTACAGCAACAATTCCTGCAACTGTTGAAGTTGTTACGGCAACAACTCCTGCAACTGTTGGAGTTGTTGCTGCTCTCCTGGTTATAATACCACTTACTGTCTTCTTCTGGATTAGGTGAGAAACACTGAGCTTTGTTTCAGAGTCATGACATTTACACACTAACCTGACATCATCTATTCATTTTTATATTCACTCATTTCACTAAGCAGGAGAAAGAGGTCCTCCGGCCGTTCTCCTAGACTTGAAACATCAGACAATATGGAGCAGGTAAAATAAAATAATTTAAACAATTCTGCTACATTACATAACATTACTGCCCACAACCCTGTTTAAATGCTTTTCTCACAGGTTATTTCTTTACTAAACACTGTTTTATCATTATTTTCAGTGTTGATAATTCTCTTGGAGAAACCCTAAATGGGGAAAAATATTTTTATTGTTATTCATGAAACTGTGACATAAAGATACCAAACGTCTGTTGTTACAATCATTTAATATACCTTCCAAAACCATTATCAGTTGTGCTCTACTCGGAATTGTTGCATATTTCTTTGTTATGGAGGATCAGCCAAAACTTTAAATACAACATAGTGTAGTATTATATATTTTGTTTCTTTATCAGCTAAACCCTGGTCCTGTGTATGAAGACATCTCAGCTCAAGCAACAGAGCAGGACGACCTTCACTACAGCAGAATTAACTTCTCTAAGAACCAGACAGATCCGCTCTACACCACCGTCCAGCCACATCAGCCCCAAGAACAGACGCATGTCCTCTATGCTGTTGTCCACTTTAGATCCAACACAACCCCTGAGTAAGCATCTCTTCATTACAACTGATTATATTTGAGGGAAATAAGAATTATGTAGCTTGTTACAGGTTGGACTATATGATATCTCAGACCCTACTGGTACTGTTTTGATAAAACTTGTGGGTTAGGTTCTTTCACTGTGGTGTTTAAAGTCTACATTGATGATCACTGAACACACCAATGATCAGATTTTCATGAAACTTGCTTAAAAGGTTACTAGAATGTAGTTAAAGATTGTGAGACGTATGACGAGACTGCATCAACTGAGAAAAATCGCTTTTCTTGTTTATTTATAAATAGCCTATTTTGAAACATAATGAACCCTCATTACACTTATTCTTTTCTTTTTTCTTTTTTTTCAGGTAAATGGCCAGATGGTGGATCCCTAAAATTACACAGCAAACAAAAACTTCAAGAGAATGAATGTAACCTTCCTTCATGATGTACAAAGGGATATGTTTCTGGTCTTACATGAGCGAGCACCTCAGGAGCACACTGGCAGTGATGGACATCCATAGAAACAAGGACCTTTTACAAGACATCCTGTTAAACCATTTTAACTCAATACAGTAATTTCACTATTGCCATGAAATGTTGAGCAGACTTTCATAGTGTCAACATACAAGAGTTGGACTACCTAATGCTCTTCAATACACAGAAAAAAAATCCTTTAACCACTTCTGTAAAACATAATAAGGACACAGTTTTGTAAAGTTATGAAAATATTTCAGTCAGTGCAGTCCAGTAGGACACAATCATACCTGGTAAATATCTTGAAAATTACCAAAAAACACATCTCTGACACTGACAACAAAAATCAAAAATTTTTGCCTCTCTTGCCTTTTATATTTATTCACAAAATGGAAAAATTTGAAGAGCAAGATTCACTGGTAGCCATTATAGGAGAGCCATTGTATTAAATGACTCATGGTAAGCTATTTCATATAAATATGCTAGCTAGCAGTAGCTATGCTAGGTAAAACCAACGCACTGAAAAGCTACAGCCTTCTTTGTGTTGCTAAAGCAAATTAGCTACTTTTTCCTGTAAAATTACTTTAACTTACTTGTGCTATTAGTTTGTGTTAAAACTTATATGGGTAACTTTTGCTGTATTTAATATGATAATGTATGGCTCATGAAAAAAAACTCATCCAACATTATTTGTCTGCGTTGATACCTTTGTTGCCAATGAGTCATGCTAATTAGCAAACTTAACTAACATTAGCTTTAGTGGTCATATTTTGTATGTCAGTTTTTGTTTTGTGTTCTCTTGTTTGTTTGTTTCGTTAAGAGCAGCTAAAGGTATATATTTTTCGGACATAACATTACAGCAGTTGCCATGGTGATAGCAGAAATTTTGAAATTGTCACATTATTGATTGAAAGGTAATGTTAATGTCTCGCAACATTTTGATCAAAGTACTATTGTATAATTGCTAAAACACGTGATTATAAAAAAGGATATTGGACTAACCATGAAATGGTTAATAATTCATAATTACAGGTTTCCATTAAAGATGAAAATGAAATCGGAATTTCTTTGTTTAACACAATGTGACATTACAATTAAAAAATGGTTTTACTTTCTCTTACAAAGCATCAGAGAATAATTAAAGCTTTTTAGCAGTTGTTGTCTTTAATGCTTTTCTTAAAGGGTCTTTCAACTAAGTTGAATGCAAAAGTTAAATGCAATTGTATGTTTTGAGTTTTGATGGTGGGATGACCCTTTTCTTTACTATGGATTGTACCTTTAAATAAAGTTGACTTACTTTAACTGATGCTCTGAATTGTTCAATGGTCACACAGCATTTAATTAATAAAACAGGGATCTAATCTTACCCGTGCTGAGTTAAATAACATGTCGGCTGAAAATCAAGTGCACAACAAAGAAACAAAACAGTCATGGACACAACTGAAGTCCATATTAATATATTTTATTACCATACCAGTATACACTTTGGTAATTAATCCATATACAAAAAAAGACATTTGTAAATAATTTGTTACTTCTAGTTTAGGTTGTACAAACACCAGTGCAGTATTGTTTCTTTGTCTTTCAAGTAAGTTTATAATTCAAGTGTATAATTCCAGTTGTACATGTTAAATATTTGTTCAAGATACCTTTATGAAAGGTTGTAACAAGTGTACAGTGTGCAAGCAAGTTAGCAATGGGAGTGAGGTTATGTTTAAAGTCTAAATAACCTATAAAAAGGCATGACAGTGTGATGTGAATGAAAGAAAACAGTACAAATTTGGGCCCCAGACACATAAGGCAGATCTGGTTCATCATCACCATCGTCCAAGCTGTGTTACAGTATATTGCAGATTTTGTTGCGCTACTGTAGGGTCCTTCTGATATGGCCTTAAGTAATATGTCTGTACATTGTCTTTGCAGCTACTTGGGTAAAAAAAAAAAAAAAAGAGGAACAACAAAATGAAGGATGACGAAGGGCGTTATGGTTTTATCATAACCAATGAGAACTGGATTCAAAATCTTCTCAAGCAACAATATAGAGAGGGAGAGGGTGACAATAAACTGACACTATCACAGTCACAGTGTATACTGATCTTAGTATGATTTAGTTGGAACCACTTCCTCCTACAGTTCCCCTGTATTCACATACCAAAGGAGGGAAACTCCACACTCTAATTCAGTGGTTTATATACAAACACATTAAACTTGATAAGGTCAGTGATAAGGTCATAAGATGCTACATAACTTGTCTTCCAATAGGCGACATCCTGTCAGTTGTTTTCCTGTTAGATTTCAGTCTCTGCCATGTTTTATACATTTGCTATCGTGTACTGACATTTGAGTGTAAATATGAAAGTCACTGTGGTCACATCGGCTCAAGGGGTTACTTGAGCCGATGTACAAAAGACAATGAATAAATAGTGAATCTTACATAGTTTTAAAGTACATTAGAGATAATAGACCAACCATGAATACTATAAATGCCCATTTGACAAACACAAACAGAAACAAACTTGATCAACATGCATCTCAGGCTGTAACAATGTGGGTCACTCAAGCTGAGCTTCACCCGAGCTTCAAGCCAGATGGTGTTGGGTGGTAAAGTTATACTGTCTATGATGTTATAGAGCTGCAGTGATGTCTAGTTTAGGCCAGGAACATAGCAGATAATCATTTACTCTTTGCCAGCTGGAGTTAAAACAGAGAGCAGAGACAGCAGTAAATAAAGAACTGAAGTGCTGCAGATTCATGGTCAGCTGACCTGTGGTAGATGGTGTCGATCATTTCACACCAGGCTCTTGCTCTGTCAACTGCACAGCCATCAGAATCTGTACACTGTCCAGTCAGAGAGAGAGAAGAAATTTTAGATTTAGAGACACTTTCTGAAATGTTATTGATACTGGTTGTCATGTCCAAAATATCAGGAATATTAAAAGGCTTCACAAAAAGTGGAAAACACAACTCTGGCAGGATGAATTAATATGAAAAAACATATAGTTTCAGCTGTGGATGATGAGCATCAAGCACTCATTGATTTACACAAGGAACAAGGTAAATTTAAAAAGCAGGTGCTCCAACTGTACTCACACAGTCCACCAGCATCTTGCCCAGCTCTTTGGCTCCTACAAAGCTCTTGGCCAGCTCCAGAGGATTAGAAGGCCGGAAAACATCCACAGAGCTCACCACCACCTGAGGAGGTTTACCTGGAGACACACAGGAGCACAGATACTGTACAGCTGGAGGAGCAGGAGGAGTTTCTAAATTTAGTTACTCACAATGAGTTGTGTTAATGTTTATTGTTTAGTTCAGTGGTCAAAGCAAGGTACAAACATAGTAGGAGTTAGGGATGTAAATCACTCCCCCCCCCCCAACAGCAATTGAATCATCATCCTCTAATCTATGCAATAATAATAATAATCAATAGTTTTCCTATTGTCAACAAATCTCATGTGCAGAGCCGAACCAACAATGAACTGATCCTACTTACAAGTATTGTGTGTTTATCCAAAGCCTGATACATCTTAATACTCTGAGCTCCCCTGTTGTCATTAAGAACACTTCATATTGACCTTTCATCTTGACGTGTCATCATCTCTTGACTTTGCACTGAAATTTACAAAGTCAAGAGGTTGTGACATCTAGCACAACAAGCTGGTGAAGCACTGTAAACAGAGTCACCTTAGCACAATGCATTAGCATGCATCACGCTCAGTAGGACCTGCATTACAAGGAACGTCTCTCCTGAGACTGAAAATGTTACTGCTGTTATTAATCTTTGGAGCCGTTTCTAAACAAACTACAGTAACTATTGCCTTCGGGGGGAAGGAACATGTCACTCACAGCGGTGTGGCTCATTGACATGTTTTTAATATTTTTTGGAGAACAACAGAGGTCTATGTCACAGAGGAATATGATATATTAGGCTTTGGATACACAGACAATACTTGTAAGTAGGATAGGTTCGTTGTTGGTTTGACTCTGCACATTAGATTTGTTTACAATAATAAAAATATAGAAAACCACCAGCCTTATACTTTAATAGACTCATGTTGAATAGTGAAGATGGGGTAAGACATAAACTAAGCTAACTAAACTAAGTGACCATTGGTTTTGCATGTAGAAAAGTTAGTGTGAATTACATTATTTGCCATTGCAGACACAACTGTGTGGCTTACCAGTTCCAAGGGAGACCACTATACCCAGCTTCTTGACCTCCGTCCCATGGCCCTGAGAGAGAAGAGTTAAAAAGAGAGATGACACATTATTTGATTTTTTTTTAAAATCCATGTTTAAACGTGCAGTTAACAGACGATCAAAGGTGGACTAGATAATTAAGGTGTTAGGTTACCTACCTCTGCTTTTAAGGCTTTGTTGTACTGATGGATTTCTGACATGGCGTCTAGTGTCGGGTTGTTGGCCAATAGCCCTCCGTCCAGAAAGCGGCCCATCGGTCGGAAGTAGGTGGGGGCAGCACCACTGGAGCGGGCAGCTCGCCACACAAGTTGTTCTGATATTAAGATTTTAAAAAGGCATGAAACAATCAATCTAATCGACTAGTTTATCATTCTGGGTGCAAGCTTAAGTACAAAGTGAAATGTGCCAAAATGTCACTGTGTATCAATAACCGAGTTTTAAACAGTGAAGAAGTAAACACATTCATCCATGTTGAAAAGGGTGTGGGGCTGAAACATGTTTTTTGCTGCTTTGCTATTTAAAGTATTCAAAAGCATGTATTCTGGATAATATTTATACGTGAACAAATGGGAGTTTGTGAGGTAATTTTGTGACTGACCAAGTTAAGTTCTTTGTGAACCTGTTCCTTTGTTTCTCACTCATAAACACACCTTCAGCTGTCACCTTCCTACGCTTTCTGGTTGGCTCCACTGTGTATCCTACTATCAACACATCCTCATTCTCCCTTCCTGTAACAACAACATGGTTGCCACTCAAACAACACAACACAAATGGACTTCTCAGGCTTCGTTTTCTAAATAAATATATAATCCTGAATGAACTGAGTATAATTTACCACCATGTGTAGAGTTAGAAAATACTTTACTATGTCACCATCTGGTGGCAACATGAGGGAAACTGTGGCAGACAGCAACACACACCACCACCCACCATTCATTAAAACATTTGAGCACTAGTGCAGTAGGTCTAGTACCTTGTGGGACAGTGAGAGGCTCGAACGTGGCCGTGGTTGCATACGGGGGCTCTCTGTGGACGGAGGGAGGGTCATAGTTCCTGAAGATGTGCAGTTCTCCTGGATGTCTGTCAGCCAGAACACTGGTCACCATCACCCTGTACAAGAACAAATGAATGAGTGAAAAGATAATAGAGTAGATGTGAGTTTAACATAAAAGGGTTAATTTTAGTCAGATATCTCAGCTTTTGTTCATAATAAAAGTGTTTGTCAAGACATTCTGATCAAAACCTGAAAAACCAGCACTTTGACACCAAAATTAGTTCATTTACAGATTCTGGATCCTCTACTACTAGTTTTTAGCCATGCTAGCAGCATTGTTCAAGGGATGGTGAGGTCTGTCACTCATTCTTTCTTTCTCTCCACTTGGTCCAGAATGAAATATCTCAATAACTACTGAACAGATTGGCATGACATTTTGAACAGGTCTCCATTGTCCCCAGAGGACACATCCTACTGACTCTGGTGATCGCCTGACTAGTGTCTCTATTGCCTTTTTACACTTTTCTGCCTATTGCCTAGTGGACACATTTAACCCTAAAATCCCCTTCAGACTTGTGTTAAGACATAAAAATGTGTCTGATGTGGTTAGAAATTCTTAAAATGACATCTACTCTTTCTACCTCACTGAAAAGTCCAGACTCTATGAATATGCAAATATTTTTTATTTCAAGACATCTCCTACTTCACTGAAAAGTCCATTCTCACTGTATGTGCACTGAAGGTTTCAAATCTCCTCATCACACTTGTGTAAGTGCGTATTGGACCAGAATTAGCAAACTAGTTGTGATGTCACAAATTATGCTCATATGTACACAACTTTTCAATTAACACAGAAACTTTCCAGCTTCAGCAGTTGAATGTGAAAACAGTCTTCTAGTGTCAAACTCTGCACATACATCATTCTGTTAAGTGAAGCTCAAACATTCAAGTGAAGTAACAACGACAAAAACATATTTCTTCTAGGATGAAAGGACTTCAATAAGTTTGACATGAACAGTTACCTGGGGTATTGGACGTCTGTCATCTTGGTGTTCTTTCCAAATTCTTTCTTCAGGAAATCCTCCAGTGGTGCTGATTCATAGGGTCGTGACCCTTTGAACACCTGCTCTTTCATCCTGAAGTACAGGCAGCGAAGGTACTCCATGGACTTTCCTACACATTGAAGAGACGCCATTATAGTTTTGATGCTAGGGTATGAAAACTCTTGGAAGCAGAAAGAAAAACACACTTACCATGGATTATAGCGAGGGCCAGAATCCCTCCAGTGCTCGTGCCAGCCACCCAGTCGAAGAGCTCTCCACCATCTAGACACAGCAGTCTTTCCATCCTGCAGAGGAGAGGAGATATCACTTTTTTTACACCAGAACTTTTTGTCTCATCTAAGACAGAAACACATACAAATAACATGTTTTCACGTTAAAGTAATAATAATATATTTTTAAAAACACAACTTTGTTATTATTATTCATTATCCTTTACACCACATACTACCACATAGCCAGATGCGCAGAATTCTTGGACAAAATATGAGACAAACTTTACTTTAAAGCAACATTATACAACTATTTACCTTAAAATAACTTGGGTTGAGCGGGTACGATCCCCCACAAGAAATAGTAGTTACCTGGATGTAACTCCAGTTCTATGAGTACTGGCAGGTGGGTGTTCAGCTAATAAGCGACAGCTGGCGTGCCTGATGAGCCCTTTGGTGAATTATAATCACGTGTTATCTCACCAATATGTAGCTATATCGTTATCAATAGAATTAAGTTACATACTAGCGGCCACCAGACTGTATTTTCCGTGGTGTGTGAAGATGATGTGGATCGCAACATAAGTCGGTCAGTATAACGCTAGCTGTTAGCAGCTACATTTTAGAACACAGGTGCTGTGGGTTGCTGCTCATGCCACACTTGCAGTCTAGATACAGCAAGTGTTGAAGTCTGTTCCCCTTCAAATAGTGTTCCCTCACGTTACAGTAGTGCGGTATCCTCACTGCTCAGATATCAACAGAATAAAATGCACCAGCGTCTTTTAATTACCACTTGTGGCAGCAGAGGCTGCTGTTGCTGCTGCTCAGCAGAAGTTACATAGTCTTGCTTTAACCATGAAAAACAGACGGGGAACTGTGGAATTACAAACATACTCACTTCCTTTTCCCCGTTTTGGGCCCGTCCACTTCAGATGTGCCTCTGCTCATTGCAGTGACTGCAGCCCCCACGAACATGATGTCCTCAAACCCTGTGAGCCAATCATAACAGCTATTGGTGTGGGACCAACACATGGCAACAGTATTGATCAAATTCATGTACAAAGGATGGAAAAGGAAAGGGGTCACTGGGTTTTCTACAAGCCACAGGGGAGTTATACCAAGAATGTCAAGTAGATATGCATGCATGTTGCTTTCATGTAAGGATACTTGCTTTATCTTATTTAATTTACAAGAGCTTCTCACTCTCATACTGTCAAATTCAGATCTTGTTGAGTCACTTGTTTAATCAAGTCATAATTCAAATATAGCACTGAAAAAATAACCTCTTTCTGTTAAATACTTTCCACACATTCCTTCTTTTTGTTATTTGGTATTTTAAGGATTAAGGATTATTCTTAAATTGCACACAAATCATTTTTTTCACTAATCAGCAAACTAAAAAATACAGTAAATGTAAAAAGTTATAGAAAATGTAAAAGAGCTCAAACAGAGACATATTCTGTAGATGAGAGAAACATTCAAACAGAGTGCAGTGAAGGGGAGGCAGAGGATGGGACGTTGGTGTTACCTATGCCTGGAGGTGGGGCCTTGTTGGAGATGGGGGGAGGACTGGCAGGGGAGGGGGGGAGGCACCGCTGGACCCCTACACTACACAGCATGTCCAGCAGTATCTTTCTATTCGGACCTTTCGTTTTAACGAAAAAAACACACACACACATGCACGCAAATGGAGTTAGACATGCACAAACACCACAAAAAGCAGAGAAGAAGAGATAGAGGGTGATAGATAAGAGACAGAGAGAGAAAGCAAGAATGTAAGCAGGATGTTAGCAATTATCATGCATTTACAAAAATCAATAAATGACAGCAGACTCCATTTACCATCTTTTCTGCTTCAGAGCATCGAGTATGCGGTTTCAGACACAATTGTCTCCATGTGAAAACAACAATTATGCTCATATAATAATCTCAGGACAGATCCAGTAGAAACAATGCACAGACCTTTATTAGAAATCACTGAAATGTCAAATTATTTTGCCTTTTGCATGGTAATGTAAATGTTGTTCAGCTTTTGCAACTGAAATGTTTTGTAAGTGCTGCCCTCTTTTGTTGAGCAGGTAAAACATGTGCAGATGGAGAAGGAGACTGGAGCTACATCAACTGAGAAGTTTTGGTTCCACAAAATCCCCTTACAGATCAGAGAGCGAGCTCTGAAATCACTGAGTAGCTGGAAATGATCAAATCAAAGCTTTATACATATGCTACAAATGTACAATGGAGTGTGTGGTGTTTTTACATCATCCATGGTAAAGTTGCATGATGCACCTTTAAAAAGAAATGCTGCAAGCTTTGTAACCATGCTGCTTCTAAACAGTCACAAAACAATGAATTAGTAGCAAGAGCGGTACAACTGGTCTTTATATTTAGAGACAAGGCACTAAAGATTGTTTCATTTTATCATAACAACCATTTTCATGCATCAGCTTTACCATCTACATTGGAATACATGCTGTTAAATGAGACTATGGGTTAACATGTTATAATCTGATTAAACTAGAACAAACAGGCGTGTTAGGTCGGTCACATTAAGTTCTATAAATATAACACAGCTTTTCACTGTCCTAACTCAGAATTCCTACTCTGTTCCTTATTTTCCTGATTCAACTTCTGTATACCTTACAGTTTATATCTCTCTTTCCATCCTTCATGTCTCTCTTACCTTTGCTAGTGCGTGCAGCGATCAGTCCAGGCGTTTCTCCCAAGTCGTTGTGGATCTCCACATCAGCACCAAATACAATCAGAGCTTTGATCAACTCCATGTGGTCCATCTAATTAATGAGCACAGTGTCACACAAGTGGTGCATTATTATTATTATTTTTTAAAATGTCTGCATTTCCATAGCAGAATGATAATATCCAGCTCTCTTTAATATATATCATTGATGTGTGATGTTCTTGTAGTGTAAGCATGCTGCCCATTACAGAAAAGCAGATCTGTGAAGTTTGTCCTTATGTGTGGTGCAACTTAATTTCCCTATTGTTTGGGATTTTTAGGATAAATCTCCTGTAATCTGAGTCGTAGCTCTTAGTGTTTTCCCCTCATACCGATACTGTGTTGCCACCACTTAGCAAAATCACTCCTTGACATTTCTCCTCCCTTTCATGAACACTTTGATTATCAGTAAGATTATTGTTTTCACCTGGAAGATAAGAACAAGGCAGGCGTAATATCTCGTACACTCACCTTCATAGCGAGGTGCAGAGCTGTGTTCCCGTCCTGTCCCTTCAGGTTGGCGTTGGCTCCGTGGGTGAGTAACACCATGGCTGCCTCAAAGCGGCCCTTCTTGGTCAGAATGTGGAGGGCGCTCTCCCCGGTCTTACTGAGATAGTTCACCATACAGCCATGCTCCAGCAGCAAACGACACATCTGGCACAGAGAGAGGAAGACTTTATTAAATGGACAGAACAACAGGACTTCTCCTGTTACTTCTTCCTAAAGCCTAACTTGCATGTCTTGGTGTGGGACGCCTCAATGACGGGCCAGCATTTCTGATTGGAAGCATTGACATAAACTCGTACAGGATGAAATTAGTTTTGTAAATGTTGTTCAAACTTGGGCTTGCTCACAGAGGTAATCAAAGGTCATAGATCCATTATTCTCCTATCAAAGCTTCAATGCTTTGGTTTCTCTAGAGTCAGACTACTAATTCTAACCACAAAACACTTGATGTTCCTCACCTCAGCAGTTTTGGCCCAGTGGAGAGGCGTCCCACCATATACAGAATCCTCAGCCTGGAGCTGGCCTGGGTCTGCTTTGAGGATCTCCTCCGCACACCTGACAGAAACACAAAGAGACTAGTCACATGTACTATTAACTTAAAGCTATAGACTTTGTATTCTGGGAGTTTAAAACGTAAGCTGAAGCACACCATTCAATATCTCTAAAACAAACTGCACAGAATCCACTCCGTTTTTATCTTGTCTGCTGACAATTTTACTGACCTATTTTTAAAAAAACTCTATAATTTGTGTAAGCACAAAGCCTTTATTTCTTCTTATTCTATGGAAAAAGCAAAAAAAACAACCTCTACAGATTCCCTTCCGACCACATATATTCTGATAATTCGGATACCCAGTACCACTCCTATATGTTCATTTGATGTAGTGCTTCTGAGAGGTTCTCTCCAGCATTATGAAATAGGTTTGCTGCTCTTATACCAAAGTCAATACACACTGGTCCTGTATGCATAAGTTCACAAGACTAGGTCAAAACCTGGTATATGACTGGACCGGGTATGAAACGCTAGAGGGATTTTAATTTGTACGTCGCCTAGTTACCATCAGACATGAACATCGCTTTAACTTTATTTATTTGTATTGCACTTTTCATGCAGTAGTTGTAACTCAATGTGCTGTACACATAAAAGAAATAATAAAAATACTTAAATACATTGCACCAGATTTTAGGTGTAGACTATATGGTGCTGGTGTGAGAAGGGTTGAGTTAAGATTATTTTCTATATGTTTTATATATTATTTCACTTACCCACAGCCCAAAATATAGTTTTAATACAGTAACTGTCAAGTTACTCATTAATGCTAAATGTAAATGACCCTAATACAGTGTGTTTCATGTGTGTAAAGTTTGTATTCATACATTTATTTGTTATATTGCTTTTGTTTTATTTACCATGAACACAGAAATGCTTTATTTCAAAAAACAATGGTGTAACTGTAAGTGACTCAGTGACTCAGTGATGGACAGACGCATTTGAAGTCTGTGAGTATAAACCAACTTACAGTCTGTTATTGCTGTTATATTATAGGATGGCACATTTGTCTTTAGTTTGTAAGCTTATTGGGCAACATGAAATATATTTCAGAGGTGCCGATTCAACCTCATTTTCATTTTCTTTGTAGTGTTATTAATCCATTATCTGACTTATGATTTAGTCAGTGATGGAGGTGATCTGCTGGTAACCAGTGTGTCTTATTAAAGACAACATGAACTGCTGATTAGTGTTTGAGTTGATATGACTCGCTTGTGAAGCTGTAAATCACAGTCTGTATAATGACAACACATAATAATTACACAATAATTACACATTAGAAATTTAAAAATACTTAACCGTTTCATTTTAGAGATTGTGTCATGAACATATACACATTATTACACTAACCACAAATATCCTGACTTACTATTTAGCCTACAGTAGGCTTAGTATGTATGATGATTCACTTCCTGAAAAATCCCCAATCACTATGCTGATGAGGGTCTCTGGGTGTCACAAATAGGCAAATAAACCAAAAGTTGCTCTGGAAAGTAGGGTTGGTCACTCTACTCTGTGATGCAATAATGATCTTGCACATATTAAAAAGTTGCTTTTATAACTTGTGGACACTAGATGTCCCTGTGCGACCATGTCTGATCAAAGAGTAAATGAGGGGAAACAGGAGCATTTTCTCATCATAAAGCTATTCATAAAACTACAAATTGGACTACAGCTATAAATTGATGAAACCATTTCTTTCTACAACACTCAACTGTAAAGAACAGAAAATTTAACTGAATTTACAAATTGCCTTAGACTGTTTTTTCTGTGACTCTGAATGAACAAAGGCGCCTGCGAGGAGTGTGCTCTTGTCAACAGTTACAACTTACTGCACATGCTCACAGCGGAAAAATGCACAAACCTTCAGAACTGAAATAAGATTTATTTTCTAATATATGACTTAGTTTTTGGTGGGGTTTTTGGTCCACCTCAAGATTTTATGTGTAGTTTATTTGCAAAAATAACAAGAATGAAAAAATCGAGTAAAAATAGATTGTGCTGGTGAGATTTTAAAAGCCCAAAAGGGCTTATAAAGACAACTCACCAAAATGAAAAAAAACTGCATCTGAAGTTGAAGTTCTAATGAAGAAAAGAATACATACATACTCTAACATATATACATGTATCCAACATATACTGTACATTGAACACTGATATACACTATTTTTCTATTCTTGATGGCCACAGAAAACTAATTGAAAAATAATTGATTGAAGATATTTAAAGACATTGCAAAAGAATGACAATGGTGGAAACTGAATGAATAGTCATTCGGACATTTAACCTAAAAACTACTGTAAGTCTATTCAGTCTGTTCTGTCCATTTCAGGTGTTGAGGATAAGAACTGCTGGAGTGTGAATTATGTCAGGAGGAGGATCTGTGCTCTGCGAGGCTCTTCAGTGAACATTTCAAGTAATTACTCGTATCCTAACAACCAGAGGCCCAAGTCTAAATTATGGTATAAAATAACGGCAGGTGGTGAGGAGGAAGTTGAAAAGGTGATTGAGCTTGCAGGTCGTGTAGAGTATCATGACAGAGTGAAGAACCAACATATCCTGAGAATCAAACAGCTGAAGAAGAACGACTCTGCAGAATACACATTCAGATTGGAACAACATCATGGAGGACGGAAACAGCTGGATTTTCCTGGAGTGACTTTGGTTGTCACAGGTAATTCTTAAATTTAAATGCTTTGTAATGATGCAGATTGCAGAGTGGGTTTGTCTAAAAAATAGAAACAAGAATGATTGATTGATTACAGTGCTTTTTTGTTTATCTTTCCATATTGGAAAAATAAACAAAAGCTGCAGCTGAAATATCAATTTGTCTAGTTAGGTGATTAAGGTAATTAAATACCAGAGACACAGTATTTTTCTTGCAGTCCAACTGCCTTTAATAAATCAGTAAAGTGTTTGCATACGAGCTCCCTGAGCTGTGCAGCAAGAGGAACACCTTGAACAGCTCACACAAACACTTCATCCTTTCAGCCTCTGCTCAACACAACTGTTAACACACACACTTTGTGCGTAGTCATACTCCTTTGTCTGCAGACACCTGTTTCCTGTAAGATAATCAATAACAATTGCATATATTGTGTCATGCCTGTTTTGTACAATTTCCAGTTTGCATTTAGTTCCCTTTTCTAACTATCACTTCTTAGAATCAGAGTCAACGTGTATCATTCACTTCAGATAACCTTTTCTATTTCTTCTTTCCTAACAAACTAGACATTAATTTGCCTACATTAACAAGGTGCGAGACATCTTACTTAAAACAGAACAATGTGATTACAACATATAAACGTCAATAGAGAAGGTCAAGAGTGCATCATGTTATTTAAAGACAAAATCGATCAGTTGATCACACTTCTACACTGGATTAATGATCATCAAAATACATTGAAATCTTTATTGTGTGATTGCTGGAAGCAATGACACATTGTTCTTCTCACTCTTTATTCTTATTCCGTCTTCCGTACGTTTTTTGCCGCGTTTCAACTGCTGCGTAGTTTGTGCTATAAAAACCATTTAACTGTCAATCTGTGTAATGGCAGACTATGGGATGAACCATCCACCTAAATTGGAACTATTGTCACTTTGACACTCAACTGCTTGGATGTCCCTTATCCTACAGACGCCATTTAAACTTTAAAATGTTCACAAAACTTTGAATTTTCAAAGTTATCAGATTGTTTAGTGATATCTTTTATAATTTTTCAGCAATTTAAGCCAAAAGTCAGGGGTTTGGCAGACTTTTTCAGGTCTCACAGTGTGTCATGTAATCAGGCACAGTGGAGAGCACAGATATTTTTAGGCCAGAAATGTTTTTCTAAACGCTGTCACTCCCACAATTTTAACTCCTCACGCACATATCTTGCCTCAGTATGTTGCCACAAGCCTCCTCTCTCTCACAATGTAAATACATTTCACATAGGACTTATAATTTTGAGATCTGAACCTTAATTGATAGAGAGTTGCTGTCATGTTCTCATTGACTGTAATACAGTCTGCAGGATGCGTGTCTCCTCTCACTCTGGTTTCTTAAACTTACAGATTCTCTCTTCCTTCAAACACCTTTTACACGTATTATTCATTCTCATATTAAACTAGTCTTGCTTTCACTAATGATGTACAAATCTCTGGGTTTCAAGCTCTAGTTTGAGACAAATACATTTTCATCATCAAAATGGAGATTTTTTGCTTTCCTTACTGGGAATGTCTGTTGGCTCAGTGATTTAGAACACTGTTTTCTGATCAGCTTCACCTCAGATGACAAGGTTGTGTGTTTGATACCCACTCAATGCTTTACTCCTCAGAATATTTCTCTCATGTACAAAGTTGCTTTACATCTCTATCATGTACCATAAGTCAATTCCTCTTTAGCTTACATTAACATTATTACCTAAATTGTGGATTGCTATTCTTGTGAAATTCATCTTTTCTGACTTAACAGATCCTGTCTGAGCAGGCCATTGGTTTAGGCTCATGTCACATATCAACTCCTTTTAGATCCAAAGGCTGTGAGTTCAAGTCCCGCTTAAGGCAGAACTCAGTAGAGTTGAAGGATGAAGGATTCCAGGTGATGTCAATCTGCTTAATGAGACTGCTTTCTCATCAATTTCATGCAATTGACAGAGTAAACACCAGAATCTAGCCTGGCATTGCTGTGTGACAATAATCAATAGTGTTCAGCCTCCAGTTATGCAATCTAAATTCGCTTTCAGCAATCACACGCAATTTCTACAAAAATTGCTTTTTCTAGTTCTTCTTTTTCTTCTTATTCTTCCGTACGTTTTTTGAAAGCTTTCAACTCCTCTATATTTTGAGCGACATAAACCATTCAAATATCAAAATGTTCAGCTCTTTCAGGACATCTATGCTATACCTTTTCAGCTTTCTATCTTAATCCAGTGATTTTATATATATATTTTTTAACATTAAAATTTATAATGGAAAGTCTATGGAAGGAATGTTTGAAAGCTAATATCTCAAAAACTAAAAGTGCTAGGCTATTCATATTTAAGGTACAGTTGTCCCATTTGAAAATGCATATTAAAATATGGTATCAATAGCATCACCATGTGGTCAGTTATTAAATGTTTTGCGTTTTGGCTAATAACTCATGAACGGTAAGTCCTATCAAAAAAAATATTTGGTCAGGATGTTCCTTGGATGATGCTGATTAGACTGATATGGGCCACGCCCATTTGCGCCTATAAAATTTGTCCGCCATTTTGTTTTTTTTCAACAAACATATGTTTTGCTTCTGTTGGCACATATTTCATCCAATCTTCACCAAATATGGTACATACCATGTTTAGAGGACCCTGAACACAACTTATTTATTTGTTTTCAGATATCACTTTCGGTTTGTCTGTTATTGGTTAGCAAACTTTTGAAGGTGTGGCCTAATGCACTTAATGGTCAATAACTCCTCAATAAAGAGTCGGATTGTGACCAAATTTGGGAATTTTGTACACAAGGTGACCTGTCAGAAGTGTGTAACATTTCATGAAATTTTTCCCCACAGGGGGCGCTAAATTCACCTTATAACTTGATATTTCAGCAATTCTGTTGTCTTTAATGAAATGAAACTTTGTAGACAGGTTTTCCATGAGAATCTGCACGACACACTGAATCATGGCATCAATAGCCCCACTTTGTGGTCATAAATAAAACCCCACCATACTACTTATTAACCACCAAATCTCTTAAATGTAACATGCCATGGTAATCAAATTGTATTCATACAGACGGGGATCCTGAACAAGTGTTTAGTGTTTTCAGCAATGCTTTGCGATTTATTTCAGTATTCAGCATTCACACGCATTTTCCGCAGGAAATGCATTTCTAGTGGCAGCTGTTCTCTCTCATTAGCATAAAGGTGGAACAAAAGTAGCAAAACTGCAGAAAGTCTTATTGTAGGGTGGATGGTTGGTCATACAAGGCAGGTTACTGGCAACAAAAATCAGTGCTTGTGTCCCAATCAGCATTAAATTCTTTTAAGGAGATCTTTCCTCCAACAAAGTAGCCTTGGTTTCCTACTTTTAATCAGACCTTGAACCTCAGGGTGGCAGAACAGAAAACGCTCATACAAGTCACTTATGGAACACATGTTACAGGTTTGACAAATGAGGAATTTGGTCATTTAGGAATAAGGACTTATTATTTAAGTTTGATGACTTATGGATGTCTTTTTTACATTTACTGACCAATCTAACCATTTTTCAGGCCTGAGAGTGAAGTTGCACCGTGATGTGGTGGGAGAGGGCCAAAGAGTCACACTGACCTGCATGACCAGTTGTCCTCTGACTGACAACACAACCTACATTTGGTATTTGAACGAACAACCTGTGAACCTGTCACACAACAAAAGCAAACAACTGGTACTAGACTCAGTCAGCAGTCATCATGCAGGAAACTACTCCTGTGCTGTGACATCTCATACGAACTTCAACTCCAGTGAAGGGACTCTTACTGTTAAAAGTAAATGCACATCAGCTGCAGCTGCAGGAGCTGTTGTTGCTCTCCTAGTTATAACACCTCTTTTTGTCTTCTTGTGGATTAGGAGGTAAGCAAAACCCTGCTCTGTTGCAAGAAATTACATTTAATTTCTAACCTGAAATCACTTATTCATGTATATATATTCATTTGTTTCACTATCTAGAAAAAGAAGGACTTCAGGTACCGAAGCAACAGTCAACATGGAGCAGGTAAAAAACAGAAATTTCAAAAACATTTTGCACAACATTTAATTTTTAAAGTCGAAATTACATCAAAATTAATTTTCACAGAGAACTCTGTATATATGTCCTTGGTATTTGTTTTGACTTATATACTTGTGTACTGTAAATACCAAAAAGAAGAAAGTCAATTCAATTGTGCCTTAATAGCTCCCCCCACATTAGTGTTCTTCAGCTGACAATGATGGTTTGGTAATCTTATTGGTGCGACATCTGTGTGAGCAGCCACTAAAATGGTTCATACATTGTTAGTCCTTGCTAGTCATTGTTAGCTGTTACTTGGTCCCATCTGTGATTTGAACACTGCTTACAGTACGTTACTCAGTGTCCTGATTAAATTCATGGGGGGCTGCTGACATTAAAGGACTCATTGCTGTTAGTTTCAACTTGTAGTTTTGACAGTCTAGTCATTTTCCATCACCATACTGTATATGGACCTGTGAAAGAGAGACATCTAACACTAACTAGACCTCCTCTTTTTAATAATGTGGGACAAACACAGCACTGTGTGAAGAATGACTCAGCAGGAGTTGAAATAGTGTGAACAAAAATGACGTCTTGTGGGAATCAGTGCTAACATTAACAAGCTAGTTTACATAGCTCTCACCTTCTGAGTGGAAGCTAGTTAGTCCAGCTTTCTAGTTTCCAGTTTCTGGGTGAAATACAAACTTCACTGCATGATGGGTCCTCCCAAATACTGAATATTGTAAATGGACAGATGTCTTTAATCACTAAGAGGACTTAACCAACACTATGTGAACTTGTTGATAAGGGGAAAAAACGTCCTGATACAAGATGTTTTTTCCCTTTATCAGCAACATCAGAGGCTATACAGAGTATGACGTGCTCTAGTCAGTTGAGCAGCAGCGAGCTGACAGCGTGTCTCCTTACAACGACAGCATTCAAATGTCAGTCAATTGCTACAAAGGGAAACACCCACCCACAGGCCTGAAGCTAAGACACTGTTTCCACAAAAGTGGTTTGATCTTCTTTTGAAACACTGAGAATTATGCACAATATCTGCAGTTTCATGATTGTCTATATTTCCTTTCACAAAATATGGAGAGAATTCAAATTTCAGTTTGACTTTAATGACAGGTCACTAAGATTTAAAACTCACATTGTGGGTCAATTTTACTTAATTAATTAAAAACATTTCGGATCTTCGTAGACTTTCAAGTAAGAAAGTAGGATTTTTTTACCTGAGTGTGCAGGATTTGCGGTTCCTTCTCAAAGAACAGAATGTTTTAAATTCTGCTGCATTAGGAAAACATCACCTTTGTCTGTCCTGCTTCCCCTCAGATGAGATGATCCTTCAAGTGACACAAAACAACACAGAACTACATTGTACAGTATCATTAGTTTTATGTGTCCAAATTTTGCAACGTAGATGTGCTGTAGAGCTAAAATGTCTTCTACTGCAGTCCACATTACACAGCTACATTAGTCTTCCAACAAAAATCAGCCATTTGTAAATCATTTGATATGGATTAATCATTCATTCATTCATTCATTAATCATTTATCATTGATATCATGAAGATTAGTCTGACCTAAAAACTATCTGTAAAAGAAAATAAACATATTTTAGACAAACTAATTATCCTTCTAAGGCTGTGAGGTCAGCAGTTACTCCTTATTATTAGAGGTTTAGTGCCCCACAATGTAAACTAATATTATTTGTCTTGTCTTCTCATCAGTTAAACCCTGGTCCTGTGAATGAAAACATCTCAGCCCAACCAACACAGCAGGATGATCTTCACTGTAGCAGAGTCGACTTCTCTAAGACCCAGACACATCCTCTCTACGCCAACGTCCAGCCACACCAGCCTAAAGAACAGGACGATGTTGCTTGTGCTGTTGTCAACTTTAGACCCAACAGGACCCCAAAGTGATCAATGATTACAACTGATTCAAGATCCACTTAGTGACCTTGCTCATCTTGAACAGTACTATTTTCAACAACCTGTCAATACACATATAGTGTTGGTGTGTATCTGACACACCACAGGTCTGATGTTAATAAATCTTGGTGAGATGTTTCACAGTGGAAAACCTTTCCGCCTGATATATGCCAGACTTCAGAGTCACATTTCAAAGTTTCTAATCTCTGGCACCATTACACTCCACTCCATGTTTAGCATCAGTTACCCAAAAGTACTGAACACTTTGAAACAGCAGATCGAGTGTATCTGAAGACTTTTTCACATTTGCTAGAAAAAAGACAAAACTTGTAATATAGAGAACAATTATTGTGATACATATGTGTTTTGGCTTGTGTCCCTCATCAGTGGAACACACAGAGAACATTTAAATGAGATGAAGTATGATGTATATATTTGGACCACATTTTCACATGCTGTCTTGCTTTGTGCAGATTTTTAGAGTTGTTGTGGATTGTTGATGGACATGTTGCATCATTGAGAACAGGATACTTGTAGTAGTGTGCTATGGTGTGCTTCATGTTGTATTACTGTGCTTTCTGTTTGATTTGCAGCTATAACTGTAAAAATGCTTTTGTAAAACTCATTTTGCTCTCGGAAACATGTTCTACTCTGCATGTTCTGCAGTGTATGATGTGATCATAAAAAGTATGTCTGCAGCTTCCTCTTCACAAGTGTTTTTTTTTTCACCATTAAACAAACACAGACAGTCTCACACTTCTCTGACCAACGCTGACAACTTTGACACCTTTTTATGATAACTTGATGCAGCTTAACACTGCTGCATGTTGCATGATGAGCCAATACATTACTTTAAAATGAGAAACAATGACACCTTAAAGTAAATATGAAGGTTCTCCATGTTAAAATATGACATCAAATAACTAAACAACTGCTGCACTACATAGATTGTTTATCTGTGGTTTTACTAAGAATTATAATGAGGAAGGAGGTTTATTTTTGGTATCAGAGCTACATGCAGCATGTCTGCCAGCTGCCCTCACACTGACCAACAGTCCATTCTGGCTTCAGTCATTTCTCTATAAACCTGCTCTTAATTTAGACTCTTCAGTAAGGTCAGCAGTTATGATGTAGCAGATACAAACACTGTTATAATCTTATAGACCCAGTATTGGTGCCAACATTAATGTTATTATTTACACCTGTACTTTTTCTGCTTTGACAAGTCAAAGTGTTTGCTGTGAAAAAGGTCCACTGATTAGAAGCGAGGGACTAAAACAACCATGTTGTTGGCAGAAGTTGGATGTGTGTTTACTGGTTTCAGCCCGTACATCTTACATATAAATGTTTATCCTCTCTGATGTAATGATCATTTACTGTTAACTGTAAGAAATATACATAACATGTTTAATGGAGTTTAGGAGTTATAGTGTGGACAATTTGTAGAAAATTGCAGATTGATTGACAGAAAACAGAAAAGAAGATTTAAAAAAAAATGCTCTCAAGCTTTCTTCAGATGTCCTTCATGTACAACATATTATACTATTATTAGTCCTATTCTGCATGCTCTGCAGTGTTTTAAGTTACCATAAACTTCTGCAATTTCCAACACAGAAACCACCATCACCGTCCATAGACAGCTTCACATCTCTCTGTTCTCACTTTGGCAGTTTTTACAACTTTTCAATGAAAATATAATGCAGTTTAACACTAAAATATCTGGCATGAAGAACCAATACACTATAAAAACAGAAAATAACAATAATAATTGTGATGAGATACAGAGTAAGAAAAATAATGGCACCCCCAAGTTAAAGTCAGAGTTTTCCTTCTCAGAATATGACGTGAAGTAAGCACTGAACTATGTGAGGTAGATTCTGTACTAGAGGAAGAAGCAGGAAGGAAGTGAATTTTAGGTGTCAGAGCTTCATGCTGTACGTCTGCCCGCAACTCTCACAATGACCAACAGTTCATTCTGTCCTCTTAAGTCTTTACTCTGTAAGAGGACGGCAGTTGATTTTGACCATTTATTTATAGATTTGATATTTTATGAGCTTTCATAAACACAGCAGGTGTGGTAAGGCCATTAAAAAAATAATATAATCAACTTTGTGTTTAGAAGCGGAGGGACTACAACAGCCATGTTGTTGGCAGAAGCTGGCTGTGTGTTTATGGCTTTCATTCTGTGCATCTCAGGTATGAATTATTGTTTATTTCTTCTTATATAATGACTGTTAACATGATATATACAATATGAGATTATTAACTGTAATCTGTAGAAAAAAAATGATTTACTTGATTATAGGAGTTAAAGTGTGAACAACTTGAAGAAAATTGCAGATTATACATCAAATGTCCTTCATTTACATTATTTCATACTATCAATATTTAGTGATTAGTACTAGAAGAATGTTATAATTATGAATCAATGCTTCTGTTAAAGGGGTTCAGGGACAAGCCAAAAGTATCTGTGCCTTAAAGGGTTCATCAGTGGATCTGCCCTGCTCAGCTCAACATCCCACTTCAAGCAGGAAATGGTTCATTGTATACCAGGCTGGCTCCAAGCTTGTTCTCAATGAGCTCTCTGCAAATGGAAATCATGTAACATACAACATGTCTGAAGAGAGTCACCCAACTCTAAGAATCAAAGATCTGACAGACAATGATGCAAAGTCTTACTGCTGCAGCAACACTACAGAGACACCAGAACTCTGCTGGCACAATAGAACTGAGCTCTATGTTTCAGGTACAGTGGTTTTCACTAATGTATTACTTTAAGAGTGAAATCATAATATGAATTCTTACGTTATTCATCATCATCTCAGATCTGCAGGTGAAGGTGATTCCTGCCACAGAGGGACAGACAGTATCACTGATATGCAAAACCAGTTGTCCCCGGACTGACAACCCTGCAGCCTACATCTGGTACAAGAACGGAGAGTTTCTCTATCAGGACTGGTCTCCCTGGTACCAACAGCTGGTCAGCAGTGAGGAAGCAGTCAGATACTCCTGTGCTATCAAAGGCTACGAGCATCTCAGAGCTCCTGAAGTCTCCGTGGGTGAGTGACAACATTTGGCTCCTTTTCATGTTACAAAACTTCAAGTTAAACACTTTCAAGAATATTTTTACTATTTAAGCTTTGCCTTAAATTATAAAGCCTATGAAATACTGTAACTAAGTGTTTACCAGTTAAATTACTAAATGTTATTTGTTTTTGTTCAGATTCTGTCACATCGACCTGCTTTACTGTGACCTACGCTGAAGGAAGAATGTGTTCTGAAAAGCAGACATCAGTGGATGAGTCCTGCTCCATCACATATCCCAGAGGTTAACTTTCTCCAAACATCCACAAACATTTACACAAACACCACTCCCACCCCCCACACCTAGAACACCTTTAAAACAATATTTTAAGAACAGACATCTAATTGTCATATATTTGCTTTCTTTCTTTTCTAATTTTACTATGTTACTGACATGTTTACTACAGTTCTACACATTCTTCTTTTCTGCACTAACCACACAAAATAATTTTGTGATCAATATATTATTTTTATTTAATTCAACATGACACACATAAACTATTGAAAAATGTTTTTAACATCTCTTAACAGAAGTAGGTCTACAAAGGACTCCTGCAGAAGTGAATCATACTAGACTGACCTGTAACACCAACTGTCCACTGACTGACATCCAAACTGCCTATAGATGGTACAAGAACAGACTCTTAATGTTTGAGAAGAAACAGCAGCTTTCAGTTCTCAACTCCCCTCCTGATATCTTCTCCTGTGCTGTCAAAGACCACGAGGATCTGCACTCTGCTGAAGTCTGTGAGTATAAACCAACTTACAGTCTGTTATTACTGTTATATTATAGGATGGCACATTTGTCTTTAGTTTGTATGCTTATTGGGCAACATGAAATATATTTCAGAGGTGTTGATTCAACCTGATTTTCATTTTCTTTGTAGTGTTATTAATCCATTATCTGACTTATGATTTAGTCAGTGATGGAGGTGATCTGCTGGTAACCAGTGTGTCTTATTAAAGACAACATGAACTGCTGATTAGTGTTTGAGTTGATATGACTCGCTTGTGAAGCTGTAAATCACAGTCTGTATAACGACAACACATAATAATTACACAATAATTACACATTAGAAATTTAAAAATACTTAAACATTTCATTTTAGAGATTGTACCATGAAGACAAAATAAATTCAAGCTTCAGTATAAATCCAAACAATGTTTTACACTTTTTGTAAAGGAGCCATATAAAGTATTTAAAGAGACACTTTTGCTGCTTTCACATTGTGTGATATTTCCTGATTTGCAGAAAACATGATTTATAAAAAACACCTGAACTTTTACCACAGATTTTTTTATTTAAGTATTAGGCAAGGCTACTTTAGCAGTTATTTAGAGTGACCCTATTTTAAGTCTTTAATTTATATTTCAGGTGTTGATTATAATAACTGCTGGAGTGTAAATTATATCAGAAGGAGAATCTGCGCCCTGGAAGGCTCTTCAGTGGACATTTCAAGTGAATATTTGTATCTTGACAAACAGCAGCCTGTGTCTAAAGTTTGGTATAAAATAAAAAGAAGTACTGAGGAGGAAGTTGTGAAGCCGACTGAGGATCCAGTTCGCGTGC
The DNA here is from genome assembly GCF_910596095.1 of Thunnus maccoyii. Classification (NCBI taxonomy): domain Eukaryota; kingdom Metazoa; phylum Chordata; class Actinopteri; order Scombriformes; family Scombridae; genus Thunnus; species Thunnus maccoyii. The sequence continues at coordinate 8,342,685 of NC_056534.1, read as the reverse complement.
AGTATCTTGACATGAACAACCAGCACATCCTGAGAATCAAAAACCTGAAGAAGACTGACTCAGCAGAATACACATTCAGACTCCTAAAAGATGATGTAGTACGGAAGGGTAATCCACCTGGAGTGACTCTGATTGTCTCAGGTAATTCCTGTCTGTATACTTTTCAATAGAAACTGTGCTGCTCCCTCACCATGTACTAACAGCAGTCAGCAGACTTTATTCTTTAATGCCTACAAGAAGACTAAAGGCTGGTTCATGCTTAATATGATAACACTAACAAATGACAGTCAAAACGATGTAACTGTAGCTAAATTAAGTGCACACAATAACCTGTATGCAGGGTCATGCACCACCTGAAAGTCATAACAACAAAGTATAAAGATGCATCTGTGTTTTGTCAAAATCAGAACAGTGATTTCTTAAATATCACACAATAAATCATTCACAGTGAAGCCATGGTCCAATTATTCACAGTTTTAAGAACTTTAACAGATAAATCTTAATTTCACAACTTTGGCTGAATTAGGAGCCTGTATTCTGTCTACTGTCTCAATGGTCTAATTAAAACATCATGCATATTTAAATGTGACAAATCATTGTAGAAGTTGTATCTCCACTAAAACAGTGTAGGAGAGAGAGAGAGTTCAACATGCTGCAACTTCAAAAAAATGCATGTTAACAGGCAAATGAAGAAAACATGTTCACCACTTTGACACACAGTATGAAGAAATGTGCTTCAAATATAGGAAACACAAGCAAATAAAAGGGAAGTTACTGAAATAAAGAAGTGTCTGGGGGACATAAAAAACTGATGTCAGGATTTGCTGTCTGGTGTTCAAAATTGAGCTAACAATGTTTGTTTTGGTTTCAAATTTGATTTTGTGTGTAACCTACAAGCCTATTTACTACTCTGTACAGTTTGCATTGTTTATTTATTTGCAGTGTATTTCTTTATGTCACATATGTGTCAAAAAGACGAAGGTCTTCATTTGTTTGTGTTTTAATAAGTTGCAGTGCATTGAGCTCTATCAGCCACCATAGTTAGAGAGGAGATCAGAATGGATGGATGAGCCTACAAAGGCTGTGACTCTGACACAGGAGTCTGTGCTTCATGTCTCATCTTCTACAAAGCATTTTATAAACCATGATGGTGATTTTAACTAAGTACAGTAGTTTTAGTTACCTAAACCTGTCTGTACCTTAAACATAGGAGTGGCAGATTAGAAAACACTTACTGTATATGAGTTGTTTTTTTATCATCATGTCATCTGGGTTGTTTTGAAGGACAGTGACAAACCTAGTTTGTAATTTAGGTATGAGGACTTTTGAGATGATACGTCTCTTTTACATTTATTGACTAATCTAATAATCTTTCAGGCTTGGAAGTTAAGTTGCATCCTGCTGTGGTGACAGAGGGCCAGAGAGTCACACTGACCTGCAGTACCAGCTGTCCTCTGACTGACGACACAAACTACATTTGGTACTTGAACAGTCGACCTCTGACGGTGCCAGAGAGCCAAAACAAACACCTGGTTCTAGACCCAGTCAGCATTCAACATGCAGGAAACTACTCATGTGCTGTCAAAACCCACCAAAACATCAACTCTGGTGAAAAGACTCTCACTGTCCAAAGTATCACAGGAACATCAACAGCAGCAGTTGCAAGAGTTGTTGCTGCTCTCCTGGTTATAATACCACTCACTGTCTTCCTCTGGATTAGGTGAGAAACACTGAGCTTTGTTTCAGAGTCATGACATTTACACACTAACCTGACATCATCTATTCATTTTTATATTCACTCATTTCACTAAACAGGAGAAAGAGGTTCTCCAGCCGTTCTCCTAGACTTGAAACATCAGACAATATGGAGCAGGTAAAATAAAATAATTTAAATAATTCTGCTAAATTACATAACATTACTGACAACAACCCTGTTTAAATGCTTTTCTTGCAGGTTATTTCTTTACTAAACACTGTTTTATCATTATTTTCAGTGTTGATAATTCTCTTGGAGAAACCTTAAATGGGGAAAAGTATTTTTATTGTTATTCATTGACAAACTGTTGATCAGGGGAAAAAACGTCCTGATACAAGATGTTTTTTTCCCTTTATCAGCAACATTAAAGGCTATACAGAGTATGACGTGCTCTAGTCAGTTGAGCAGCAGCAAGCTGACAGCGTGTCTCCTTACAATGACAGCATTCAAATGTCAGTCAATCGCTACAAAGGGAAACACCCACCCACAGGCCTGAAGCTAAGACACTGTTTCCGCAAATATGTCCAAAAACGGTTTGAGCTTCTTCTGAAACATTGAGAATTATACACGATATCTGCAGTTTCATGATTGTTTATATTTCCTTTCAGAAAAAGCGGAGCGAATTCAATTTTCAGTTTGACTTTAATGACAGGTCACTAAGATTTAAAACTCACATTGTAGGTCATTTTTACTTAATTAATTAAAAACACTTCGGGCCTTCGTAGACTTTCAAGAAAGTAGGAATTTTTACCTGAGTGTGCAGGATTTGCGGTTCCTTCTCAAAGAACAGAATATTTTAAATTCTGCTGCATTAGGAAAACATCACCTTCATCTGTCCTGTTTCTCCTCAGATGAGATGATCCTTCAAGTTACACAAAACAACACAGAACTACATTGTACAGTATCATTAGTTTTATGGGTCCAAATTTTGCAGCGTAGATGTGCTGTAGAGCTAAAATTTCTTCTACTGCAGTCCACATTACACAGCTACATTAGTCTTCCAACACAAATCAGCCATTTGTAAATCATTTGATATGGATCAATCATTCATTCACTCATTAATCATTTATCATTGATATCATGAAGATTACTCTGACCTAAAAACTATCTGTAAAAGAAAATAAACATATTTTGGACAAACTAATTATCCTTCTAAGGCTGTGAGGTCAGCAGTTACTCCTTATTATTAGAGGTTTAATGCCCCACAATGTTAACTAATATTATTTGTCTTGTCTTCTCATCAGTTAAACCCTGGTCCTGTGAATGAAAACATCTCAGCCCAACCAACACAGCAGGATGATCTTCACTGTAGCAGAGTCTACTTCTCTGAGACCCAGACAGATCCTCTCTACTCCAACGTCCAGCCACACCAGCCTAAAGACCAGGAGGATGTTGCTTGTGCTGTTGTCAACTTTAGACCCAACAGGACCCCAAAGTGATCAATGATTACAATTGATTCAAGATCCACTTAGTGACCTTGCTCATCTTGAACAGTACTATTTTCAACAACCCTTCAATACACATATAGTGTTGGGGTGTATCTGACACACCACAGGTCTGATGTTAATAAATCTTGGTGAGATGTTTCACAGTGGAAAACCTTTCTGCATGATATATGCCAGACTTCAATGTCACATTTCAAGGTTTCTAATCTCTGGCACCAGTACACTCCACTCCACGTTTAGCATCAGTTACCCAAAAGTACTGAACACTTTGAGACAGCAGATCGAGTGTATCTGAAGACTTTTTCACATTTGCTAGAAAGAAGACAACACTTGCAATGTAGAGAACAATTATTGTGATACATATGTGTTTTGGCTTGTGTCCCTCATCAGTGGAACACACAGAGAACATTTAAATGAGATGAAGTATGATGTATATATTTGGACCACATTTTCACATGCTGTCTTGCTTTGTACAGATTTTTAGATTTGTTGTGGATTGTTGACGGACATGTTTCATCATTGAGAACAGAATACTTATAGAAGTGTGCTATGTTGTGTTTCATGTTGTATTACTGTGCTTTCTGTTTGATTTGCAGCTATAACTGTAAAAATGCTTTTGTAAAACTTATTTTGCTCTCAGAAACATGTTCTACTCTGCATGTTCTGCAGTGTATGATGTGATCATAAAAACTATGTCTGCAGCTTCCTCTTCACAAGTGTTTTTTTTCTCACCATGAAACAAACACAGACAGTCTCACACCTCTCTGACCAACGCTGACAACTTTGACACCTTTTTATGATAACTTGATGCAGCTGTACACTGCTGCATGTTACATGATGAGCCGATACATTACTTAAAAATGAGAAACAATGACACCTTAAAGTAAATATGAAGGTTCTCCATGTTAAAATATGACATCAAATAACTAAACAACTGCTGCACTACATAGATTGTTTATCTGTGGTTTCTTTTTATTAAGAATTATAATGAGGAAGGAGGTTTATTTTTGGTATCAGAGCTACATGCAGCATGTCTGCTAGTCACCCTCACACTGACCAACAGTCCATTCTGGCTTCAGTCATTTGTCTATAAACCTGCTCTTAATTTAGACTCTTCAGTAAGATCAGCAGTTATGATGTAGCAGATACAAACACTGTTATAATCAACTTACAGACCCAGTATGGGTGCCAACATTAATGTTATTATTTACACCTGTAATTTTTCTGCTTTGACAAGTCAAAGTGTTTGCTGTGAAAAATGTCCACTGATTAGAAGCAAGGAACTAAAACAACCATTTTGTTGGCAGAAGTTGGATGTGTGTTTACTGGTTTCAGCCCCAACATCTCAGGTATAAATGTTTATCCTCTCTGATGTAATGATCATTTACTGTAAACTGTAAGACATACACATAACATGTTTAATGGAGTTTAAGAGTTATAGTGTGGACAATTTGTAGAAAACTGCAGATTGATACAGAAAACAGAAAGGAAGAATTAAAAAAAATTCTCTCAAGATTTTCACTTCATCTGGCAGAATGAGCTCTTCAGATGTCCTTCATGTACAACATATTATACTATTATTAGTCCTATTCTGCATGCTCTGCAGTGTTTTAAGTTACCATAAACTTCTGCAGTTTCCACCACAGAAACCACCATCACCATCCATAGACAGCTTCACATCTCTCTGTTCTCACGTCAGTAGTTTTTACAGCTTTTCAATGAAAATATAATGCAGTTTAACACTAAAATATCTGGCATGAAGAACCAATACACTGTAAAAACAGAAAATAACAGTAATAATTGTGATGAGATACAGAGTAAGAAATATAATGACATCCACAAATTAAAGTCAGAGTTTTCCTTGTCAGAATATGACATCAAATAAATACTGAACTATGTGAGGTAGATTCTGTACTAGAGGAAGAAGCAGGAAGGAAGTGAATTTTAGGTGTCAGAGCTTCATGCTGTACGTCTGCCCGCAACTCTCACAATGACCAACAGTCCATTCTGTCCTCTTAAGTCTTTACTCTGTAAGAGGACTGCTGTTGATTTTGACCATTTATTTATAGTTTTGATGTTTTATGAGCTTTCATAAATGCAGCAGGTGTGGTAAGGCCATTAAAAAAATAATATAATCAACTTTGTGTTTAGAAGCGGAGGGACTACAACAGCCATGTTGTTGGCAGAAGCTGGCTGTGTGTTTATGGCTTTCATTCTGTGCATCTCAGGTATGAATTATTGTTTATTTCTTCTTATATAATGACTGTTAACATGATATATACAATATGAGATTATTAACTGTAATCTGTAAAAAAAAATAATGATTTACTTGATTAAAGGAGTTAAAATGTGAACAACTTGAAGAAAATTGCAGATTATACATCAAATGTCCTTCATTTACATTATTTCATACTATCAATATTTAGTGATTAGTACTAGAAGAATGTTATAATTATGAATCAATGCTTCTGTTAAAGGGGTTCAGGTACAAGCCAAAAGCATCTGTGCCTTAAAGGGTTCATCAGTGGATCTGCCCTGCTCAGCTCAACATCCCACTTCAAGCAGGAAATGGTTCATTGTATACCAGGCTGGCTCCAAGCTTGTTCTCAGTGAGCTCTCTGCAGATGGAAATCGTGTTACGTACAACATGTCTGAAGAGAGTCATCCAACTCTAACAATCAAAGATCTGACAGACAATGATGCAAAGTCTTACTGCTGTAGTGAGAGTGCAGAAAACCCACAAGACTGCATACAAAGTACAATCTTCCTCCGTGTTACAGGTACGGTGGTTTTCACTAATGTATTACTTTAAGAATGAAATCAGAATATGAATTCTTACATTATTCACCATCATCTCAGACCTGCAGGTGAAGGTGATTCCTGCCACAGAGGGAAAGACAGTATCACTGATTTGTAGCTCCAGTTGTCCTCCGATTGAAAACCCTGCAGCCTACATCTGGTACAAGAACAGAGAGTTTCTCTATCAGGACTGGTCTCCCTGGTACCAACAGCTGGTCAGCAGTGAGGAAGCAGTCAGATACTCCTGTGCTATCAAAGGCTACGAGCATCTCAGAGCTCCTGAAGTCTCAGTGGGTGAGTGACAACATTTGGCTCCTTTTCATGTTACAAAACTTCAAGTTAAACACTTTCAGGAATATTTTTACTATTTAAGCTTTGCCTTAAATTGTAAAGCCTATGAAATACTGTAACTAAGTGTTTACCAGTTAAATTACTAAATGTTATTTGTTTTTGTTCAGATTCTGTCACATCGACCTGCTTTACTGTGACCTACGCTGAAGGAAGAATGTGTTCTGAAAAGCAGACATCAGTGAATGAGTCCTGCTCCATCACATATCCCAGAGGTTAACTTTCTCCAAACATCCACAAACATTTACACAAACACCACTCCCACCACCCACACCTAGAACACCTTTAAAACAATATTTTAAGAACAGTCATCTAATTGTCATATCTTTGCTTTCTTTCTTTTCTAATTTTACTATGTTACTGACATGCTTACTACAATTCTACACATTCTTCTTTTCTGCACTAATTTTGTAATCAATATATTATTTTTATTTAATTCAACATGACACATAAACTGTTGAAAAATGTTTTTAACATCTCTTAACAGAAGTAGGTCTACAAAGGACTCCTGCAGAGGTGAATCATGTTAGACTGACCTGTAACACCAGCTGTCCACTGGCTGACAACCAAACTGCCTATAGATGGTACAAGAACAGACTCTTAATGTCTGAGAAGAAACAGCAGCTTTCAGTTCCCAACTTCTCTCCTGATATCTTCTCCTGTGCTGTCAAAGACCACGAGGATCTGCACTCTGCTGAAGTCTGTGAGTATAAACCAACTTACAGTCTGTTATTACTGTTATATTATAGGATGGTACATTTGTCTTTAGTTTGTATGTTTATTGGGCAACATGAAATATATTTCAGAGGTGTTGATTCAACCTCATTTTCATTTTCTTTGTAGTGTTATTAATCTATTATCTGACTTATGATTTAGTCAGTGATGGAGGTGATCTGCTGGTAACCAGTGTGTCTTATTAAACATGACATGAACTGCTGATTAGTGTTTCAGTTGATATGACTCGCTTGTGAAGATGTAAATCACAGTCTGTATAATGACAACACATAATAATTACACAATAATTACACATTAGAAATTTAAAAATACTTAACCATTTCATTTTAGAGATTGTACCATAAAGAAAAATTAAATGCAAGCTTCAGTATAAATCCAAACAATGTTTTTAATTTTTTATAAAAGATCAATATGAGGTGTTTAAAGAGGCGCTTTAGCTGCTTTCACATTGTGTGATATTTCCTGATTTGCAGAAAACATGATTTATAAAAAACACCTGAACTTCTACCACAGATTTTTTTATTTAAGTATTAGGCAAGGCTACTTTAGCAGTTATTTAGAGTGACCCTATTTTAAGTCTTTAATCTATATTTCAGGTGTTGATTATAATAACTGCTGGAGTGTAAATTATATCAGAAGGAGAATCTGCGCCCTGGAAGGCTCTTCAGTGGACATTTCAAGTGAATATTTGCATCCTGACAACCAGCAGCCTGAGTCTAAAGTTTGGTATAAAATAAAGAGAAGTGGTGAGGAGGAAGCTGTGGAGCCGACTGAGGATGCAGTTCACGTGCAGTATCATGACAACATGAACAACCAGCACATCCTGAGAATCAAAAACCTGAAGAAGACTGACTCAACAAAATACACATTCAGACTCCTAAAAGATGATGAAGTACGGAAGGGTGATCCACCTGGAGTGACTCTGATTGTCTCAGGTAATTCCTGTCTGTATACTTTTCAATAGAAACTGTGCTGCTCTCTCACCATGTACTAACAGCAGTCAGAAGACTTTATTCTTTAATACCTACAAGAAGACTAAAAGCTGGTTCATGCTTAATATGATAACACTAACAAAAGACAGTCAAAACGATGTAACTGTAGCTAAATTAAGTGCACACAATAACCTGTATGCAGGGTCGTGCACCACCTGCAATTCATAACAACAAAGTGTAAAGATGCATCTGTGTTTTGTCAAAATCAGACCAGTGATTTCTTAAATATCACACAATAAATCATTCACAGTGAAGCCATGGTCCAATTATTCACTGTTTTAAGAACTTTAACAGATAAATCTTAATTTCACAACTTTGGCTGAATTAGGAGCCTGTATTCTGTCTACTGTCTCAATGGTTTCATTAAAACATCATGCATATTTAAATGTGGCAAATCATTGTAGAAGTTGTATCTCCACTAAAACAATGTAGTAGAGAGAGAGAGCTCAACATGCTGCAACTTCAAAAAAAAAATGCATGTTAACAGGCAAATGAAGAAAACATGCTCACCACTGTGACACACAGTATAAAGAAATGTGCTTCAAATATAGGAAACACAAGCAAATAAAAGGGAAGTTACTGAAATAAAGAAGTGTCTGGGGGACATGAAAAACTGATGTCAGGATTTGCTTTCTGGTGTTCAAAATTGAGATAACAATGTTTGTTTTAGTTTCAAATTTGATTTTGTGTGTAACCTACAAGCCTATTTACTACTCTGTACAGTTTGCATTGTTTATTTATTTACAGTGTATTTCTTTATGTAACATATGTGTCAAAAAGTTGAAGATCTTCATTTGTTTGTGTTTTAATAAGTTGCAGTGCATTGAGCTCTCTCAGCCACCATAGTTAGAGAGGAGATCAGAATGGATGGATGAGCCTACAAAGGCTGTGACTCTGACACAGGAGTCTGTGCTTCATGTCTCATCTTCTACAAAGCATTTTATAAACCATGATGGTGATTTTAACTAAGTACTGTAGTTTTAGTTACCTAAACCTGTCTGTACCTTAAACATAGGAGTGGCAGATTAGAAAACACTTACTGTATATGAGTTGTTCTTTTTTTTATCATCATGTCATCTGAGTTGTTTTGAAGGACAGTGACAAACCTAGTTTGTAATTTAGGTATGAGGACGTTTGAGATGATACGTCTCTTTTACATTTACTGACTAATCTAATAATCTTTCAGACTTGGAAGTTAAGTTGCATCCTGCTGTGGTGACAGAGGGCCAGAGAGTCACACTGACCTGCAGTACCAGCTGTCCTCTGACTGACGACACAAACTACATTTGGTACTTGAACAGTCGACCTCTGACGGTGCCAGAGAACCAAAACAAACACCTGGTTCTAGACCCAGTCAGCATTCAACATGCAGGAAACTACTCATGTGCTGTCAAAACCCACCAAGACAGCAGCTCTGGTGAAAAGACTCTCACTGTCCAAAGTACCACAGGAACATCAACAGCAGCAGTTGGAGTTGTTACAGCAACAACTCCTGCAACTGTTGAAGTTGTTACGGCAACAACTCCTGCAACTGTTGAAGTTGTTACGGCAACAACTCCTGCAACTGTTGGAGTTGTTATGGCAACAACTCCTGCAACTGTTGAAGTTGTTATGGCAACAACTCCTGCAACTGTTGGAGTTGTTGCTGCTCTCCTGGTTATAATACCACTCACTGTCTTCTTCTGGATTAGGTGAGAAACACTGAGCTTTGTTTCAGAGTCATGACATTTACACACTAACCTGACATCAATCATTCATTTTTATATTCACTCATTTCACTAAACAGGAGAAAGAGGTCCTCCAGCCGTTCTCCTAGACTTGAAACATCAGACAATATGGAGCAGGTAAAATAAAATAATTTAAACAATTCTGCCACATAACATAACATTACTGACAACAACCCTGTTTAAATGCTTTTCTTGCAGGTTCTTATTTCTTTACTAAACATTGTTTATCATTATTTTCAGTGTTGATAATGCTCTTGGAGAAACCCTAAATGGGGAAAAGTATTTTTATTGTTATTCATCGACTTAGTCATACAAACTGGAATGTGAAGTTACAAAATATCTGCTGTTACACTCATTTAATATCTCTTCCAAAACCATTATCAGTTGTGTTCTACTTGGAATTGTTCCATATTGCTTTGGAGGATCAGCCAAAACTTTAAATACAACATAGTGTACTATTATATATTTTGTTTCTTTATCAGCTAGACATCTCAGCTCAAGCAACAGAGCAGGACGACCTTCACTATAGCAGAGTTTACTTGTCTAAGAACCAGACAGATCCGCTCTACACCACCGTCCAGCCACATCAGCCCCAAGAACAAACGCATGTCCTCTATGCTGTTGTCCGCTTTAGATCCAACACAACCCCTGAGTAAGCATCTCTTCATTACAACTGATTATATTTGAGGGAAATAAGAATTATGTAGTTTATTACAGGTTGGGCTTTATGATGTCTCAGACTCCACTGGTACTGTTTTGATAAAACTTGTGGGTTAGGTTCTTTCACTTTGGTGTTTAAAATCTACATTGATAATCATTGAACACACCAATGATCAGATTTTCAGGAATCTTGCTTAAAAGGTTACTAGAATGTAGTTAAAGATTGTGAGACGTATGATGAGACTGCATCAACTGAGAAAAATGTCAGCTGTAGCACCTAATCATTTACTCTTTGACAGCCATATCTGGCTGCTCTGTGTCAGTAAACACTGCAGGAGTTAAAAATGGTGACTTTACTATGTCACCATCTGGTGGTAACATTAAGGACACTGTGGCAGACAGCAACACACACCACCAACCACCATTCATAAAACATTTGAGCACTAGTGCAGTTGGTCTAGTGCCTTGTGGTACAGTGAGAGGCTGGAATGTGGCCGTGGTTGCATACGGGGGCTCTCTGTGGACGGAGGGAGGGTCATAGTTCCTGAAGATGTGCAGTTCTCCTGGATGTCTGTCAGCCAGAACACTGGTTACCATCACCCTATACAAGAACAAATGAATGAGTGAAAAGATAATAGAGTAAATGTGAGCTTTAGTTCATATTAAAAGTGTTTGACAAGACATTCTGATCAAAACCTGAAAAACCAGCACTTTGACATCAAAATTAGTTCATTTACAGATTCTGGATTCTCTGCTACTGATTTTTAGCCATGCTAGCAGCATTGTTCAAGGGATGGTGAGGTCTGTCTGAAATTTTGATGTCAGATCCACATGCACACTGAACAACAGTCAACTCATCCAAATGGTTCATACATTGTTAGTCCTTGCTAGTCATTGTTAGCTGTTACTTGGTCCCATCTGTGATTTGAAAACTGCTTACAGTACGTTACTCAGTGTCCTGATTAAATTCATGGGGGGCTGCTGACATTAAAGCATTCATTGCTGTTGGTTTCAACTTATACTTTTGACAGTCTGGTCATTTTCCATCACCATACTGTATATGGACCTGTGAAAGAGAGACAGCTAACGCTAACTAGACCTCCTCCTTTTAATAATGTGGGACAAACACAGCACTGAGTGTGCAGAATGACTCAGCAGGAGTTGAAATAATGTGAACAAAAGTGACGTCTTGTGGGAATCAGTGCTAACATTAACAAGCTAGTTTACATAGCTCTCACTTTCTGAGTGGAAGCAAGTTAGTGCAGCTTTCTAGTTTCCAGTTTCTGAGTGAAATACAAACTTCACAGCATGATGGGTCCTCCCAAATACTGAATATTGTAAATGGACAGATGTCTTTAATCACTAAGAGGACATAACCAACACTATGTGAACTGAGAATGAGATTTGTTGTGGATTGTTGACGGACATGTTGCATCATTGAGAACAGAATACTTATAGTAGTGTGCTATGGTGTGCTTCATGTTGTATTACTGTGCTTTCTGTTTGATTAGCAGCTATAACTGTAAAAATGCTTTTGTAAAACTCATTTTGCTCTGCATGTTCTGTAGTGTATGATGTGATCATAAAAACTATGTCTAAAGCTTCCTCTTCACAAGTTTTTTTTTTTTCACCATGAAACAAACACAGACAGCCTCACACCTCTCTGACCAACACTGACAACTTTGACACCTTTTTATGATAACTTGATGCAGCTAAACATTGCTGCATGTTGCATGATGAGCCGATACATTACTTAAAAATGAGAAACAATGACACCTTAAAGTAAATATGAAGGTTCTCCATGTCAAAATATGACATCAAAAAACTAAACAACAGCTGCACTACATAGATTGTTTATCTGTGGTTTCTTTTTATTGAGAATTATAATGAGGAAGGAGGTTTATTTTTGGTATCAGAGCTACATGCAGCATGTCTGCCAGCTGCCCTCACACTGACCAACAGTCCATTCTGGCTTCAGTCATTTCTCTATAAACCTGCTCTTAATTTAGACTCTTCAGTAAGATCAGCAGTTATGATGTAGCAGATACAAACACTGTTATAATCAACTTATAGACCCAGTATGGGTGCCAACATTAATGTTATTATTTACACCTGTACTTTTTCTGCTTGAACAAGTCAAAGTGTTTGCTGTGAAAAAGGTCCACTGATTAGAAGCGAGGGACTAAAACAACCATGTTGTTGGCAGAAGTTGGATGTGTGTTTACTGGTTTCAGCCCCAACATCTCAGGTATAAATGTTTATCCTCTCTGATGTAATGAACATTTACTGTTAACTGTAAGAAATACACATAACATTTTTAATGAAGTTTAAGAGTTATAGTGTGGACAATTTGTAGAAAACTGCAGATTGATACAGAAACCAGAAAGGAAGAATTAAAAAAAAGGCTCTCACTAATTGCATTTTCACTTCATCTGCCAGAATGAGCTCTTCAGATGTCCTTCATGTACAATACATTATAATATTATTTGTCCTATTCTGCATGCTCTGCAGTGTTTTAAGTTACCATAAACTTCTGCAGTTCCCGCCACAGAAACCACCATCACCGTCCATAGACAGCTTCACATCTCTCTGTTCTCACGTCAGTAGTTTTTACAACTTTTCAATGAAAATATAATGCAGTTTAACACTAAAATATCTGGCATGAAGAACCAATACACTATGAAAACAGAAAATAACAATAATAATTGTGATGAGATACAGAGTAAGAAAAATAATGGCACCCCCAAGTTAAAGTCAGAGTTTTCCTTATCAAATTATGACATCAAATAAATACTGAACTATGTGAGGTAGATTCTGTACTAGAGGAAGAAGCAGGAAGGAAGTGAATTTTAGGTGTCAGAGCTTCATGCTGTACGTCTGCCCGCAACTCTCACAATGACCAACAGTCCATTCTGTCCTCTTAAGTCTTTACTCTGTAAGAGGACTGCTGTTGATTTTGACCATTTATTTATAGATTTGATGTTTTATGAGCTTTCATAAACACAGCAGGTGTGGTAAGGCCATTAAAAAATTAATATGATCAACTTTGTGTTTAGAAGCGGAGGGACTACAACAGCCATGTTGTTGGCAGAAGCTGGCTGTGTGTTTATGGCTTTCATTCTGTGCATCTCAGGTATGAATTATTGTTCATCTCTTCTTATATAATGACTGTAAACATGATATATACAATATGAGATTATTAACTGTAATCTGTAAAAAAATGTTTTACTTGATTATAGGAGTTAAAGTGTGAACAACTTGAAGAAAATTGCAGATTAAACAACAAATGTCCTTCATTTACAATATTTCATACTATCAATATTTAGTGAATAGTACTAGAAGAATGTTATAATTATGAATCAATGCTTCTGTTAAAGGGGTTCAGGGACAAGCCAAAAGTATCTGTGCCTTAAAAGGTTCATCAGTGGATCTGCCCTGCTCAGCTCAACATCCCACTTCAAGCATGAAATGGTTCACTGTACACTACGCTGGCTCCAATACTGATCTCAATAAGCTCTCTGCAGATGGAAATCATGTAACGTACAACATGTCTGAAGAGAGTCATCCAACTCTAACAATCAAAGATCTGACAGACAGTGATGCAAAGTTTTACTGCTGTAGTGAGAATGCAAAAAACCAACAAGACTGCAGGCAAAGCACAATCGCCCTCCGTGTTGAAGGTACGGTGGTTTTCACTAATGTATTACTTTAAGAATGAAATCAGAATATGAATTCTTACATTATTCACCATCATCTCAGACCTGCAGGTGAAGGTGATTCCTGCCACAGAGGGACAGAAAGTATCACTGATATGCAAAACCAGTTGTCCTCCAACTGAAAATGTTACAGCCTACATCTGGTACAAGAACAGAGAGTTTCTCTATCAGGACTGGTCTCCCTGGTACCAACAGCTGGTCAGCAGTGAGGAAGCAGTCAGATACTCCTGTGCTATCAAAGGCTACGAGCATCTCAGAGCTCCTGAAGTCTCAGTGGGTGAGTGACATCATTTGGCTCCTTTTCATCTTACAAAACCTCAAGTTAAACATTTTCAAGAATATTTTTACTATTTAAGCTTTGCCTTAAATTGTAAAGCCTATGAAATACTGTAACTAAGTGTTTACCAGTTAAATTAAGAAAGGCCATTTGTTTTTGTCCAGATTCTGTCACATCGACCTGCTTTACTGTGACCTACGCTGAAGGAAGAATGTGTTCTGAAAAGCAGACATCAGTGGATGAGTCCTGCTCCATCACATATCCCAGAGGTTAACTTTCTCCAAACATCCACAAACATTTACACAAACACCACTCCCACCCCCCACACCTAGAACACCTTTAAACAATATTTTAAGAACAGACATCTAATTGTCATATCTTTGCTTTCTTTCTTTTCTAATTTTACTATGTTACTGACATGTTTACTACAGTTCTACACATTATTGTTTTCTGCACTAATTTTGTAATCAATTTACTATTTTTATTTAATTCAACATGACACACATAAACTGTTGAAAAATGTTTTTAACATCTCCTAACAGAAGTAGGTCCACAAAGGACTCCTGCAGAGGTGAATCATGTTAGACTGACCTGTAACACCAGCTGTCCACTGACTGACAACCAAACTGCCTATAGATGGTACAAGAACAGACTCTTAATGTCTGAGAAGAAACAGCATTTTTCAGTTCTCAACTCCTCTGCTGATATCTTCTCCTGTGCTGTCAAAGACCACGAGGATCTGCACTCTGCTGAAGTCTGTGAGTATAAACCAACTTACAGTCTGTTATTACTGTTATATTATAGGATGGTACATTTGTCTTTAGTTTGCATGCTTATTGGGCAACATGAAATATATTTCAGAGTTGTCGATTCAACCTCATTTTCATTTTCTTTGCAGTGTTATTAATCCATTATCTGACTTATTTAGTCTGTGATGGAGGTGATCTGCTGGTAACCAGTGTGTCTTATTAAGACAACATGAACTGCTGATTAGTGTTTGAGTTGATATGACTCGCTTGTGAAGCTTTAAATCACAGTCTGTATAATGACAACACATAATAATTACACAATAATTACACATTAGATATTTGAAAATACTTAACCGTTTCATTTTAGAGATTGTGCCATAAAGAAAAATTAAATGCAAGCTTCAGTATAAATCCAAACAATGTTTTACATTTTTTTCAAAAAACTAATATGAGGTGTCTAAAGAGGCGCTTTAGCTGCTTTCACATTATGTGATATTTCCTGATCTGCAGAAAACATGATTTATAAAAAACACCTGAACTTTTACCACAGATTTTTTATTTAAGTATTAGGCAAGGCTACTTTAGCAGTTATTTAGAGTGACTCTATTTTAAGTCTTTAATCTATATTTCAGGTGTTGATGATGAGAACTGCTGGAGTGTAAATTACATCAGAAGGAGAATCTGCGCCCTGGAAGGCTCTTCAGTGAACATTTCAAGTAAATATTTGTATCCTGACAACCAGCAGCCTGAGTCTAAAGTTTGGTATAAAATAAAGAGAAGTGGTGAGGAGGAAGCTGTGGAGACGACTGAGGATGCAGTTCGCGTGCAGTATCTTGACAACATGAACAACCAGCACATCCTGAGAATCAAAAACCTGAAGAAGACTGACTCAGCAAAATACACATTCAGACTCCTAAAAGATGATGTAGTACGGAGGGCTGATCCTCCTGGAGTGACTTTGATTGTCTCAGGTAATTCCTGTCTGTATACTTTTCAATAGAGACTGTGCTGCTCTCTCACCATGTACTAACAGCAGTCAGAAGACTTTATTCTTTAATGCCTACAAGAGGACTAAAGGCTGGTTCATGCTTAATATGATAACACTAACAAAAGAGTAGAAAGTCAAAACGATGTAACTGTAGCTAAATTACGTGCACACAATAAGCTGTATGCAGGGTCATGCACCACCTGAAAGTCATAACAATCAAGTGTAAAGATGCATCTGTGTTTTGTCAAAATCAGACCAGTGATTTCTTAAATATCACACAATAAATCATTCACAGTGAAGCCATGGTCTAATTATTCACAGTTTTAAGAACTTTAACAGATAAATCTCAATTTCACAACTTCGGCTTAATTAGGAGCCTGTATTCTGTCTACTGTCTCAATGGTCTAATTAAAACATCATGCATATTTAAATGTGTCAAATCATTGTAGAAGTTGTATCTCCACTAAAACAGTGTAGGAGAGAGAGAGAGCTCAACATGCTGCAACTTCAAAAATTGCATGTAAACATGTTCACCACTTTGATACACAGTATGAAGAAATGTGCTTCTAATATAGGAAACACAAGCAAATAAAAGGGAAGTTACAAAAATAAAGAAGTGTCTGGGGGACATGAAAAACTGATGTCAGGATTTGCTGTCTGGTGTTCAAAAATGAGCTAACAATGTTTGCTTTAGTTTCAAATTTGATTTTGTGTGTAACCTACAAGCCTATTTACTACTCTGTACAGTTTGCATTGTTTATTTATTTACAGTGTATTTCTTTATGTCACATATGTGTCAAAAAGATGAAGGTCTTCATTTGTTTGTGTTTTAATAAGTTGCAGTGCATTGAGCTCTCTCAGCCACCATAGTTAGAGAGGAGATCAGAATGGATGGATGAGCCTACAAAGGCTGTGACTCTGACACAGGAGTCTGTGCTTCATGTCTCATCTTCTACAAAGCATTTTTTTAACCATGATGGTGATTTTAACAAAGTACAGTAGTTTTAGTTACCTAAACCTGTCTGTACCTTAAACGTAGGAGTGGCAGATTAGAAAACACTTACTGTATATGAGTTGTTTTTTTTATCATCATGTCATCTGGGTTGTTTTGAAGGACAGTGACAAACCTAGTTTGTAATTTAGGTATGAGGACTTTTGAGATGATACGTCTCTTTTACATTTACTGACTAATCTAATAATTTTTCAGGCTTGGAAGTTAAGTTGCATCCTGCTGTGGTGACAGAGGGCCAGAGAGTCACACTGACCTGCAGTACCAGCTGTCCTCTGACTGACAACACAAACTACATTTGGTACTTGAACAGTCGACCTCTGACGGTGCCAGAGAGCCAAAACAAACACCTGGTTCTAGACCCAGTCAGCATTCAACATGCAGGAAACTACTCATGTGCTGTCAAAACCCACAAAAACATCAGCTCTGGTGAAAAGACTCTCACTGTCCAAAGTATCACAGGAACATCAACAGCAGCAGTTGGAGTTGTTGCTGCTCTCCTGGTTATAATACCACTCACCGTCTTCTTCTGGATTAGGTGAGAAACAATGCGCTTTGTTGCAGAGTCATGACATTTACACACTAACCTGACATCATCTATTCATTTTTAAATTCACTCATTTCACTAAACAGGAGAAAGAGGTCCTCCAGCCGTTCTCCTAGACTTGAAACATCAGACAATATGGAGCAGGTAAAATAAAATAATTTTAACAATTCTGCTACATTACATAACATTACTGACAACAACCCTTGTTAAATGCTTTTTATAGATTAGATTATTATTTTACTAAACATTGTTTATCATTATTTTCAGTGTTGATGATTCTCTTGGAGAAACCCTGAATGGGGAAAAGTATTTTTATTGTTATTCATGAAACTGGAACATAAAGATACCAAATGTCTGTTGTTACAGTCATTTAATATACCTTCCAAAACCATTATCAGTTGTGCTCTACTCAGAATTGTTGAATATTTCTTTGTTTTGGAGGATCAGCCAAAACTTTAAATACAATGTACTGTAAAGTAATATTATTTTGTTTCTTTATCAGCTAAACCCTGGTCCTGTGTATGAAGACATCTCAGCTCAAGCAACAGAGCAGGACGACCTTTACTACAGCAGAATCAACTTCTCTAAGAACCAGACAAATCCGCTCTACACCACCGTCCAGCCGCATCAGCCCCAAGAACAGGAGCATGTCCCCTATGCTGTTGTCCACTTAAGATCCAACACAACCCCTGAGTAAGCATCTCTTCATTACAACTGATTATATTTGAGGGAGATAAGAATTATGTAGCTTATTACAGGTTGGAATATATGATGTCTCAGACTCCACTGGTACTGTTTTGATAAAACTTGTGGGTTAAGTTCTTTCACTGTGGTGTTTAAAATCTACATTGATGATCACTGAACACACCAATGATCAGATTTTCATGAAACTTGCTTAAAAGGTTACCAGAATGTAGTTAAAGATTGTGAGACTTATGACGAGACTGCATCAACTGAGAAAAATCGCTTTTCTTGTATATTTTTAAATAGCATACTTTGAAAAATAATGAACCCACATTACACTTATTCTTTTCTTTTTTCTTTTTTTTCAGGTAAATGGCCAGATGGTGGATCCCTAAAATTACACAGCAAACAAAAACTTCAAGAGAATGAATGTAACCTTCCTTCATGATGTACAAAGGGATATGTTTCTGGTGTTACATGAGCGAGCACCTCAGGAGCACACTGGCAGTGATGGACATCCATAGAAACAAGGACCTTTTACAAGCCATCCTGTTAAACCATTTTAACTCAGTACAGTAATTTCACTATTGCCATGAAATGTTGAGCAGACTTTCATAGTGTCAACATACAAGGACACATTTTTGTAAAGTTATGAAAATATTTCAGTCAGTGCAGCCCAGTAGAACACAATCATACCTGGTAAATATCTTGAAAATTACCGAAAAACACATCACTGACACTGGCAACAAAAAATTTTCTCAAAAATTTTTGCCTCTCCTACCTTTTAAATTTATTCACAAAATGGAAAAATTTGAAGAGCAACATTCACTGGTAGCCATTCTTAGAGAGCCATTGTATTAAATGACTAACTGTAAGTTATTTTATATTGCTAGCTTGCAGTAGCTATGCTAGGTAAAACCAACGCACTGAGAAGCTACAGCCTTCTTTGTGGTGCTAAAGCAAATTAGCTACTTTTTCCTGTAAATTACTTTAAATTAGCTTTCTTGTGCTATTAGTTTGTGTTAAAACTTATATGGGTAACAATACTGTATTTAATATGCTCATGTATGGCTCATGAAAAAAAACTCATCCAACATTATTTGTCTGCGTTGATACCTTTGTTGCCAATGAGTCATGCTAATAAGCAAACTGAACTAACGTTAGCTTCAGTGGTCATATTTTGTATGTCAGTTTTTGTTTTGTGTTCTCTTATTTGTTTGTTTCGTTAAGAGCAGCTAAAGGTATATATTTTTCAGACATAACATTACAGCAGTTGCCATGGTGATAGCAGAAATTTTAAAATTGTCACATTATTGATTAAAAGGCAGTGTTAGTGTCTTGCAACATTTTGATCAAAGTAATATTGTATAATTGCTAAAACACATGATTATAAAAAAGGATATTGGACTAACCATGAAATGGTTAATAATTCATAATTACAGGTTTCATTTAAAGATGAAAATTAAATCAGTATTTCTTTGTTTAACACGATGTGACATTACAATTAATAAATGGTTTTACTTTCTCTTACAAAGCATCAGAGAATAATTAAAGCTTTTTAGCAGTTGTTGTCTTTAATGCTTTTCTTAAAGGGTCTTTCAACTAAGTTGAATGCAAAAGTTAAATGCAATTGTATGTTTTGAGTTTTGATGGTGGGATGACCCTTTTCTTTACTATGGATTGTACCTTTAAATAAAGTTGACTTACTTTAACTGATGCTCTGAATTGTTCAATGGTCACACAGCATTTAATTAATAAAACAGGGATCTAATCTTACCCGTGCTGAGTTAAATAACATGTCAGCTGAAAATCAAGTGCACAACAAAGAAACAAAACAGTCATGGACACAACTGAAGTCCATATTAATATATTTTATTACCATACCAGTATACACTTCAGTAATTAATCCATATACAAAAAAAAACATATGTAAATAATTTGTTACTTCTAGTTTAGGTTGTACAAACACCAGTGCAGTATTGTTTCTTTGTCTTTCAAGTAAGTTTATAATTCAAGTGTATAATTCCAGTTGTACAAGTACATGTTAAATATTTGTTCAAGATACCTTTATGAAAGGTTGTAACAAGTGTACAGTGTGCAAGCAAGTTAGCAATGGGAGTGAAGTTATGTTTAAAGTCAGTCTAAATAACCTATAAAAAAGCATGACAGTGTGATGTGAATGAAAGAAAACAGTACAAATTTGGGCCCCAGACACATAAGGCAGATCTGGTTCATCATCACCGTCGTCCAAGCTGTGTTACAGTATATTGCAGATTTTGTTGTGCTACTGTAGGGTCCTTCTGATATGGCCTTAAGTAATATGTCTGTACATTGTCTTTGCAGCTACTTGGGTAAAAAAAAAAAAGAGGAACAACAAAATGAAGGATGACGAAGGGCGTTATGGTTTTATCACAACCAATGAGAACTGGATTCAAAAACTTCTCACGCAACACTATAGAGAGGGGGAGGGTGACAGTAAACTGACACTATCACAGTCACAGTGTATACTAATCTTAGTATGATTTAGTTGGAACCACTTCCTCCTACAGTTCCCCTGTATTCACATACCAAAGAAGGGAAACTCCACACTCTATTTCAGTGGTTTATATACAAACACATTAAACTTGATAAGGTCAGTGATAAGGTCATAAGATGCTACATAACTTGTCTTCCAATAGGCGACATCCTGTCAGTTGTTTTCCTGTTAGATTTCAGTCTCTGCCATGTTTTATACATTTGCTATCGTGTACTGACATTTGAGTGTAAAAATGAAAGTCACTGTGGTAACATCAGCTCAAGGGGTTTGTCTTAAAGAAAGAGCACACCGCCACAGACATCATAGTTTCGATTCAAACACGTGGCTCACTAATCTTTGTGCGTCATCCAATCACTCTTGTCTTTGACTCCACTCAAAAGACTCTCCTTTGCTCTCCTTTTCTCCATTTTGCTTTCACATTCCTTTCTGCTCTTATAGCCCCATCTTCATAGCCTCTCCTCATGATTTTCTTGTGCTTTCAGTTGTCCATTAGCACTTTTGCTAGGGATTGGAGGACTTCTCTCTTCTCATAAAGGTACATTTGGGTTTCCCACAGCATGTCCACCAGGACTGCGTCACTCACTTCATCCAACATCACCTCTTGAGACAGCTGGGGGCTCAATCTGTACAAAAGACAATAAATAAATAGTGAAATTTACATCGTTTTAAAGTACATTAGAGATAATAGACCAACAATGAATACTATAAATGCCCATTTGACAAACACAAACAGAAACAAACTTGATTAACATGCATCTCAGGCTGTAACGATGTGGGTCACTCAAGCTGAGCTTCACCCGAGCTTCAAGCCAGATGGTGTTGGTTGGTAAAGTTATACTGTCTATGATGTTATAGAGCTGCAGTGATGTCTAGTTTAGGCCAGGAACATAGCAGATAATCATTTACTCTTTGCCAGCTGGAGTTAAAACAGAGAGCAGAGACAGCAGTAAATAAAAAACTGAAGTGCTGCCGATTCATGGTCAGCTGACCTGTGGTAGATGGTGTCGATCATTTCACACCAGGCTCTTGCTCTGTCGACTGCACAGCCATCAGAATCTGTACACTGTCCAGTCAGAGAGAGAGGAAATATTAGACTTAGAGACACTTTCTGGAATGTTATTGATACTGGTTGTCATGTCCAAAATATCAGGAATATTAAAAGGCTTCACAAAAAGTGGAGAACACAACTCTGGCAGGATGAATTCATATGAAAAAACATATAGTTTCAGCAGCGGATGATGAGCTCATTGATTTACACAAGGAACAAGGTAAATTTAAAAGCAGGTGCTCCAACTGCACTCACACAGTCCACCAGCATCTTGCCCAGCTCTTTGGCTCCTACAAAGCTCTTGGCAAGCTCCAGAGGGTTAGAAGGCCGGAAAACATCCACAGAGCTCACAACCACCTGAGGAGGTTTACCTGGAGACACACGGGAGCACAGATACTGTACAGCTGGAGGAGCAGGAGGAGTTTCTAAATTTAGTTACTCACTGTGAGTTGTGTAAATGTTTTTTGTTTAGTTCAGTGGTCAAAGCAAGGTACAAACATAGTAGGAGTTAGGGATGTAAATCACTCTGATTAGGCGTCAGATTTCTAATATCTCTTTGTAAGGACATGTTTCTTCCTTCCCCCCCCAACAGCAATTGAAAACATCCTTTAATCTATGCAATAATAATAATAATCAATAGTTTTCTTATTGTCAACAAATCTCATGTGCAGAGCCGAACCAACAATGAACTGATCCTACTTACAAGTATTGTGAGTTTATCCAAAGCCTGATACATCTTATTCCTCTGAGCTCCCCTGTTGTCATTAAGAACACGTCATATTGACCTTTCATCTTGACGTGTCATCGTCTCTTGACTTTGCACTGAAATATACAAAGTCAAGAGGTTGTGACATCTAGCACAACAAGCTATCAATACACTATAAACAGAGTCTCCTTAGCACAATGCATTAGCATGCATCACGCCCAGTAGGACCTGCATTACAAGGAACGTCTCTCCTGAGACTGAAAATGTTATCGCTGTTATTAATCTTTGGAGCCGTTTCTAAACAAACTACAGTAACTATTGCCTTCGGGGGGAAGGAACACGTCACTCACAGCGGTGTGGCTCATTGACATGTTTTTAATATTTTTTGGACACCAACAGAGGTCTATGGCACAGAGGAATATGATATATTAGGCTTTGGATACACAGACAATACTTGTAAGTAGGATAGGTTCATTGTTGGTTTGACTCTGCACATTAGATTTGTTTACAATAATAAAAATATAGAAAACCACCAGCCTTATACTTTAATAGACTCATGTTGAATAGTGAAGATGGGGTAAGACATAAACTAATCTAAGTGACCATTGGTTTTGCATGTAGAAAAGTTAGTGTGAATTACATTATTTGCCATTGCAGACACAACTGTGTGGCTTACCAGTTCCAAGGGAGACCACTATACCCAGCTTCTTGACCTCCGTCCCATGGCCCTGAGAGAGAAGAGTTAAAAAGAGAGATGATAGATTATTTGATATTTTTTAAAAAATCCATGTTTAAACATGCAGTTAACAGAAGATCAAAGGAGGACTAAATAAGTAAGGTGTTAGGTTACCTACCTCTGCTTTTAAGGCTTTGTTGTACTGATGGATTTCTGACATGGCGTCTAGTGTCGGGTTGTTGGCCAATAGCCCTCCATCCAGAAAGCGGCCCATCGGTCGGAAGTAGGTGGGGGCAGCACCACTGGAGCGGGCAGCTCGCCACACAAGTTGTTCTGATGTAAAGATTTTAAAAAGTCATGAAACAATCAATCTAATCGACTAGTTTATCATTCTGGGTGCAAACTTAAATAAAAAATTAAATGTGCCAAAATGTCACTGTGTATCAATAACCGAGTTTTAAACAGTGAAGAAGTGAACACATTCATCCATGTTGAAAAGGGTGTGGGGCTGAAACATGTTTTTTGCTGCTTTGCTATTTAAAGTATTCAAAAGCATGTATTCTGGATAATATTTATATGTGAACAGATGGGAGTTTGTGAGGTAATTTTGTGACTGACCAAGTTAAGTTCTTTGTGAACCTGATCCTTTGTTTTTCACTCACAAACACACCTTCAGCTGTCACCTTCCTACGCTTTCTGGCTGGCTCCACTGTGTATCCTACTATCAACACATCCTCATCCTCCCATCCTGTAACAACAACATGGTTGCCACTCAAACAACACAACACAAATGGACTTCTCAGGCTTCGTTTTCTAAATAAATATATAATCCTGAATGAATGAGTATAATTTACCACCATGTGTAGAGTTAGAAAATACTTTACTATGTCACCATCTGGTGGCAACATTAAGGACACTGTGGCAGACAGCAACACACACCACCACCCACCATTCATAAAACATTTGAGCACTAGTGCAGTTGGTCTAGTACCTTGTGGGACAGTGAGAGGCTGGAACGTGGCCGTGGTGGCATACGGGGGCTCTCTGTGGACGGAGGGAGGGTCATAGTTCCTGAAGATGTGCAGTTCTCCTGGATGTCTGTCAGCTAGAACACTGGTCACCATCACCCTGTACAAGAACAAATGTATGAGTGAAAAGATAATAGAGTAGATGTGAGTTTAACATAAAAGGGTTAATTTTAGTCAGATATCTCAGCTTTTGTTCATCATAAAAGTGTTTGACAAGAAATTCTAATCAAAACCTGAAAAACCAGCACTTTGACACCAAAATTTGCTCATTTACAGATTCTGGATCCTCTACTACTAGTTTTTAACCATGCTAGCAGCATTGTTCAAGGGATGGTGAGGTCTGTCACTCATTCTTTCTTTCTCTCCACTTTGGTCCAGAATGAAATATCTCAATAACTACTGAACAGATTGGCATGACATTTTGAACAGATCTCCATTGTCCCCAGAGGACGCATCCTACTGACTCTGGTGATCGCCTGACTTTTCCTCCAGCGCCACTATGAGGTTGACATTTTTAGCTTTTAGTGAAATGTCTAGTGTCTCTAGTGCCTTTTTACACTTTTCTGCCTATTGCCTAGTGGACACATTTAACTCTAAAATCCCCTTCAGACTTGTTTTAAGACATAAAAATGTGTCTGATGTGGTTAGAAATTCTTAAAATGACATCTACTCTTTCTACCTCACTGAAAAATCCAGACTCTATGAATATGCAAATATTTTTTATTTCGAGACGTCTCCTACTTCACTGAAAAGTCCATTCTCACTGCATGTGCACTGAAGGTTTCAAATCTCCTCATCACACTTGTGTAAGTTGCATACTGGACCAGAATTAGCAAACTAGTTGCGATGTCACAAATTATGCTTATGCTCATTCAGCAGTTGAATGTGAAAACAGTCTTCTGGTGTCAAACTCTGCACATACATCATTCTGTTAAGTGAAGCTCAAACATTCAAGTGAAGTAAGAACGACAAAAACATATTTCTTCTAGGATGAAAGGACTTCAATAAGTTTGACATGAACAGTTACCTGGGGTATTGGACGTCTGTCATCTTGGTGTTCTCTCCAAATTCTTTCTTCAGGAAATCCTCCAGTGGTGCTGATTCATAGGGTCGTGACCCTTTGAACACCTGCTCTTTCATCCTGAAGTACAGGCAGCGAAGGTACTCCATGGACTTTCCTACACATTGAAGAGATGCCATTATTGTTTTGATGCTAGGGTATGAAAACTCTTGGAAGCAGAAAGAAAAACACACTCACCGTGGATTATAGCGAGGGCCAGAATCCCCCCAGTGCTCGTGCCAGCCACCCAGTCGAAGAGCTCTCTGGTGGGCCGACCGGCCTCTCTCTCCAGAGCGATCAGCATCTGGATCAGCACCAGGCCTTTTATACCTCCACCATCCAGACACAGCAGTCTTTCCATCCTGCAGAGGAGAGGAGATATTACTTTTTTTTACACCAGAACTTTTTGTCTCATCTAAGACAGAAACACATACAAATAACATGTTTTCACGTTAAAGTAATAATAATATATTTAAAAAAAAAACAACTTTGCTATTATTATTCATTATCCTTTTGCTACCACATAGCCAGATGCGCAGAATTCATGGAAAAAATATGTGACAAACTTTACTTTAAAGCAACATTATACAACTATTTACCTTAAAATAACAGCCTCATAATCATTTTGATGGTACACTGACTTGTAATAGAGAAAAAAGCGCCTCTTTCATTCCCACTCCGCTCCCTGAACACCTGTTCTTGCACTATGTAACTTGGGTTGAGCGGGTACGATCCCCCACAAGAAATAGTAGTTACCTGGATGTAACTCCAGTTCTATGAGTAGGTGGGTGTTCAGCTAATAAGCGACAGCTGGTGTGCCTGATGAGCCCTTTGGTGAATTATAATCACGTGTTATCTCACCTATATGTAACTATATCGTTATCAATAGAATTAAGTTACATACTAGCGGCCACCAGACTGTATTTTCCGTGGTGTGTGAAGATGATGTGGATCGCAACATAAGTCGGTCAGTATAACGCTAGCTGTTAGTAGCTACATTTTAGCACACAGCTGCTGTGGGTTCAGACAATCATAGAAATAAGATCAGCCAGAGGCACAGCGAGGGATGTCACAACAGTAACCCCGTGTCTAGACCGCAAGTGTAGCAGTGAGTGCTCCGTCTGTGTGTCTACACTGGAGACGTTCTGTGTAGACACACAGACGGAGCACTCACTGCTGCTGCTGCTGCTCTGCTAAACATGCTGCTCATGCCACACTTACAGTCTAGATACAGCAAGTGTTGAAGTCTGTTCCCCTTCAAATAATGTTCCCTCATGTTACAGTAGTTCGGTATCAATAGTTCAGTATTAACTACCACTTGTGGCAGCAGAGGCTGCTGTTGCTGCTGCTCAGCAGAAGTTACATAGTCTTGCTTTAACCATGAAAAACAGACGGGGAACTGTGGAATTACAAACATACTCACTTCCTTTTCCCCGTTTTGGGCCCATCCACTTCAGATGTGCCTCTGCTCATTGCAGTGACTGCAGCCCCCACGAACATGATGTCCTCAAACCCTGTGAGCCAATCATAACAGCTATTGGTGTGGGACCAACACATGGCAACAGTATTGATCAAATTCATGTACAAAGGATGGAAAAGGAAAGGGGTCACTGGGTTTTCTACAAGCCACAGGGGAGTTATACCAAGAATGTCAAGTAGATATGTGTGCATGTTGCTTTCATGTAAGGATACTTGCTTTATCTTATTTAATTTACAGGAGCTTCTTACTCTCACACTGTCACATTCCTCAGCTCAGATTTCTCAGAAAATTCTGATCTTGTTGGGTCACTTGTGTACTCAAGTCATAATTCAAATCTAGCACTAAAAAAATAACCTCTTTCTGTTAAATACTTTCCACACATTCCTTCTTTTTGTTATTTGGTATTTTAAGGATTAAGGATTATTCTAAAGTTGCACACAAATCATTTTTTTCACTAATCAGCAAACTAAAAAATACAGTAAATGTAAAAAGTTATAGAAAATGTAAAAGAGCTCAAACAGAGACATATTCTGTAGATGAGAGAAACACTGAAACAGAGTGCAGTAAAGGGAGGCAGAGGATGGGACGTTGGTGTTACCTATGCCTGGAGGTGGGGCCTTGTTGGAGATGGGGGGAGGACTGGCAGGGGAGGGGGGGAGGCACCGCTGGACCCCTACACTACACAGCATGTCCAGCAGTATCTTTCTATTCGGACCTTTCGTTTTAACGAAAAAAAACACACACACACATGCACGCAAATGGAGTTAGACATGCACAAACACCACAAAAAGCAGAGGAGAAGAGATAGAGAGTGATAGATAAGAGACAGAGAGAGAAAGCAAGAATGTAAGCAGGATGTTAGCAATTATCATGCATTTACAAAAATCAATAAATGACAACAAACTCCATCTACCATCATTTCTGCTTCAGAGCATCGAGT
Organism: Thunnus maccoyii; assembly: GCF_910596095.1. Taxonomy (NCBI): domain Eukaryota; kingdom Metazoa; phylum Chordata; class Actinopteri; order Scombriformes; family Scombridae; genus Thunnus; species Thunnus maccoyii. Next base: position 8,314,779 of record NC_056534.1, on the reverse strand, counting down.
ATGCGGTTTCATACACATTTGTCTCCATGTGAAAACAACAAATATGCTCATATAATCATCTTGTTTCAATAGGCAGACAGATCCAGTACAAACAATGCACAGACCTTTATTAGAAATCACTGAAATGTCAAATTATTTTGCCTTTTGCATGGCAATGTAAATGTTGCTATGGTTGAAATTTTTTTTTTTTTTAGACTAAAAAGTCAACATATCGAGAACAGCTCAACAGAGTTCTGAATTTCCACATCCACAACTTTAGGCCTTTACTTTTTGCTTTATATCCTTATATTCTATCCTCATAATACACTGAATTTATTAGAAAACACTCAGTGCACTAAAATGTAATCTAATACAGCAGTCATGTAATAAATAGTACATTTGGGATGCTGTTCTTACGCGAGCAGAAATCAGAAATATGTACTGAAGGCCTGATACAAATATCTTAATCGTGGCACTGATGTAAGAGCAAATGTTTTCAGCTTTTGCAACTGAAATGTTTTGTAAGTGCTGCCCTCTGCTGTTGAACAGGTAGAACATGTGCAGATGGAGAAGGAGACTGGAGCTACATCAACTGAGAAGTTTTGGTTCCACAAAATCCCCTTACAGATCAGAGAGCGAGCTCTGAAATCACTGAGTAGCTGGAAATGATCAAATCAAAGCTTTATACATATGCTGCAAATGTACAATGGAGTGTGTGGTGTTTTTACATCATCCACGGTAAAGTTGCATGATGCACCTTTAAAAAGAAATGCTGCAAGCTTTGTAACCATGCTGCTTCTAAACAGTCACAAAACAATGAATTAGTAGCAAGAGCGGTACAACTGGTCTTTATATTTAGAGACAAGGCACTAAAGATTGTTTCATTATATCATAACAACCATTTTCATGCATCGGCTTTACCATCTACATTGGAATACATGCTGTTAAATGAGACTATGGGTTAACATGTTATAATCTGATTAAACTAGAACAAACAGGCGTGTTAGGTCAGTCACATTAAGTTCTATAAATATAACACAGCTTTTCACTGTCCTAACTCAGAATTCCTACTCTGTTCCTTATTTTCCTGATTCAACTTCTGTATACCTTACAGTTGATATCTCTCTTTCCATCCTTCATGTCTCTCTTACCTTTGCTGGTGCGTGCAGCGATCAGTCCAGGTGTTTCTCCCAAGTCGTTGTGGATCTCCACATCAGCACCAAATACAATCAGAGCTTTGATCAACTCCATGTGGTCCATCTAATTAATGAGCACAGTTTCACACAAGTGGTGCATTATTATTATTTTTAAAAAAAATGTCTGCATTTCCACAGCAGAATGACAATATCCAGCTCTCTTTAATATATATCATTGATGTGTGATGTTCTTGTAGTGTAAGCATGCTGCCCATTACAGAAAAGCAGATCTGTGAAGTTTGTCCTTATGTGTGGTGCAGCCTCATTTCCCTATTGTTTGGGATTCTTAGGATAAATCTCCTGTAATCTGAGTCGTAGCTCTTAGTGTTTTCCCCTCATACCGATACTGTGTTGCCACTACTTAGCAAAATCACTCCTTGACATTTCTCCTCCCTTTCATGAACACTTTGATTATCAGTAAGATTATTGCTTTCACCTGGAAGATAAGAACAAGGCAGACGTAATATCTCGTATACTCACCTTCACAGCGAGGTGCAGAGCTGTGTTCCCGTCCTGTCCCTTCAGGTTGGCGTTGGCTCCGTGGGTGAGTAACACCATGGCTGCCTCAAAGCGGCCCTTCTTGGTCAGAATGTGGAGGGCGCTCTCCCCGGTCTTACTGAGATAATTCACCATACAGCCATGCTCCAGCAGCAAACGACACATCTGGCACAGAGAGAGGAAGACTTTATTAAATGGACAGAACAACAGGACTTCTCCTGTTACTTCTTCCTAAAGCCTAACTTGCATGTCTTGGTGTGGGACGCCTCAATGACAGGCCAGCATTTCTGATTGGAAGTAGTGACGTAAACTCATACAGGATGAAATTAGTTTTGTAAATGTTGTTTAAACTTGGGCTTGCTCACAGAGGTCATCAAAGGTCATAGATCCATTATTCTCCTATCAAAGCTTCAACGCTTTGGTTTCTCTAGAGTCAGACTACTAATTCTAACTACAAAACACTTGATGTTCCTCACCTCAGCAGTTTTGGCCCAGTGCAGAGGCGTCCCACCATATACAGAATCCTCAGCCTGGAGCTGGCCTTGGTTCTGCTTTGAGGATCTCTTCCGCACACCTGACAGAAAGACAAAGAGACTTGTCACATGTACTATTAACTTTAAACTATAGACTTTGTATTCTGGGAGTTTAAAACATTAGCTGAAGCACACCATTCAATATCTCTAAAACAAACTGCAAAAAATCCACTCTGTTTTTATTTTGTATGCTGACAATTTCAGTGACCTATTTAAAAAGCCTTTATTTCTTAAAAGCACTGTCCTTGTTCTGTGGAAAAAGCATTTAACAACCTCTACAGATTCACTTCCGACCACATATATTCTGATAATTCAGATAGCCAGCACAGCTCCTATACATTTATTGGATGTAGTGCTTCAGAGATGTAGTCTCCAGCATTATGAAATAGGTTTGCTGCTCTTATACCAAAGTCAATACACACTGGTCCTGTATGCATAAGTTCACAAGACTAGGTCAAAACCTGGTGTATGGCTGGACCGAGTATGAAACGCTAGAGGGATTTTAACTTGTACGTTGCCTGGTTACCATCAGACATGAACATTGCTTTAACTTTATTTATTTGTATTGCACTTTTCATGCAGTAGTTGTAACTCAATGTGCTGTACACATAAAAAATATTAAAAATACTTAAATACATTGCACCAGATTTTAGGTGTAGACTATATGGTGCTGGTGTGAGAAGGGTTGAGTTAAGATTATTTTTTATATGTTTTATATATTATTTCACTTACCCACAGCCCAAAATATAGTTTTAATACAGTAACTGTCAAGTTACTCATTAATGCTAAGTGTAAATGACCCTAATACAGTGTGTTTCATGTGTGTAAAGTTTGTATTCATACATTTATTTGTTATATTGCTTTTGTTTTATTTACCATGAACACAGAAATGCTTTATTTCAAAAAACAATGGTGTAACTGTAAGTGACTCAGTGATGGACAGACGCATTTGAAGTCTGTGAGTATAAACCAACTTACAGTCTGTTATTGCTGTTATATTATAGGATGGCACATTTGTCTTTAGTTTGTAAGCTTATTGGGCAACATGAAATATATTTCAGAGGTGCCGATTCAACCTCATTTTCATTTTTTTTGTAGTGTTATTAATCCATTATCTGACTTATGATTTAGTCAGTGATGGAGGTGATCTGCTGGTAACCAGTGTGTCTTATTAAAGACAACATGAACTGCTAATTGGTGTTTGAGTTGATATGACTCGCTTGTGAAGCTGTAAATCACAGTCTGTATAATGACAACACATAATAATTACACAATAATTACACATTAGAAATTTAAAAATACTTAACCGTTTCATTTTAGAGATTGTGTCATGAACATATACACATTATTACATTAACCACAAATATCCTGACTTACTATTTAGCCTACAGTAGGCTTAGTATGTATGATGATTGCATGCGACGTAGTGACACTACTCATGCATTATTCACTTCCTGAAAAATCCCCAATCACTATGCTGATGAGGGTCTCTGGGTGTCACAAATAGGCAAATAAACCAAAAGTTGCTCTGGAAAGTAGGGTTGGTCACTCTACTCTGTGATGCAATAATGATCTTGCAGATATTAAAAAGTTGCTTTCACAACTTGTGGACACTAGATGTCCCTGTGCGACCATGTCTGATCAAAGAGTCAATGAGGGGAAACAGGAGCATTTTCTCATCATAAAGCTATTCATAAAACTACAAATCAGACTACAGCTATAAATTGATGAAACCATTTCTTTCTACAACACTCAACTGTAAAGAACAGAAAATGTAACTGAATTTACAAATTGCCTTAGACTGTTTTTTCTGTGACTCTGAATGAACAAAGGCGCCTGCGAGGAGTGTGCTCTTGTCAACAGTTACAACTTACTGCACATGCTCACAGCGGAAAAATGCACAAACCTTCAAAACTGAAATAAGATTTATTTTATAACATATGACTTAGTTTTTGGTGGGGTTTGTGGTCCACCTCAAGATTTTATGTGTAGTTTATTTGCAAAAATAACAAGAATGAAAAAAACATAATGCATTAAAGGAGTAAAAATAGATTGTGCTGGTGAGATTTTAAAAGCCCAAAAGGGCCCATAAAGGCAACTCACCAAAAATGAAAAAAAACTGCATCTGAAGTTGAAGTTCTAATGAAGAAAAGAATACATACATACTCTAACCTATATACATGTATTCAACATATACTGTACATTGAACACTGATATACACTATTTTTCTATTCTTGATGGCCACAGAAAACAGGAAAAAGAAAAGCTTGATCTGTTTTTTTCTTTTTACATTTTCCAAATTGGATAAAATAATTGATTGAAGATATTTAAAGACATTGCAAAAGAATGACAATGGTGGAAACTGAATGAATAGTCATTCGGACATTTAACCTAAAAACTACTGTAAGTCTATTCAGTCTGTTCTGTCCATTTCAGGTGTTGAGGATAAGAACTGCTGGAGTGTGAATTATGTCAGGAGGAGGATCTGTGCTCTGCGAGGCTCTTCAGTGAACATTTCAAGTAATTATTCGTATCCTAAAAAGCCAAGGCCCAAGTCAAAATTATGGTATAAAATAACGGCAGGTGGTGAGGAGGAAGTTAAAAAGGTGATTGAGCTTGCAAGTCGTGTAAAGTATCATGACAGTGTGAAGAACCAACACATCCTGAGAATCAAACAGCTGAAGAAGAACGACTCTGCAGAATACACATTCAGATTGGAACAACATCATGGAGGACGGAAACAGTCAGATTTTTCTGGAGTGACTTTGGTTGTCACAGGTAATTCTTAAATTTAAATGCTTTGTGTTGATGCAGATTGCAGAGTGGGTTTGTCTAAAAAATAGAAACAAGAATGATTGATTGATTACAGTTTTTTGTTTATTTTTACATATTGGAAAAATAAACAAAAGCTGCAGCTGAAATATCAATTTGTCTAGTTAGGTGATTAAGGTAATTAAATACCAGAGACACAGTATTTTTCTTGCAGTCCAACTGCCTTTAATAAATCAGTAAAGCGTTTGCATACGAGCTCCCTGAGCTGTGCAGCAAGAGGAACACCTTGTATAGCTCACACAAACACTTTATACTTTCAGCCTCTGCTCAACACAACTGTTAACACACACAATTTGTGCATAGTCATACTCCTCTGTCTGCAGACACCTGTTTCCTGTAAGATAATCAATAACAATTGCATATATTGTGTCATGCCTGTCTTGTACAATTTCCAGTTTGCATTTAGTTCATTTTTCTAACTATCACTTCTTAGAATCAGAGTCAATGTGTATCATTCACTTCAGATAACCTTTTCTATTTCTTCTTTCCTAACAAACTAGACATTAATTTGCCTACATTAACAAGGTGCGAAGCATCTTACTTAAAACAGAACAATGTGATTACGACACATAAACGTCAATAGAGAAGGTCAAGAGTGCATCATGTTATTTAAAGACAAAATCGATCAGTTGATCACACTTCTACACTGGATTAATGATCATCAAAATACATCAAAATCTTTATTGTGTGATTGCTGGAAGCAATGACACATTGTTCTTCTCACTCTTTATTCTTATTCCGTCTTCCATACGTTTTTTGCCACGTTTCAACTGCTGCGTACTTTGTGCTATAAAAACCATTTAACTGTCAATCTGTGTAATGGCAGACTATGGGACGAACAATCCACCTAAGTTTGAACTATTGTCACTTTGACACTCAACTGCTTGGATGTCCCTTATCCTACAGACGCCATTCAAACTTTAAAATGTTCACAAAACTTTCAATTTTCAAAGTTATCAGATTGTTTAGTGATATCTTTTATTATTTTTCAGCAATTTAAGCCAAAAGTCAGGGGTTTTGCAGACTTTTTCAGGTCTCACCAGTGTGTCATGTAATCAGGCACAGTGGAGAGCACAGATGGGAGAGCACAGATGTTTTTAGGCCAGAAATGTTTTTCTAAACGCTGTCACTCCCACAATTTTAACTCCACAAGCACATATCTTGCCTCAGTATGTTGCCACAAGCCTCCTCTCTCTCACAATGTAAATACATTTCACATAGGACTTATAATTTTTGAGATCTGAACCTTAATTGATAGAGAGTTGCTGTCATGTTCTCATTGACTGTAATACAGTCTGCAGGATGCGTGTCTCCTCTCACTCTGGTTTCTTAAACTTACAGATTCTCTCTTCCTTCAAACACTTTTTACACATATTATTCATTCTCATGGTAAACTAGTCTTGCTTTCACTAATGATGTACAAATCTCTGGGTTTCAAGCTCTAGTTTGAGACAAATACATTTTCATCATCAAAATGGAGATTTTTTGCTTTCCTTACTGGGAATGTCTGTTGGCTCAGTGGTTTAGAACACTGTTTTCTGATCAGCTTCACCTTAGATGATAAGGTTGTGTGTTCAATACCCACTCATTGCTTTACTCCTCAGAATATTTCTCTCATGTACAAAGTTGCTTTACATCTCTATCATGTACCATAAGTCAATACCTCTTTAGCTTACATTAACATTATTACCTAAATTGTGGATTGCTATTCTTGTTAAATACATCTTTTCTGACTTAACAGATCCTGTCTGAGCAGGCCATTGGTTTAGGCTCATGTCACATATCAACTCCTTTTAGATCCAAAGGCTGTGAGTTCAAGTCCCGCTTAAGGCAGAACTCAGTAGAGTTGAAGGATGAAGGATTCCAGGTGATGTCAATCTGCTTAATAAGACTGCTTTCTCGTCAATTTCATGCAATTGATAGAGTAAACACCAGAATCTAGCCTGGCATTGCTGTGTGACAATAATCAATATTGTTCAGCCTCCAGTTATGCAATCTAAATTCGCTTTCAGCAATCACACACAATTTCTACAAAAATTGCTTTTTCTAGTTCTTCTTTTTCTTCTTATTCTTCCGTACGTTTTTTGAAAGCTTTCAACTCCTCTATATTTTGAGCGACATAAACCATTCAAATATCAAAATTTTCAGCTCTTTCAGGAAATCTATGCTATACCTTTTCAGCTTTCTACCTTAATCCAGTGATTTTATATATATTTTTTTAACATTAAAATTTATAATGGAAAGTCTATGGAAGGAATGTTTGAAAGCTAATATCTCAAAAACTAAAAGTGCTAGGCTATTCATATTTAAAGTACAGGTGTCCCATTTGAAAATGCTTAACATATTAAAATATGGTATCAATAGCATCACCATGTGGTCAGTTATTAAATGTTTTGCGTTTTGGCTAATAACTCATGAACGGTAAGTCCTATCAAAAAAAAAAAATTTGGTCAGGATGTTCCTTGGATGATGCTGATTAGACTGATATGGGCCACGCCCATTTGCGCCTATAAAATTTGTCCGCCATTTTGTTTTTTTCAACAAACATATGTTTTGCTTCTGTTGGCACATATTTCATCCAATCTTCACCAAATATGGTACATACCATGTTTAGAGGACCCTGAACACAACTTATTCATTTGTTTTCAGATATCACATTCGGTTTGTCTGTTATTGGTTAGCAAGCTTTTGAAGGTGTGGCCTAATGCACTTAATGGTCAATAACTCCTCAATAAAGAGTCGGATTGTGACCAAATTTGGGAATTTTGTACACAAGGTGACCTGTCAGAAGTGTGTAACATTTCATGAAATTTTTCCCCACAGGGGGCACTAAATTCACCTTATAACTTGATATTTCAGCAATTCTGTTGTCTTTAATGAAATGAAACTTGGTAGACAGGTTTTCCATGAGAATCTGCACGACACACTGAATCATGGCATCAATAGCCCCACCTTGTGGTCATAAATAAAACCCCACCATACTACTACTAAAACGCTCATACAAGTCACTTATGGAACACATGTTACAGGTTTGACAAGTCAGGAATTTGGTCATTTAGGAATAAGGACTTATTATTTAGGTTTGATGACTTATGGATGTCTCTTTTTACATTTACTGACCAATCTAACCATTTTCCAGGCCTGAGAGTGAAGTTGCATCCTGCTGTGGTGGCAGAGGGCCAAAGAGTCACACTGACCTGCATGACCAATTGTCCTCTGACTGACAACACAACCTACATTTGGTATTTGAACAAACAACCTGTGAACCTGTCACACAGCCAAAGCAAACAACTGGTACTAGACCCAGTCAGAAGTCATCATGCAGGAAATTACTCCTGTGCTGTGACATCTCACAAGAACTTCAACTCCAGTGACAGGACTCTTACTGTTGAAAGTAAATATACATTAGCTGCAGCTGCAGGAGCTGTTGTTGCTCTTCTAGTTATAACACCTCTTTTTGTCTCCTTGTGGATTAGGGGGTAAGCAAAACCCTGCTCTGTTGCAAGAAATTACATTTAATTTCTAACCTAAAATTGCTTATTCATGTATATATATATATATATATATATATATATATATATATATATATATATATATATTTGTTTCACTATCTAGAAAAAGAAGGACTTCAGGTACCGAAGCAACAGTCAACATGGAGCAGGTAAAGAACAGATATTTCAAAAACATTTTGCACAACGTTTAATTTTTAAAGTCGAAATTAAATTCATGGTGGGCTGCTGACATTAAAGGACTCATTGCTGTTAGTTTCAACTTGTAGTTTTGACAGTCTAGTCATTTTCCATCACCATACTGTATATGGACCTGTGAAAGAGAGACAGCTAACGCTAACTAGACCTCCTCTTTTTAATAATGTGGGACAAACACAGCACTGAGTGTGCAGAATGACTCAGCAGGAGTTGAATAGTGTGAACAAAAATGACGTCTTGTGGGAATCAGTGCTAACTTTAACAAGCTAGTTTACATAGCTCTCACCTTCTGAGTGGAAGCTAGTTAGTCCAGCTATCTAGTTTCCAGTTTCTGAGTGAAATACAGACTTCACAGCATGATGGGTCCTCCCAAATACTGAATATCGTAAATGGACAGATGTCTTTAATCACTAAGAGGACTTAACCAACACTATGTGAACTTGTTGATAAGGGGAAAAAACGTCCTGATACAAGATGTTTTTTCCCTTTATCAGCAACATCAGAGGCTATACAGAGTATGACGTTCTCTAGTCAGTTGAGCAGCAGCAAGCTGACAGCGTGTCTCCTTGCAACAACACTATTCAAATGTCAGTCAATTGCTACAAAGGGAAACACCCACCCACAGGCCTGAAGCTAAGACACTGTTTCCACAATATGTCCAAAAATTGTTTGATCTTCTTTTGAAACATTGAGAATTATACACGATATCTGCAGTTTCATGATTGTTTATATTTCCTTCCACAAAATATGGAGAGAATTCAAATTTCAGTTTGGCTTTAATGACAGGTCACGAAGATCTAAAACTCACATTGTAGGTCAATTTTACTTAATTAAAAACACTTTGGGCCGTCATAGACTTTCAAGTAAGAAAGTAGGATTTTTTACCTGAGTGTGCAGGATTTGCGGTTCCTTCTCAAAGAACAGAATATTTTAAATTCTGCTGCATTGGAAAAAATTCACCTTCGTCTGTCCTGCTTCCCCTCAGATGAGATGATCCTTCAAGTGATACAAAACAATGCAGAACTACATTGTACAGTATCATTAGTTTTATGGGTCCAAATTTTGCAGCGTAGATGTGCTGTACATCTATAATGTCTTCTACTGCGGTCCACATTACACAGCTACATTAGTCTTCCAACACAAATCAGCCATTTGTAAATCATTTGATATGGATAAATCATTCATTCATTCATTAATCATTTATCATTGATATCATGAAGATTACTCTGACCTAAAAACTATCTGTAAAAGAAAATAAACATATTTTGGACAAACTAATTATACCTCTAAGGCTGTGAGGTCAGCAGTTACTCCTTATTATTAGAGGTTTAGTGCCCCACAATGTAAACTAATATTATTTGTCTTGTCTTCTCATCAGTTAAACCCTGGTCCTGTGAATGAAAACATCTCAGCCCAACCAACACAGCAGGATGATCTTCACTATAGCAGAGTCCACTTCTCTAAGACCCAGACACATCCTCTCTACTCCAACGTCCAGCCACACCAGTCTAAAGAACAGGACGACGTCGCTTATGCTGTTGTCAACTTTATACCCAACAGGACCCCAAAGTGATCAACCATTGAACTTTCTGCCTGCTATATGCCAGACTTCAATGTCACATTTCAAAGTTTCTAATCTCTGGCACAATTACACTCCACTCCATGTTTACCAGCAGTTACCCAAAAGTACCGAACGCTTTGAAACAGCAGATCAAGTGTATCTGAAGACTTTTTCACATTTGCTAGAAAAAAGAAAACACTTGTAGTATAGAGAACAATTATTGTGATACATATGTGTTTTGGCTTGTGTCCCTCATCAGTGGAACACAAAGAACATTTAAATGAGATGAGGTATGATAAGTACACAAAAAGCCAGTGGGTTACTCACACATAGATGGGACTGGTATGGTCATTTGGTTTCAGATTAGTCATATTTCTAAACTAGCAGATAGGTAAGGGGTGTGCTTAATGATGGATATGGGTGAAACCAGCCAAAACACATTGGTCTCGCAATAAAGTTGTTCTTTAAACTAAAAGTGCTGCCTGAGCTTCAACCTCTTCAGACTTTTTCCTCTTCTCCATGCACCTTTGAAGTAGGTGAAGTTCCTGTCTCCTGACTTCCAGACTTTTGGACTTTTCACTGCATCATCTACCGATTTTTTTTATATTTGGACCACATTTTCACATGCTTTCTCGCTTTGTGTAGATTTTTAGATTTGTAGTGGATTGTTGACGGACATGTTGCATCATTGAGACAGACTTAACTTGGATCAACAGAGGAAGCTGAAAATTTTGGTGGACCTTTATATTTGTCAACAAAGTCAAGCTCTTTAGGAGACATCTTCAAGAAGGAGATATCACACATTTCCATGTGTTAGATTCAAGAACACAATTACCTAAAAGCGAGTGCAGCTCAGTATGCAACACTGCTTGAAAATCCCTGAGAAAATTTGGAGAAAAAAATCTATGATTTAGAGGTTATAAGGCCACAGATTTATCTTCCTCATTTACCATTTCACTGTCGAATCAGACTATTTAAAAGCTCAAGTAAAGGCAGATGAAGCCGCATCGCAAGGGATGATTGAACAGACTGATCACTCCTCATCTAACTGCACAGAATACTTATAGTAAATTAACTAATGGCATTGCCAGACCACAATGCAATGCCAGGTAAGCTTATTGAAACATTTTGTGTTTTTTTCTGGTGTGCTTCATGTTGTATTACTGTGCTTTCTGTTTGATTTGCAGCCATAACTGTAAAAATGCTTTTGTAAAACTTATTTTGCTCTCAGAAACATGTTCTACTCTGTATGTTCTGCAGTGTATGATGTGATCATAAAAACTATGTCTGCAGCTTCCTCTTCACAAGTGTTTTTTTGTTTCACGGTGAAACAAACACAGACAGTCTCACACCTCTCTGACCAACATTGACACCTTGAAGTAAATATGTAGGTTTTCCATGTCAAAATATGACATCAAATAACTAAACAACTGCTGTACCACATAAATTGTTTATCTGTGGTTTTACTAAGAATTATAATGAGGAAGGAGGTTTATTTTTGGTATCAGAGCTACATGCAGCATGTCTGCCAGCCGCCCTCACACTGACCAACAGTCCATTCTGGCTTCAGTCATTTCTCTATAAACCTGCTCTTAATTTAGACTCTTCAATTACATTTTTTTATGAGCTTTCATAAAGTCAGCAGTTATGATGTAGCAGATACAAACACTGTTATATAATCAACTTATAGACGCAGTATTGGTGCCAACATTAATGTTATTTACACCTGTATTTTTTCTGCTTTAACAAGTCAAAGTGTTTGCTGTGAAAAAAGTCCACTGATTAGAAGCGAGGGACTAAAACAACCATGTTGTTGGCAGAAGTTGGATGTGTGTTTACTGGTTTCAGCCCGAGCATCTCAGGTATAAATGTTTATCCTCTCTGATGTAATGATCATTTACTGTTAACTGTAAGAAATACACATAACATGTTTAATGGAGTTTAAGAGTTATAGTGTGAACAATTTGTAGAAAATTGTGGATTGATTTACAGAAAACAGAAAAGAAGAATAAAAAAACAAAAATGCTCCCAAGATTTCTTCAGATGTCCTTCATGTACAACATATTATACTATTATTAGTCCTATTCTGCATGCTCTGCAGTGTTTTAAGTTACCATAAACTTCTGCAGTTTCCAACACAGAAACCACCAACACCGTCCATAGACAGCTTCACATCTCTCTGTTCTCACTTCAGCAGTTTTTACAACTTTTCAATGAAAATATAATGCAGTTTAACACTAAAATATCTGGCATGAAGAACCAATACACTATAAAATCAGAAAATAACAGTAATAATTGTGATGAGATACAGAGTAAGAAATATAATGACATCCATAAGTTAAAGTCAAAGTTTTCCTTCTCAAATTATGACATCAAATAAACACTACACTATGTAAGGTAGATTCTCTAATAGAGGTTTGACTAAGAATAACAATGAGGAAGGAAGTGAATTTCAGGTGTCAGAGCTTCATGCTGTGCATCTGCCCGCAACTCTCACAATGACCAACAGTCCATTCTGTCCTCTTAAGTCTTTACTCTGTAAGAGGACTGCTGCTGATTTTGACCATTTATTCATAGATTTGATGTTTTATGAGCTTTCATAAACACAGCAGGTGTGGTAAGGCCAATAAAAAATTAATATAATCAACTTTGTGTTTAGAAGCGGAGGGACTACAACAGCCATGTTGTTGGTAGAAGATGGCTGTGTGTTTATGGCTTTCATTCTGTGCATCTCAGGTATGAATTATTGTTTATCTCTTCTTATATAATGACTATTAACATGATATATTCAATATGAGATTATTAACTGTAATCTGTAAAAGAAATAATGTTTTACTTGATTATAGGAGTTAAAGTTCGAAGAACTTGAAGAAAATTGCAGATTATACAAATAATGTCCTTCATTTACAATATTTCATACTATCAAATTTTAGTGATTAACATTAGAAGAACGTTATAATTATGAATTAATGCTTCTGTTCAAGGGGTTCAGGGACAAGCCAAAAGTATCTGTGCCTTAAAAGGTTCATCAGTGGATCTGCCCTGCTCAGCTCAACATCCCACTTCAAGCATGAAATGGTTCACTGTATACCAGGATGGCTCCAACCTTGTTCTCAGTGAACTCTCTGCAGATGGAAATCGTGGAACGTACAACATGTCTGAAAAGAGTCATCCAACTCTAACAATAAATGATCTAAGAGAGAGTGATGCAAAGTCTTACTGCTGCAGCAAGACTACAAAGACACCAATTCTCTGCTGGCACAATAGAACTGAGCTCCGTATTGCAGGTACGGTGGTTTTCACTAATGTATTACTTTAAGACTGAAATCAGAATATGAATTCTTACGTTATTCACCATCATCTCAGACCTGCAGGTGAAGGTGATTCCTGCCACAGAGGGACAGACAATATCACTGATATGCAATACCAGTTGTCCTCCAACTGAAAACGTTACAGCCTACATCTGGTACAAGAACAGAGAGTTTCTCTATCAAGACTGGTCTCCCTGGTACCAACAGCTGGTCAGCAGTGAGGAAGCAGTCAGATACTCCTGTGCTATCAAAGGCTACGAGCATCTCAGAGCTCCTGAAGTCTCAGTGGGTGAGTGACAACATTTGGCTCCTTTTCATGTTACAAAACTTCAAGTTAAACACTTTCAAGAATATTTTTACGATTTAAGCTTTGCCTTAAATTGTAAAGCCTATGAAATACTCTAACTAAGTGTTTACCAGTTAAATTACTAAATGCCATTTGTTTTTGTTCAGATTCTGTCACATCGACCTGCTTTACTGTGACCTACGCTGAAGGAAGAATGTGTTCTGAAAAGCAGACATCAGTGAATGAGTCCTGCTCCATCACATATCCCAGAGGTTAACTTTCTCCAAACATCCACAAACATTTACACAAACACCACTCCCACCACCCACACCTAGAACACCTTTAAAACAATATTTTAAGAACAGACATCTAATTGTCATATATTTGCTTTCTTTCTTTTCTAATTTTACTATGTTACTGACATGCTTACTGCAGTTCTACACATTATTGTTTTCACCAACCACACTTCAATAACTTTTTAATCAATATATCATTTTTATTTAATTCACACAAAAACTGTTGAAAGATGTTTTTAACATCTCCTAACAGAAGTAGGTCTACAAAGGACTCCTACAGAGGTGAACCATGTTAGACTGACCTGTAACACCAGCTGTCCACTGACTGACATCCAAACTGCCTATAGATGGTACAAGAACAGACTCTTAATGTCTGAGAAGAAACAGCAGTTTTCAGTTCTCAACTCCTCTCCTGATATCTTCTCCTGTGCTGTCAAAGACCACGAGGATCTGCACTCTGCTGAAGTCTGTGAGTATAAACCAACTTACAGTCTGTTATTACTGTTATATTATAGGATGGCACATTTGTCTTTAGTTTGTAAGCTTATTGGGCAACATGAAATATATTTCAGAATTGTCGATTCAACCTCATTTTCATTTTCTTTGTAGTGTTATTAATCCATTATCTGACTTATGATTTAGTCAGTGATGGAGGTGATCTGCTGGTAACCAGTGTGTCTTATTAAAGACAACATGAACTGCTGATTGGTGTTTGAGTTGATATGACTCGCTTGTGAAGCTGTAAATCACAGTCTGTATAATGACAACACATAATAATTACACAATAATTACACATTAGAAATTTAAAAATACTTAACCGTTTCATTTTAGAGATTGTGTCATGAACATATACACATTATTACACTAACCACAAATATCCTGACTTACTCTTTAGCCTACAGTAGGCTTAGTATGTACGATGATTGCATAAGACGTAGTGACAATACTCATGCATTATTCACTTCCTGAAAAATCCCCAATCACTATGCTGATGAGGGTCTCTGGGTGTCACAAATAGGCAAATAAACCAAAAGTTGCTCTGGAAAGTAGGGTTGGTCACTCTACTCTGTGATGCAATAATGATCTTGCAGATATTAAAAAGTTGCTTTCACAACTTGTGGACACTAGATGTCCCTGTGCGACCATGTCTGATCAAAGAGTCAATGAGGGGAAACAGGAGCATTTTCTCATCATAAAGCTATTCATAAAACTACAAATTGGACTACAGCTATAAATTGATGAAACCATTTCTTTCTACAACACTCAACTGTAAAGAACAGAAAATTTAACTGAATTTACAAATTGCCTTAGACTGTTTTTTCTGTGACGCTGAATGAACAAAGGCGCCTGTGAGGAGTGTGCTCCTGTCAACAGTTACAACTTACTGCACATGCTCACAGCAGAAAAATGCACAAACCTTCAAAACTGAAATAAGATTTAATTTATTATATATGACTTATTTTTTGATAAGATATACATATATACATAACATATACTGTACACTTCTTTTTACATTTTCCAAATTGGATAAAATAATTGATTGAAGATATTTAAAGACATTGCAAAAGAATGACAATGGTGGAAACTGAATGAATAGTCATTCGGACATTTAACCTAAAAACTACTGTAAGTCTATTCAGTCTGTTCTGTCCATTTCAGGTGTTGAGGATAAGAACTGCTGGAGTGTGAATTATGTCAGGAGGAGGATCTGTGCTCTGCGAGGCTCTTCAGTGAACATTTCAAGTAATTACTCGTATCCTAAAAAGCAGAGGCCCAAGTCAAAATTATGGTATAAAATAACGGCAGGTGGTGAGGAGGAAGTTAAAAAGGTGATTGAGCTTGCAGGTCGTGTAAAGTATCATGACAGTGTGAAGAACCAACACATCCTGAGAATCAAACATCTGAAGAAGAACGACTCTGCAGAATACACATTCAGATTGGAACGACATCATGGAGGACGGAAACAGTCAGATTTTTCTGGAGTGAATTTGGTTGTCACAGGTAATTCTTAAATTTAAATGCTTTGTGATGATGCAGATTGCAGAGTGGGTTTGTCTAAAAAATAGAAACAAGAATGATTGATTGATTACAGTTTTTTGTTTATTTTTACATATTGGAAAAATAAACAAAAGCTGCAGCTGAAATATCAATTTGTCTAGTTAGGTGATTAAGGTAATTAAATACCAGAGACACAGTATTTTTCTTGCTGTCCAACTGCCTTTAATAAATCAGTAAAGTGTTTGCATACGAGCTCCCTGAGCTGTGCAGCAAGAGGAACACCTTGAACAGCTCACACAAACACTTTATACTTTCAGCCTCTGCTCAACACAACTGTTAACACACATACTTTGTGCATAGTCATACTCTTCTGTCTGCAGACATCTGTTTCCTGTAAGATAATCAATAATAATTCCATATGTTGTGTCATGCCTGTCTTGTACAATTTCCAGTTTGCATTTAGTTCCCTTTTCTAACTATCACTTCTTAGAATCAGAGTCAACGTGTATCATTCACTTCAGATAAACTTTTCTATTTCTTCTTTCCTAACAAACCAGACATTAATTTGCCTACATTAACAAGGTTCAAAGCATCTTTAAAGACAAAATCGATCAGTTGATCACACTTCTACACTGGATTAACGATCATCTAAATATTAATACAATAATATAGTACTTTCTCCAACAGTACACTTCTAATATCATTATTTCTTCCACACTGTCTCTCTAGTTTGGTCTTAATACTTTTTGTATTTCTCCTAACAATAGTCCCAAAATGCATCATTCCTACAGGTGTCAATCTGTGGTGCACTTTTTGTTTTGCATGTGTCTTGTGAATAATGGCAACTGTTCTCTCTCATTAGCATAAAGGTGGAACAAAAGTAGCAAAACTGCAGAAAGTCTCATTGTAGGGTGGATGGTTGGTCATGCAAACCAGGTGACTGGCAACAAAAATCAGTGTTTTTGTCCCAATCATCATTAGATTCTTTTAATGAGATCTTTCCTCCAACAAAGTAGCCTTAATTGCCTACATTTAATCAGACCTTGAACCTCAGGGTGGCAGAACAGAAAACGCTCATACGAGTCACTTATGGAACACATGTTACAGGTTTGACAAGTGAGGAATTTGGTCATTTAGGAATAAGGACTTATTATTTAGGTTTGATGACTTATGGATGTCTTTTTTTACATTTACTGACCAATTTAACCATTTTTCAGGCCTGAGAGTGAAGTTGCATCCTGCTGTGGTGGCAGAGGGCCAAAGAGTCACACTGACCTGCATAACCAATTGTCCTCTGACTGACAACACAACCTACATTTGGTATTTGAACAAACAACCTGTGAAACTGTCACACAGCCAAAGCAAACAACTGGTACTAGACCCAGTCAGAAGTCATCATGCAGGAAACTACTCCTGTGCTGTGACATCTCACAAGAACTTCAACTCCAGTGACAGGACTCTTACTGTTGAAAGTAAATATACATTAGCTGCAGCTGCAGGAGCTGTTGTTGCTCTCCTAGTTATAACACCTCTTTTTGTCTTCTTGTGGATTAGGAGGTAAGCAAAACCCTGCTCTGTTGCAAGAAATTACATTTAATTTCTAACCTGAAATCACTTATTCATGTATATATATTCATTTGTTTCACTATCTAGAAAAAGAAGGACTTCAGGTAACGAAGCAACAGTCAACATGGAGCAGGTAAGGAACAGAAATTTCAAAAACATTTTGCACAACGTTTAATTTTTAAAGTCAAAATTACGTTAAAATTAATTTTCACTGAGAACTCTGTATATATGTCCTTGGTATTTGTTTTGACTTATATACTTGTGTACTGTAAATACCAAAAAGAAGAAATTTAGTTCAATTGTGCCTTAATAGCTCCCCCACATTAGTGTTCTCCAGCTGACAACGATGGTTTGGTAATTTTATTGGTGCGACATCTGTGTGAGCAGCCACTAAAATGGTTCATACATTATTAGTCCTTGCTAGTCATTGTTAGCTGTTGCTTGGTCCCATTTGTGATTTGAACACTGATTACAGTACGTTACTCAGTGTCCTGATTAAATTCATGGGGGGCTGCTGACATTAAAGGACCTATTGCTGTGAGTTTCAACTTATAGTTTTGACAGTCTGGTCATTTTCCATCATCATACTGTATATGGACCTGTGAAAGAGAGACATCTAACGCTAACTAGACCTCCTCCTTTTGATAATGTGGGACAAACACAGCACTGAGTGTGCAGAATGACTCAGCAGGAGTTGAATAACATGAACAAAAATGACATCTTGTGGGAATCAGTGCTAACTTTAACAAGCTAGTTTACATAGCTCTCACTTTCTGAGTGGAAGCTAGTCAGTCCAGCTTTCTAGTTTCCAGTTTCTGAGTGAAATACAAACTTCACAGCATGATGGGTCCTCCCAAATACTGAATATTGTAAATGGACAGATGTCTTTAATCACTAAGAGGACTTAACCAACACTATGTGAACTTGTTGATAAGGGGAAAAAACATCCTGATACAAGATGTTTTTTTCCCTTTATCAGCAACATTAAAGGCTATACAGAGTATGACGTGCTCTAGTCAGTTGAGCAGCAGCAAGCTGACAGCGTGTCTCCTTACAACGACAGCATTCAAATGTCAGTCAATTGCTACAAAGGGAAACACCCACCCACAGGCCTGAAGCTAAGACATTGTTTCCGCAAATATGTCCAAAAATTGTTTGATCTTCTTTTGAAACATTGAGAATTATGCACAATATCTGCAGTTTCATGATTGTTTATATTTCCTTTCACAAAAAGTGGAGAGAATTCAAATTTCAGTTTGACTTTAATGACAGGTCACTAAGATCTAAAACTCACATTGTAGGTCAATTTTACTTAATTAATTAAAAACACTTCGGGCCTTCATAGACTTTCAAGTAAGAAAGTAAGATTTTTTACCTGAGTGTGCAGGATTTGCAGTTCCTTCTCAAAGAACAGAATATTTTAAATTCTGCTGCATTGGAAAAACATCACCTTCGTCTGTCCTGTTTCCCCTCAGATGGGATGATCCTTCAAGTTACACAAAACAACACAGAACTACATTGTACAGTACCATTAGTTTTATGGGTCCAAATTTTGCAGCGTAGATGTGCTGTACATCTAAAATGTCTTCTACTGCAGTCCACATTACACAGCTACATTAGTCTTCCAACACAAATCAGCCATTTGTAAATCATTTGATATGGATTAATTATTCATTTCAATTCATTTTCAATTATTCATTCATTCATTCATTAATCATTTATCATTGATATCATGAAGATTACACTGACCTAAAAACTATCTGTAAAAGAAAATAAACATATTTTGGACAAACTAAGTATACCTCTAAGGCTGTAAGGTCAACAGTTACTTATTATTATTAGAGGTTTAATGCCCCACAATGTAAGCTAATGTTATTTGTCTTGTCTTCTCATCAGTTAAACCCTGGTCCTGTGAATGAAAACATCTCAGCCCAACCAACACAGCAGGATGATCTTCACTATAGCAGAGTCTACTTCTCTAAGACCCAGACACATCCTCTCTACTCCAACGTCCAGCCACACCAGTCTAAAGAACAGGACGACGTTGCTTATGCTGTTGTCAACTTTAGACCCAACAGGACCCCAAAGTGATCAATGATTACAACTGATTCAAGATCCACTTAGTGACCTTGCTCATCTTGAACAGTACTATTTTCAACAACCCTTCAATACACAGTGTTGGGGTGTATCTGACACACCACAGGTCTGATGTTAATAAATCTTGGTGAGATGTTTCACAGTGGGAAACCTTTCTGCCTGATATATGCCAGACTTCAATGTCACATTTCAAAGTTTCTAATCTCTGGCACCATTACACTCCATTCCATGTTTAACAGTAGTTACCCAAAAGTACTGAACACTTTGAAACAGCAGATCGAGTGTATCTGAAGACTTTTTCACATTTGCTAGAAATAAGACCACATTGGTAATATAGAGAATAATTATTGTGATACATGTGTTTTGGCTTGTGTCCCTCATCAGTGGAACACACAGAGAACATTTAAATGAGATGAAGTATGATGTATATATTTGGACCACATTTTCTCATGCTGTCTTGCTTTGTGCAGATTTTTAGATTTGTTGTGGATTGTTGACGGACATGTTGCATCATTGAGAACAGAATACTTATAGTAGATTAACCAATGGCATTGCCAGACCACAATGCAATGCCATGTAAGCTTATTGAAGCATTCTGTGTTTTTTTCTGGTGTGCTTCATGTTGTATTACTGTGCTTTCTGTTTGATTTGCAGCCATAACTGTAAAAATGCTTTTGTAAAACTTATTTTGCTCTCAGAAACATGTTCTACTCTGCATGTTCTGCAGTGTATGATGTGATTATCAAAACTATGTCTGCAGCTTCCTATTCACAAGTGTTTTTTTTTTCACCATGAAACAAACACAGACAGTCTCACACCTCTCTGACCAACACTGGCAAGTTTGACACCTTTTTATGATACTTGATGCAGCTTAACACTGCTGCATGTTGCATGATGAGCCGATACATTACTTAAAAATGAGAAACAATGACACCTTAAAGTAAATATGAAGGTTCTCCATGTCAAAATACACATAGATACACATAGATTGTTTATCTGTGGTTTTACTAAGAATTGTAATGAGGAAGGAGGTTTATTTTTGGTTTCAGAGCTACATGCAGCATGTCTGCCAGCCTCCCTCACACTGACCAACAGTCCATTCTGGCTTCAGTCATTTCTCTATAAACCTGCTCTTAATTTAGACTCTTCAATTACATTTTTTATGAGCTTTCATAAAGTCAGCAGTTATGATGTAGCAGATACAAACACTGTTATACAATCAACTCATAGACCCAGTATTGGTGCCAAAATTTATGTTATTATTTACACCTGTACTTTTTCTGCTGGAACAAGTCAAAGTGTTTGCTGTGAAAAAGGTCCACTGATTAGAAGCGAGGGACTAAAACAACCATGTTGTTGGCAGAAGTTGGATGTGTGTTTACTGGTTTCAGCCCCAACATCTCAGGTATAAATGTTTATCCTCTCTGATGTAATGATCATTTACTGTTAACTGTTGTAGAAAATTGCAGATTGATACAGAAAACAGAAAGGATGAATAAAAAAAAGGCTCTCAACATTTTCACTTCATCTGCCAGAATGAGCTCTTCAGATGTCCTTCATGTACAACATATTATACTATTATGAGTCCTATTCTGCATGCTCTGCAGTGTTTTAAGTTACCATAAACTTCTGCAGTTTCCACCACAGAAACCACCATCACCGTCCATAGACAGCTTCACATCTCTCTGTTCTCACTTCAGTAGTTTTTACAACTTTTCAATGAAAATATAATGCAGTTTAACACTAAAATATCTGGCATGAAGAACCAATACACCATAAAAACTGAAAATAAAAATAATAATTGTGATGAGATACAGAGTAAGAAATATAATGACATCCATAAGTTAAAGTCAAAGTCTTCCTTCTCGAATTATGACATCAAATAAATACTGAACTATGTGAGGTAGATTCTGTACTAGAGGAAGAAGCAGGAAGGAAATGAATTTTAGGTGTCAGAGCTTCTTGCTGTACATCTGCCCGCAACTCTCACAATGACCAACAGTCCATTCTGTCCTCTTAAGTCTTTACTCTGTAAGAGGACTGCTGTTGATTTTGACCATTTATTTATAGATTTGATGTTTTATGAACTTTCATAAACACAGCAGGTGTAGTAAGACCATTAAAAAAATAATATAATCAACTTTGTGTTTAGAAGCAGAGGGACAACAACAGCAATGTTGTTGTCCCTCTGCTGTTGTTGTTGTTGTGAATTGCAGGTGGTGCATGACCCTGCACCAAAACATCAGCTCTGGTGAAAAGACTCTCACTGTCCAAAGTACCACAGGAACATCAACAGCAGCAGTTGGAGTTGTTGCTGCTCTCCTGGTTATAATACCATTCACTGTCTTCTTCTGGATTAGGTGAGAAACAATGAGCTTTGTTGCAGAGTCATGACATTTACACACTAACCTGACATCATCTATTCATTTTTATATTCACTCATTTCACTAAACAGGAGAAAGAGGTCCTCCAGCCGTTCTCCTAGACTTGAAACATCAGACAATATGGAGCAGGTAAAATAAAATAATTTAAACAATTCTGCCACATTACATAACATTTCTGACAACAACCCTGTTTAAATGCTTTTCTTGCAGGTTATTTCTTTACTAAACACTGTTTTATCATTATTTTCAGTGTTGATAATTCTCTTGGAGAAACCCTAAATGGGAAAAACTATTTTTATTGTTATTCATGAAACTGGAACATAAAGAAACCAAACGTCTGTTGTTACACTCATTTAATATCTCTTCCAAAACCATTATCAGTTGTGTTCTACTTGGAATTGTTCCATATTGCTTGGGAGGATCAGCCAAAACTTTAACATAATGTAAAATAATATTATTTACTTTCTTTATCAGCTAAACCCTGGTCCTGTGTATGAAGACATCTCAGCTCAAGCAACAGAGCAGGATGACCTTTACTACAGCAGAGTTTACTTCTCTAAGAACCAGACAGATCCGCTCTACACCACCGTCCAGCCACATCAGCCCCAAGAACAGACGCATGTCCTCTATGCTGTTGTCCGCTTTAGATCCAACACAACCCCTGAGTAAGCATCTCTTCATTACAACTGATTACATTTGAGAGAGATAAGAATTACGTAGCTTATTACAGGTTGGACTACATGATATCTCAGACTGCACTGGTACTGTTTTGATAAAACTTGTGGGTTAGGTTCTGTCACTGTGGTGTTTAAAGTCTACATTGATGATCACTGAACACACCAATGATCAGATTTTCATGAAACTTGCTTAAAAGGTTACTAGAATGTAGTTAAAGATTGTGTGACATATGACGAGACTGCATCAACTGAGAAAAATCGCTTTTCTTGTATATTTTTGAACAGCCTACTTTGAAACATAATGACAGTACATTCTTTTCTTTTTTCTTTTTTTCAGGTATAATGGCCAGGTGGTGGATCCCTAAAATTACACAGCAAACAAAAACTTCAAGAGAATGAATGTAACCTTCCTTCGTGATGTACAAAGGGATATTTTTCTGGTCTTACATGAGCGAGCACCTCAGGAGCACACTGGCAGTGATGGACATCCATAGAAACAATGGTTTGTTTGTTTCAGGGCAGCTAAACGTATGTATTTTTCGGACATAACGTTACAACAGTTGCCATGGTGATAGCAGAAATTTTGAAATTGTCACATTATTGATTGAAAGGTAATGTTAGTGTCTTGCTACATTTTGATCAAAGTACTATTGTATAATTGCTAAAACGTGATTATAAAAAAGGATATTGGACTAACCATGAAATGGTTAATAATTCATAATTACAGGTTTCCATTAAAGATGAAAATGAAATCGGAATTTATTTGTTTAACACGATGTGACATTACAATTAAAAAATGGTTTTACTTTCTCTTACAAAGCATCAAACAATAATTAAAGCTTTTTAGCAGTTGTCTTTAATGCTTTTCTTAAAGGGTCTTTCAACTAAGTTGAATGCAAAAGTTAAATGCAATTGTAAGTTTTGAGTTTTGATGGTGGGATGACCCTTTTCTTTACTATGGATTGTACCTTTAAATAAAGTTGACTTACTTTAACTGATGCTCTGAATTGTTCAATGGTCACACAGCATTCAATTAATAAAACAGGGATCTAATCTTACCCGTGCTGAGTTAAATAACATGTCGGCTGAAAATCAAGTGCACAACAAAGAAACAAAACAGTCATGGACACAACTGAAGTCCATATTAATATATTTTATTACCATACCAGTATACACTTCAGTAATTAATCCATATACAAAAAAAAACATATGTAAATAATTTGTTACTTCTAGTTTAGGTTGTACAAACACCAGTGCAGTATTGTTTCTTTGTCTTTCAAGTAAGTGTATAATTCCAGTTGTACAAGTACATGTTAAATATTTGTTCAAGATACCTTTATGAAAGGTTGTAACAAGTGTACAGTGTGCAAGCAAGTTAGCAATGGGAGTACGGTTATGTTTAAAGTCAGTCTAAATAACCTATAAAAAGGCATGACAGTGTGATGTGAATGAAAGAAAACAGTACAAATTTGGGCCCCAGACACATAAGGCAGATCTGGTTCATCATCACCATCGTCCAAGCTGTGTTACAGTATATTGCAGATTTTGTTGTGCTACTGTAGGGTCCTTCTGATATGGCCATAAGTAATATGTCTGTACATTGTCATTGCAGCTACTTGGGTAAAAAAAAAAAGAAAGAGGAACAACAAAATGAAGAATGACGAAGGGCGTTATGGTTTTATCACAACCAATGAGAACTGGATTCAAAAACTTCTCACGCAACACTATAGAGGGGGGAGGGTGACAGTAAACTGACACTATCACAGTCACAGTGTATACTGATCTTAGTATGATTTAGTTGGAACCACTTCCTCCTACAGTTCCCCTGTATTCACATACCAAAGGAGGGAAACTCCACACTCTATTTCAATGGTTTATATACAAACACATTAAACTTGATAAGGTCAGTGATAAGGTCATAAGATGCTACATAACTTGTCTTCCAATAGGCGACATCCTGTCAGTTGTTTTCCTGTTAGATTTCAGTCTCTGCCATGTTTTATACATTTGCTATCGTGTACTGACATTTGAGTGTAAATATGAAAGTCACTGTGGTCACATCGGCTCAAGGAGTTTGTCTTAGAGAAAGAGCACACCGCCACAGACATCATAGTTTCGATTCGAACACATGTCTCACTAATCTTTGTGCGTCATCCAATCACTCTTGTCTTTGACTCCACTCAAAAGACTCTCCTTTGCTCTCCTTTTCTCCATTTTGCTTTCACATTCCTTTCTGCTCTTATAGCCCCATCTTCATAGCCTTTCCTCATGATTTTCTTGTGCTTTCAGTTGTCCATTAGCACTTTTGCCAGGGATTGGAGGACTTCTCTCTTCTAATAAAGGTACATTTGGGTTTCCCACAGCATGTCCACCAGGACTGCATCACTCACTTCATCCAACATCACCTCTTGAGACAGCTGGGGGCTCAATCTGTACAAAAGACAATGAATAAATAGTGAATCTTACATAGTTTTAAAGTACATTAGAGATAATAGACCAACCATGAATACTATAAATGCCCATTTGACAAACACAAACAGAAACAAACTTGATCAACATGCATCTCAGGCTGTAACAATGTGGGTCACTCAAGCTGAGCTTCACCCGAGCTTCAAGCCAGATGGTGTTGGTTGGTAAAGTTATACTGTCTATGATGTTATAGAGCTGCAGTGATGTCTAGTTTAGGCCAGGAACATAGCAGATAATCATTTACTCGTTGCCAGCTGGAGTTAAAACAGAGAGCAGAGACAGCAGTAAATAAAGAACTGAAGTGCTGCAGATTCATGGTCAGCTGACCTGTGGTAGATGGTGTCAATCATTTCACACCAGGCTCTTGCTCTGCCAACTGCACAGCCATCAGAATCTGTACACTGTCCAGTCAGAGAGAGAGAAGAAATTTTAGATTTAGAGACACTTTCTGAAATGTTATTGATACTGGTTGTCATGTCCAAAATATCAGGAATATTAAAAGGCTTCACAAAAAGTGGAAAACACAACTCTGGCAGGATGAATTAATATGAAAAAACATATAGTTTCAGCTGTGGATGATGAGCATCAAGCACTCATTGATTTACACAAGGAACAAGGTAAATTTAAAAGCAGGTGCTCCAACTGTTCTCACACAGTCCACCAGCATCTTGCCCAGCTCTTTGGCTCCTACAAAGCTCTTGGCCAGCTCCAGAGGATTAGAAGGCCGGAAAACATCCACAGAGCTCACAACCACCTGAGGAGGTTTACCTGGAGACACACAGGAGCACAGATACTGTACAGCTGGAGGAGCAGGAGGAGTTTCTAAATTGAGTTACTCACAATGAGTTGTGTTAATGTTTATTGTTTAGTTCAGTGGTCAAAGCAAGGTACAAACATAGTAGGAGTTAGGGATGTAAATCACTCCCCCCCCCCCAACAGCAATTGAATCATCATCCTCTAATCTATGCAATAATAATAATAATCAATAGTTTTCCTATTGTCAACAAATCTCATGTGCAGAGCCGAACCAACAATGAACTGATCCTACTTATAAGTATTGTGAGTTTATCCAAAGCCTGATACATCTTAATACTCTGAGCTCCCCTGTTGTCATTAAGAACACTTCATATTGACCTTTCATCTTGACGTGTCATCATCTCTTGACTTTGCACTGAAATTTACAAAGTCAAGAGGTTGTGACATCTAGCACAACAAGCTGGTGAAGCACTGTAAACAGAGTCACCTTAGCACAATGCATTAGCATGCATCACGCTCAGTAGGACCTGCATTACAAGGAACGTCTCTCCTGAGACTGAAAATGTTACTGCTGTTATTAATCTTTGGAGCCGTTTCTAAAAAAACTACAGTAACTATTGCCTTCGGGGGGAAGGAACATGTCACTCACAGCGGTGTGGCTCATTGACATGTTTTTAATATTTTTTGGAGAACAACAGAGGTCTATGTCACGGAGGAATATGATATATTAGGCTTTGGATACACAGACAACACTTGTAAGTAGGATAGGTTCATTGTTGGTTTGACTCTGCACATTAGATTTGTTTACAATAATAAAAATATAGAAAACCACCAGCCTTATACTTTAATAGACTCATGTTGAATAGTGAAGATGGGGTAAGACATAAACTAAGCTAACTAAACTAAGTGACCATTGGTTTTGCATGTAGAAAAGTTAGTGTGAATTACATTATTTGCCATTGCAGACACAACTGTGTGGCTTACCAGTTCCAAGGGAGACCACTATACCCAGCTTCTTGACCTCCGTCCCATGGCCCTGAGAGAGAAGAGTTAAAAAGAGAGATGACACATTATTTGATTTTTTTTTTAAATCCATGTTTAAACGTGCAGTTAACAGACGATCAAAGGTGGACTAGATAATTAAGGTGTTAGGTTACCTACCTCTGCTTTTAAGGCTTTGTTGTACTGATGGATTTCTGACATGGCGTCTAGTGTCGGGTTGTTGGCCAATAGCCCTCCGTCCAGAAAGCGGCCCATCGGTCGGAAGTAGGTGGGGGCAGCACCACTGGAGCGGGCAGCTCGCCACACAAGTTGTTCTGATGTAAAGATTTTAAAAAGTCATGAAACAATCAATCTAATCAACTAGTTTTTCATTTTGGGTGCAAGCTTAAGTACAAAGTGAAATGTGCCAAAATGTCACTGTGTATCAATAACCGAGTTTTAAACAGTGAAGAAGTAAACACATTCATCCACGTTGAAAAGGGTGTGGGGCTGAAACATGTTTTTTGCTGCTTTGCTATTTAAAGTATTCAAAAGCATGTATTCTGGATAATATTTATACGTGAACAGATGGGAGTTTGTGAGGTAATTTTGTGACTGATCAAGTTAAGTTCTTTGTGAACCTGTTCCTTTGTTTTTCACTCACAAACACACCTTCAGCTGTCACCTTACTACGCTTTCTGGCTGGCTCCACTGTGTATCCTACTATCAACACATCCTCATCCTCCCATCCTGTAACAACAACATGGTTGCCACTCAAACAACACAACACAAATGGACTTCTCAGGTTTCATTTTCTAAATAAATATATAATCCTGAATGAAGTGAGTATAATTTACCACCATGTGTAGAGTTAGAAAATACTTTACTATGTCACCATCTGGTGACAACATTAAGGACACTGTGGCAGACAGCAACACACACCACCACCCACCATTCATAAAACATTTGAGCACTAGTGCAGTAGGTCTAGTACCTTGTGGGACAGTGAGAGGCTGGAACGTGGCCGTGGTGGCATACGGGGGCTCTCTGTGGACGGAGGGAGGGTCATAGTTCCTGAAGATGTGCAGTTCTCCTGGATGTCTGTCAGCTAGAACACTGGTCACCATCACCCTGTACAAGAACAAATGTATGAGTGAAAAGATAATAGAGTAAATGTGAGTTTAACATAAAAGGGTGAATTTTTGTCAGATATCTCAGCTTTTGTTCATAATAAAAGTGTTTGACAAGACATTCTGATCTAAACCTGAAAAACCAGCATTTTGACACCAAAATTTGCTCATTTACAGATTCTGGATCCTCTACTACTAGTTTTTAGCCATGCTAGCAGCATTGTTCAAGGGGTGGTGAGGTCTGTCACTCATTCTTTCTTTCTCTCCACTTTGGTCCAGAATGAAATATCTCAATAACTACTGAACAGATTGGCATGACATTTTGAACAGATCTCCATTGTCCCCAGAGGACACATCCTACTGACTCTGGTGATCGCCTGACTTTTACTCCAGCGCCACTATGAGGTTGACATTTTTAGCTTTTAGTGAAATGTCTAGTGTCTCTAGTGCCTTTTTACACTTTTCTGCCTATTGCCTAGTGGACACATTTAACCCTAAAATCCCCTTCAAACTTGTTTTAAGACATAAAAATGTGTCTGATGTGGTTAGAAATTCTTAAAATGACATCTACTCTTTCTACCTCACTGAAAAATCCAGACTCTATGAATATGCAAATATTTTTTATTTCAAGATGTCTCCTACTTCACTGAAAAGTCCATTCTCAGTGTATGTGCACTGAAGGTTTCAAATCTCCTCATCACACTTGTGTAAGTGCGTATTGGACCAGAATTAGCAAACTAGTTGTGATGTCACAAATTATGCTCATATGTACACAACTTTTCAATTAACACAGAAACTTTCCAGCTTCAGCAGTTGAATGTGAAAACAGTCTTCTACTGTCAAACTCTGCACATACATCGTTCTGTTAAGTGAAGCTCAAACATTCAAGTGAAGTAACAACGACAAAAACATATTTCTTCTAGGATGAAAGGACTTCAATAAGTTTGACATGAACAGTTACCTGGGGTATTGGACGTCTGTCATCTTGGTGTTCTCTCCAAATTCTTTCTTCAGGAAATCCTCCAGTGGTGCTGATTCATAGGGTCGTGACCCTTTGAACACCTGCTCTTTCATCCTGAAGTACAGGCAGCGAAGGTACTCCATGGACTTTCCTACACATTGAAGAGACACCATTATTGTTTTGATGCTAGGGTATGAAAACTCTTGGAAGCAGAAAGAAAAACACACTTACCATGGATTATAGCGAGGGCCAGAATCCCTCCAGTGCTCGTGCCAGCCACCCAGTCGAAGAGCTCTCTGGTGGGCCGACCGGCCTCTCTCTCCAAAGCGATCAGCATCTGGATCAGCACCAGGCCTTTTATACCTCCACCATCTAGACACAGCAGTCTTTCCATCCTGCAGAGGAGAGGAGATATCACTTTTTTTACACCAGAACTTTTTGTCTCATCTAAGACAGAAACACATACAAATAACATGTTTTCACGTTAAAGTAATAATAATATATTTTTAAAAACACAACTTTGTTATTATTATTCATTATCCTTTTGCTACCACATAGCCAGATGCGCAGAATTCTTGGACAAAATATGAGACAAACTTTACTTTAAAGCAACATTATACAACTATTTACCTTAAAATAACTTGGGTTGAGCGGGTACGATCCCCCACAAGAAATAGTAGTTACCTGGATGTAACTCCAGTTCTATGAGTATTGGCAGGTGGGTGTTCAGCTAATAAGCGACAGCTGGCGTGCCTGATGAGCCCTTTGGTGAATTATAATCACGTGTTATCTCACCAATATGTAGCTATATCGTTATCAATAGAATTAAGTTACATACTAGCGGCCACCAGACTGTATTTTCCGTGGTGTGTGAAGATGATGTGGATCGCAACATAAGTCGGTCAGTATAACGCTAGCTGTTAGTAGCTACATTTTAGAACACAGGTGCTGTGGGTTGCTGCTCATGCCACACTTGCAGTCTAGATACAGCAAGTGTTGAAGTCTGTTCCCCTTCAAATAGTGTTCCCTCACGTTACAGTAGTGCGGTATCCTCACTGCTCAGATATCAACAGAATTAAATGCACCAGCGTCTTTTAATTACCACTTGTGGCAGCAGAGGCTGCTGTTGCTGCTGCTCAGCAGAAGTTACATAGTCTTGCTTTAACCATGAAAAACAGACGGGGAACTGTGGAATTACAAACATACTCACTTCCTTTTCCCCGTTTTGGGCCCGTCCACTTCAGATGTGCCTCTGCTCATTGCAGTGACTGCAGCCCCCACGAACATGATGTCCTCAAACCCTGTGAGCCAATCATAACAGCTATTGGTGTGGGACCAACACATGGCAACAGTATTGATCAAATTCATGTACAAAGGATGGAAAAGGAAAGGGGTCACTGGGTTTTCTACAAGCCACAGGGGAGTTATACCAAGAATGTCAAGTAGATATGCATGCATGTTGCTTTCATGTAAGGATACTTGCTTTATCTTATTTAATTTACAAGAGCTTCTCACTCTCATACTGTCAAATTCAGATCTTGTTGAGTCACTTGTTTAATCAAGTCATAATTCAAATCTAGCACTGAAAAAATAACCTCTTTCTGTTAAATACTTTCCACACATTCCTTCTTTTTGTTATTTGGTATTTTAAGGATTAAGGATTATTCTTAAATTGCACACAAATCATTTTTTTCACTAATCAGCAAACTAAAAAATACAGTAAATGTAAAAAGTTATAGAAAATGTAAAAGAGCTCAAACAGAGACATATTCTGTAGATGAGAGAAACATTGAAACAGAGTGCAGTGAAGGGGAGGCAGAGGATGGGACGTTGGTGTTACCTATGCCTGGAGGTGGGGCCTTGTTGGAGATGGGGGGAGGACTGGCAGGGGAGGGGGGGAGGCACCGCTGGACCCCTACACTACACAGCATGTCCAGCAGTATCTTTCTATTCGGACCTTTCGTTTTAACGAAAAAAACACACACACACATGCACGCAAATGGAGTTAGACATGCACAAACACCACAAAAAGCAGAGAAGAAGAGATAGAGGGTGATAGATAAGAGACAGAGAGAGAAAGCAAGAATGTAAGCAGGATGTTAGCAATTATCATGCATTTACAAAAATCAATTAATGACAGCAAACTCCATTTACCATCTTTTCTGCTTCAGAGCATCGAGTATGCGGTTTCATACATATTTGTCTCCATGTGAAAACAACAAATATGCTCATATAATCATCTTGTTTCAATAGGCAGACAAATCCAGTAGAAACAATGCACAGACCTTTATTAGAAATCACTGAAATATCAAATTATTTTGCCTTTTGCATAGTAATGTAAATGTTGTTCAGCTTTTGCAACTGAAATGTTTTGTAAGTGCTGCCCTCTGCTGTTGAACAGGTAAAACATGTGCAGATGGAGAAGGAGACTGGAACTACATCAACTGAGAAGTTTTGGTTCCACAAAATCCCCTTACAGATCAGAGAGCAAGCTCTGAAATCACTGAGTAGCTGGAAATTATCAAATCAAAGCTCTATACATATGCTGCAAATGTACAATGGAGTGTGTGGTGTTTTTACATCATCTACGGTAAAGTTGCATGATGCACCTTTAAAAAGAAATGCTGCAAGCTTTGTAACCATGCTGCTTCTAAACAGTCACAAAACAATGAATTAGTAGCAAGAGTGGTACAACTGGTCTTTATATTTAGAGACAAGACACTAAAGATTGTTTCATTATATCATAACAACCATTTTCATGCATCGGCTTTACCATCTACATTGGAATACATGCTGTTAAATGAGACCATGGGTTAACATGTTATAATCTGATTAAACTAGAACAAACAGGCGTGTTAGGTCAGTCACATTAAGTTCTATAAATATAACACAGCTTTTCACTGTCCTAACTCAGAATTCCTACTCTGTTCCTTATTTTCCTGATTCAACTTCTGTATACCTTACAGTTTACATCTCTCTTTCCATCCCTCCTGTCTCTCTTACCTTTGCTGGTGCGTGCAGCGATCAGTCCAGGCGTTTCTCCCAAGTCGTTGTGGATCTCCACATCAGCACCAAATACAATCAGAGCTTTGATCAACTCCATGTGGTCCATCTAATTAATGAGCACAGTGTCACACAAGTGGTGCATTATTATTATTTTCAAAAAAAACGTCTGCATTTCCACAGCAGAATGACAATATCCAGCTCTCTTTAATATATATCATTGATGTGTGATGTTCTTGTAGTGTAAGCATGCTGCCTGTTACAGAAAAGGAGATCTGTGAAGTTTGTCCTTATGTGTAATGCAGCCTGATTTCCCTATTGTTTGGGATTTTTAGGCTAAATCTCCTGTAATCTGAGTCGTAGCTCTTAGTGTTTCCCCCTTATACCGATACTGTGTCGCCACTACTTAGCAAAATCACTCCTTGAATTTCTCCTCCCTTTCATGAACACTTTGATTATCAGTAAGATTATTGTTTTCACCTGGAAGATAAGAACAAGGCAGACGTAATATCTCGTACGCTCACCTTCATAGCGAGGTGCAGAGCTGTGTTCCCGTCCTGTCCCTTCAGGTTGGCGTTGGCTCCGTGGGTGAGTAACACCATGGCTGCCTCAAAGCGGCCCTTCTTGGTCAGAATGTGGAGGGCGCTCTCCCCGGTCTTACTGAGATAATTCACCATACAGCCATGCTCCAGCAGCAAACGACACATCTGGCACAGAGAGAGGAAGACTTTATTAAATGGACAGAACAACAGGACTTCTCCTGTTACTTCTTCCTGAAGCCTAACTTGCATGTCTTGGTGTGGGACGCCTCAATGACAGGCCAGCATTTCTGATTGGAAGCAGTGACATAAACTCATACAGGATGAAATTAGTTTTGTAAATGTTGTTCAAACTTGGGCTTGCTCACAGAGGTCATCAAAGGTCATAGATCCATTATTCTCCTATCAAAGCTTCAACGCTTTGGTTTCTCTAGAGTCAGACTACTAATTCTAACTACAAAACACTTGATGTTCCTCACCTCAGCAGTTTTGGCCCAGTGGAGAGGCGTCCCACCATATACAGAATCCTCAGCCTGGAGCTGGCCTGGGTCTGCTTTGAGGATCTCCTCCGCACACCTGACAGAAACACAAAGAGACTAGTCACATGTACTATTAACTTAAAGCTATAGACTTTGTATTCTGGGAGTTTAAAACGTAAGCTGAAGCACACCATTCAATATCTCTAAAACAAACTGCACAGAATCCACTCCGTTTTTATCTTGTATGCTGACAATTTTACTGACCTATTTTTAAAAAAACTCTATAATTTGTGTAAGCACAAAGCCTTTATTTCTTCTTATTCTATGGAAAAAGCAAAAAAAACAACCTCTACAGATTCCCTTCCGACCACATATATTCTGATAATTCGGATACCCAGTACCACTCCTATATGTTCATTTGATGTAGTGCTTCTGAGAGGTTCTCTCCAGCATTATGAAATAGGTTTGCTGCTCTTATACCAAAGTCAATACACACTGGTCCTGTATGCATAAGTTCACAAGACTAGGTCAAAACCTGGTATATGGCTGGACCGGGTATGAAACGCTAGATGGATTTTAATTTGTACGTCGCCTGGTTACCATCAGACATGAACATCGCTTTAACTTTATTTATTTGTATTGCACTTTTCATGCAGTAGTTGTAACTCAATGTGCTGTACACATAAAAGAAATAATAAAAATACTTAAATATATTGCACCAGATTTTAGGTGTAGACTATATGGTGCTGGTGTGAGAAGGGTTGAGTTAAGATTATTTTTTATATGTTTTATATATTATTTCACTTACCCACAGCCCAAAATATAGTTTTAATACAGTAACTGTCAAGTTACTCATTAATGCTAAGTGTAAATGACCCTAATACAGTGTGTTTCATGTGTGTAAAGTTTGTATTCATACATTTATTTGTTATATTGCTTTTGTTTTATTTACCATGAACACAGAAATGCTTTATTTCAAAAAACAATGGTGTAACTGTAAGTGACTCAGTGACTCAGTGATGGACAGACGCATTTGAAGTCTGTGAGTATAAACCAACTTACAGTCTGTTATTGCTGTTATATTATAGGATGGCACATTTGTCTTTAGTTTGTAAGCTTATTGGGCAACATGAAATATATTTCAGAGGTGCCGATTCAACCTCATTTTCATTTTTTTTGTAGTGTTATTAATCCATTATCTGACTTATGATTTAGTCAGTGATGGAGGTGATCTGCTGGTAACCAGTGTGTCTTATTAAAGACAACATGAACTGCTAATTGGTGTTTGAGTTGATATGACTCGCTTGTGAAGCTGTAAATCACAGTCTGTATAATGACAACACATAATAATTACACAATAATTACACATTAGAAATTTAAAAATACTTAACCGTTTCATTTTAGAGATTGTGTCATGAACATATACACATTATTACATTAACCACAAATATCCTGACTTACTATTTAGCCTACAGTAGGCTTAGTATGTATGATGATTGCATGAGACGTAGTGACACTACTCATGCATTATTCACTTCCTGAAAAATCCCCAATCACTATGCTGATGAGGGTCTCTGGGTGTCACAAATAGGCGAATAAACCAAAAGTTGCTCTGGAAAGTAGGGTTGGTCACTCTACTCTGTGATGCAATAATGATCTTGCAGATATTAAAAAGTTGCTTTTATAACTTGTGGACACTAGATGTCCCTGTGCGACCATGTCTGATCAAAGAGTCAATGAGGGGAAACAGGAGCATTTTCTCATCATAAAGCTATTCATAAAACTACAAATTGGACTACAGCTATAAATTCATGAAACCATTTCTTTCTACAACACTCAACTGTAAAGAACAGAAAATTTAACTGAATTTACAAATTGCCTTAGACTGTTTTTTCTGTGACTCTGAATGAACAAAGGCGCCTGCGAGGAGTGTGCTCTTGTCAACAGTTACAACTTACTGCACATGCTCACAGCGGAAAAATGCACAAACCTTCAAAACTGAAATAAGATTTATTTTATCATATATGACTTATTTTTTTCTAACTATCACTTCTTAGAATCGGAGTCAACGTGTATCATTCACTTCAGATAACCTTTTCTATTTCTTCTTTCCTAACAAACTAGACATTAATTTGCCTACATTAACAAGGTGCGAGACATTTTACTTAAAACAGAACAATGTGATTACGACATATAAACGTCAATATACAAGGTCAAGAGTGCATCATGTTATTTAAAGACAAAATTGATCAGTTGATCACACTTCTACACTGGATTAATGATCATCAAAATACAATAATATAGTAATTTCTCCAACAATACACTTCTAATATCATTATTTCCTCCACACTTCCTCCACCAATGTTACAGGTTTGACAAATGAGGAATTTGGTCATTTAGGAATAAGGATTTATTATTTAGGTATGATGACTTATGGATGTCTTTTTCTTTACATTTACTGACCAATCTAACCATTTTTCAGGCCTGAGAGTGAAGTTGCATCCTGCTTCGGTGGCAGAGGGCCGAAGAGTCACACTGACCTGCATGACCAGTTGTCCTCTGACTGACAACACAACCTACATTTGGTATTTGAACAAACAACCTGTGAACCTGTCACACAGCCAAAGCAAACAACTGGTACTAGACCCAGTCAGCAGTCATCATGCAGGAAACTACTCCTGTGCTGTGACATCTCACAAGAACTTCAACTCCAGTGAAAGGACTCTTACTGTTGAAAGTAAATGCACAGTAGCTGCAGCTGCAGGAGCTGTTGTTGCTCTCCTAGTTATAACACCTCTTTTTGTCTTCTTGTGGATTAGGAGGTAAGCAAGACTCTGCTCTGTTGCAAGAAATTACATTTAATTTCTAACCTGAAATCACTTATTCATGTATATATATTCATTTGTTTCACTATCTAGGAAAAGAAGGACTTAAGGTACCGAAGCAACAGTCAACATGGAGCAGGTAAAGAACAGAAATTTCAAAAACATTTTGCACAACGTTTAATTTTTAAAGTCAAAATTACGTTAAAATTAATTTTCACTGAGAACTCTGTATATAGGTCCTTGGTATTTGTTTTGACTTATATACTTGTGTACTGTAAATACCAAAAAGAAGAAATTCAATTCAATTGTGCCTTAATAGCTCCCCCCACATTAGTGTTCTCCAGCTGACAACGATGGTTTGGTAATTTTATTGGTGCGACATCAGTGTGAGCAGCCACTAAAATGGTTCATTAATTGTTAGTCCTTGCTAGTCATTGTTAGCTGTTGCTTGGTCCCATTTGTGATTTGAACACTGCTTACAGTACGTTACTCACTGATTAAATTCATGGGGGGCTGCTGATATTAAAGGACCCATTGCTGTTAGTTTCAACTTATAGTTTTGACAGTCTGGTCATTTTCCATCACCATACTGTATATGGACCTGTGAAAAAGAGACATCTAACGCTAACTAGACCTCCTCCTTTTAATAATGTGGGACAAACACAGCACTGAGTGTGCAGAATGACTCAGCAGGAGTTGAATAACGTGAACAAAAATGACGTCTTGTGGGAATCAGTGCTAACATTAACAAGCTAGTTTACATAGCTCTCACTTTCTGAGTGGAAGCTAGTTAGTCCAGCTTTCTAGTTTCCAGTTTCTGAGTGAAATGCAAACTTCACAGCATGATGGGTCCTCCCAAATACTGAATATTGTAAATAGACAGATGTCTTTAATCACTAAGAGGACATAACCAACACTATGTGAACTTGTTGATAAGGGGAAAAAACGTCCTGATACACAGGATCAGTTTTTTCCCTTTATCAGCAACATCAGAGGCTATACAGAGTATGACGTGCTCTAGTCAGTTGAGCAGCAGCGAGCTGACAGCGTGTCTCCTTACAACGACAGCATTCAAATGTCAGTCAATTGCTACAAAGGGAAACACCCACCCACAGGCCTGACGCTGAGATTATTTCTGCAAATATGTCCAAAAACGGTTTGATCTTCTTTTGAAACACTAAGAATTGTGCACAATATCTGCAGTTTCATGATTGTTTATATTTCCTTTCACAAAATATGGAGAGAATTCAAATTTCAGTTTGACTTTAATGACAGGTCACTAAGATTTAAAACTCACATTGTAGGTCAATTTTACTTAATTAATTAAAAACACTTCGGGCCTTCATAGACTTTCAAGTAAGAAAGTAGGATTTTTTACCTGAGTGTGCAGGATTTGCGGTTCCTTCTATAAGAACAGAATATTTTAAATTCTGCTGCATTGGAAAAACATCACCTTCATCTGTCCTGTTTCCCCTCAGATGAGATGATCCTTCAAGTGACACAAAACAACACAGAACTACATTGTACAGTACCATTAGTTTTATGGGTCCAAATTTTGCAACGTAGATGTGCTGTAGAGCTAAAATTTCTTCTACTGCAGTCCACATTACACAGCTACATTAGTCTCCCAACACAAATCAGCCATTTGTAAATCATTTGATATGGATCAATCATTCATTCATTCATTCATTAATCATTCATCATTGATATCATGAAGATTACTCTGACCTAAAAACTATCTGTAAAAGAGAATAAACATATTTTGGACAAACTAATTATCCTTCTAAGGCTGTGAGGTCAGCAGTTTAGTGCCCCACAATGTAAACTAATGTTATTTGTCTTGTCTTCTCATCAGTTAAACCCTGGTCGTGTGAATGAAAACATCTCAGCCCAACCAACACAGCAGGATGATCTTCACTATAGCAGAGTCTACTTCTCTAAGACCCAGACACATCCTCTCTACTCCCACATCCAGCCACACCAGCCTAAAGACCAGAACAATGTTGCTAATGCTGTTGTCAACTTTAGACCCAACAGGACCCCAAAGTGATCAACCATCAACCTTTCTGTCTGATATATGCCAGACTTCAATGTCACATTTCAAGGTTTCTAATCTCTGGCACCATTACACTCCACTCCATGTTCACCAGCAGTTACCCAAAAGTACTGAACACTTTGAAACAGCAGATCGAGTGTATCTGAAAACTTTTTCACATTTGCTAGAAAAAAGAAAATACTTGTAGTATAGATAACAACTTTATCGTGAAACCCATGTGTTTTGGCTTGTGTCCCTCATCAGTGGAACACAAAGAACATTTAAATGAGATGAGGTATGATATGTACGAAACAAAAAGCCAGTGGGTTACTCACACATAGATGGGATTGGTATGGTCATATGGTTTCAGATTAGTCATATTTCTAAACTAGCAGAGAGATAAGGGGTGTGCTTAATGATGGATATGGGTGAAACCAGCCAAAACACATTGGTCTCGCAATAAAGTCGTTCTTTAAAATACAAGTGCTGCTGGAGCTTCGACCTCTTCAGACTTTTTCCTCTTCTCCGTGCACCTTGGAAGTAGGTGAAGTTCCTGTCTCCTGACTTCCAGACTTTTGGACTTTTCACTGCATCATCTACCGATTTTTTTTATATTTGGACCACATTTTCACATGCTTTCTCGCTTTGGGTAGATTTTTAGATTTGTTGTGGATTGTTGACGGACATGTTGCATCATTGAGACAGACTTAACTTGGATCAACAGAGGAAGATGAAAATTTTGGTGGACCTTTATATTTGTCAACAAAGTCAAGCTCTTTAGGAGACATCCTCAAGAAGGAGATATCACGAATTTCCATGTGTTAGATTCAAGAACACAATTACCTAAAAGCGAGTGCAGCTCAGTATGCAACACTGCTTGAAAATCCCTAAGAAAATTTGGAGAAAAAAATCTATGATTTAGAGGTTATAAGGCCACAGATTTATCTTCCTCATTGACC
This sequence comes from Thunnus maccoyii, assembly GCF_910596095.1. Taxonomy (NCBI): domain Eukaryota; kingdom Metazoa; phylum Chordata; class Actinopteri; order Scombriformes; family Scombridae; genus Thunnus; species Thunnus maccoyii. The sequence continues at coordinate 8,275,721 of NC_056534.1, read as the reverse complement.
GTTTCACTGCTGAATCAGACTGTTTGAAAGCTCCTGTAGAGGCAGATGAAGCAGCATCTCAAGGGATGATTGAACAGACTGATCACTCCTCATCTAACTGTACAGAATACTTATAGTAGATTAACCACTGGCATTGCCAGACCACAATGCAATGCCAGGTAAGCTTTGCATTTTGTGTTTTTTTCTGGTGTGCTTCATGTTGTATTACTGTGCTTTCTGTTTGATTTGCAGGTATAACTGTAAAAATGCTTTTGTCAAACTTATTTTGCTCTCAGAAACATGTTCTACTCTGCATGTTCTGTACTGTATGATATGATTATCAAAACTATGTCTGCAGCTTCCTCTTCACAAGTGTTTTTTTTCACCATGAAACAAACACAGACAGCCTCACACCTCTCTGACCAACGCTGGCAACTTTGACACCTTTTTATGATGAAGATTTGAGGCGGTTTAACACTGCTGCATGTTGCATGATGAGCCAATACATTACTTAAAAATGAGAAACATTGACACCTTAAAGTAAATATGAAGGTTTTCCATGTCAAAATATGACATCAAATAACTAAACAACTGCTGCACTACATAGATTGTTTATCTGTGGTTTTGCTAAGAATTATAATGAGGGAGGAGGTTTATTTTTGGTATCAGAGCTACATGCAGCATGTCTGCTAGCCGCCCTCACACTGACCAACAGTCCATTCTGGCTTCAGTCATTTGTCTATAAACCTGCTCTTAATTTAGACTCTTCAGTAAGGTCAGCAGTTATGATGTAGCAGATACAAACACTGTTATTTACACCTGTATTTTTTCTGCTTGAACAAGTCAAAGTGTTTGCTGTGAAAAAGGTCCACTGATTAGAAGCGAGGGACTAAAAAAACCATGTTGTTGGCAGAAGTTGGATGTGTGTTTACTGGTTTCAGCCCGAGCATCTCACGTATAAATGTGTATACTCTCTGATGTAATGATCATTTACTGTAAACTGTAAGACATACACATAACATTTTTAATGTAGTTTGAGAGTTATAGTGTGGACAATTTGAAGAAAATTGCAGATTGATACAGAAAACAGAAAGGAAGAATAAAAAAACAAAAATGCTCTCAAGCTTTCTTCAGATGTCCTTCATGTACAACATATTATACTATTATTAGTCCTATTCTGCATGCTCTGCAGTGTTTTAAGTTACCATAAACTTCTGTACCTCCACCACAGAAACCACCATCACCGTCCATAGACAGCTTCACATCTCTCTGTTCTCACGTCAGCAGTTTTTAAAACTTTTCAATGAAAATATAATGCAGTTTATCACTAAAATATCTGGCATGAAGAACCAATACACTATAAAAACTGAAAATAACAGTAATAATTGTGATGAGATACAGAGTAAGAAAAATGATGACACCCTCAAGTTAAAGTCAGAGTTTTCCTTGTCAGAATATGACATCAAATAAATACTGAACTATGTAAGGTAGATTCTGTACTAGAGGAAGAAGCAAGAAGGAAATGAATTTTAGGTGTCAGAGCTTCATGCGGTACGTCTGCCCGCAACTCTCACAATGACCAACAGTCCATTCTGTCCTCTTGAGTCTTTACTGTGTAAGAGGACGGCTGTTGATTTTGACCATTTATTTATAGATTTGATGTTTTATGAGCTTTCATAAACACAGCAGGTGTGGTAAGGCCATTAAACAATTAATATAATCAACTTAGAAGCGGAGGGACTACAACAGCCATGTTGTTGGCAGAAGCTGGCTGTGTGTTTATGGCTTTCATTCTGTGCATCTCAGGTATGAATTATTGTTAATTTCTTCTTATATAATGGCTGTAAACATGTAAACAACAAAAAAATGTTTTACTTGATTATAGGAGTTGCACAACTTTAAGAAAACTGCAGATTATACAGCAAATGTCCTTTATTTAGAATAATTATTTTATCAAAATAAATTCAAGCTTCAGTATAAATCCAAACAATGTTTTACATTTTTTGTAAAGGAGCCATATAAAGTATTTAAAGAGACACTTTCACTGCTTGCTTGCTAGCTGCTTTCACATTGTGTGATATTTCCTGATTTGCAGAAAACATGATTTATAAAAAACACCTGAACTTCTACCACAGATTTTTTTATTGAAGTATTAGGCAAGGCTACTTTAGCAGTTATTTAGAGTGACTAATTTTATAAGAATATATTATGGCTTGATCCAGATGTTTGCTTCTGTTAAAGGGGTTCAGGGACGAGCAAACAGCATCTGTGCCTTAAAAGGTTCATCAGTGGATCTGCCCTGCTCAGCTCAACATCCCACTTCAAGCATGAAATGGTTCACTGTATACCAGGCTGGCTTCACCTATATTCAGACTGAGCTCTCTGCAGATGGAAATCGCGTAACGTACAACATGTCTGAAGAGAGTCACCCAAATCTAACAATAAATGGTCTAAGAGACAGTGATGCAAAGTTTTACTGCTGCATCAACACTACAGAGACACCAGAACTCTGCTGGCACAACAGAACTAAGCTCCGTGTTGCAGGTATGGTGGTTTTCACTAATGTATTACTTTAAGAATGAAATCAGAATATGAATTCTTACATTATTCACCATCATCTCAGACCTGCAGGTGAAGGTGATTCCTGCCACAGAGGGACAGACAGTATCACTGATATGCAAAACCAGTTGTCCTCTGACTGAAAACCCTGCAGCCTACATCTGGTACAAGAACAGAGAGTTTCTCTATCAGGACTGGTCTCCCTGGTACCAACAGCTGGTCAGCAGTGAGGAAGCAGTCAGATACTCCTGTGCTATCAAAGATTACGAGCATCTCAGAGCTCCTGAAGTCTCAGTGGGTGAGTGACAACATTTGGCTCCTTTTCATGTTACAAAACTTCAAGTTAAACACTTTCAATAATATTTTTACTATTTAAGCTTTGCCTTAAATTATAAAGCCTATGAAATACTGTAACTAAGTGTTTACCAGTTAAATTAAGAAAGGCCATTTGTTTTTGTTCAGATTCTGTCACATCGACCTGCTTTACTGTGACCTACACTGAAGGAAGAATGTGTTCTTATAAGCAGACATCAGTGGATGAGTCCTGCTCCATCACATATCCCAGAGGTTAACTTTCTCCAAACATCCACAAACATTTACACAAACACCACTCCCACCCCCCACACCTAGAACACCTTTAAAACAATATTTTAAGAACAGACATCTAATTGTCATATATTTGCTTTCTTTCTTTTCTAATTTTACTGTTACTGACATGTTTACTACAATTCTACACATTCTTCTTTTCTGCACTAATCACACTTTAATAACTTTTGTAATCAATATATTATTTTTATTTAATTCAACATGACACACATTAACTGTTGAAAAATGTTTTTAACATCTCCTAACAGAAGTAGGTCTACAAAGGACCCCTGCAGAGGTGAATCATGTTAGACTGACCTGTAACACCAACTGTCCACTGACTGACATCCAAACTGCCTATAGATGGTACAAGAACAGACACTTAATGTATGAGAAGAAACAGCAGCTTTCAGTTCTCAACTCCTCTGCTGATGTCTTCTCCTGTGCTGTCAAAGACCACGAGGATCTGCACTCTGCTGAAGTCTGTGAGTATAAACCAACTTACAGTCTGTTATTACTGTTATATTATAGGATGGCACATTTGTCTTTAGTTTGTATGCTTATTGGGCAACATGAAATATATTTCAGAGTTGTTGATTCAACCTGATTTTCATTTTCTGTGTAGTGTTATTAATCCATTATCTGACTTATGATTTAGTCAGTGATGGAGGTGATCTGCTGGTAACCAGTGTGTCTTATTAAAGACAACATGAACTGCTGATTAGTGTTTGAGTTGATATGACTCGCTTGTGAAGCTGTAAATCACAGTCTGTATAATGACAACACATAATAATTACACAATAATCACACATTAGAAATTTAAAAATACTTAACCATTTCATTGTAGAGATTGTGCCATAAAGAAAAATTAAATGCAAGCTTCAGTATAAATCCAAACAATGTTTTACATTTTTTGCAAAAAACTAATATGAGGTGTTTAAAAAGGCACTTTAGCTGCTTTCACATTATGTGATATTTCCTGATTTACAGAAAACATGATTTATAAAAAACACCTGAACTTCTCCCACAGATTTTTTTATTTAAGTATTAGGCAAGGCTACTTTAGCAGTTATTTAGAGTGACCCTATTTTAAGTCTTTAATCTATATTTCAGGTGTTGATTATAAGAACTGCTGGAGTGTAAATTACATCAGAAGGAGAATCTGTGCCCTGGAAGGCTCTTCAGTGAACATTTCAAGTGAATATTTGTATCCTGACAACCAGCAGCCTGAGTCTAAAGTTTGGTATAAAATGAAGAGAAGTGGTGAGGAGGAAGCTGTGGAGACGACTGAGGATGCAGTTCGCGTGCAGTATCTTGACAACATGAACAACCAGCACATCCTGAGAATCAAAAACCTGAAGAAGACTGACTCAGCAGAATACATATTCAGACTCCAAAAAGATAGACGGAGACTGAAGGGTGATCCACCTGGAGTGACTCTGATTGTCTCAGGTAATTCCTGTCTGTATACTTTTCAATAGAGACTGTGCTGTTCCCTCACCATGTACTAACAGCAGTCAGCAGACTTTACTCTTTAATGCCTACAAGAAGACTAAAGGCTGGTTCATGCTTAATATGAGAACACTAACAAAAGAGTAGAAAGTCAAAACGATATAACTGTAGCTAAATTAAGTGCACACAATAACCTGTATGCAGGGTCGTGCACCACCTGAAATTCATAACAACAAAGTGTAAAGATGTATCTGTGTTTTGTCAAAATCAGAACAGTGATTTCTTAAATATCACACAATAAATCATTCACAGTGAAGCCATGGTCCAATTATTCACCGTTTTAAGAACTTTAACAGATAAATCTTAATATCGCAACTTTGGCTAAATTAGGAGCCTGCATTCTGTCTACTGTCTCAATGGTCTCATTAAAACATCATGCATATTTAAATGTGTCAAATCATTGTAGAAGTTGTATCTCCACTAAAACAGTGTAGGAGAGAGAGAGAGTTCAACATGCTACAACTTAAAAAAAAAGCATGTAAACAGGCAAATGAAGAAAACATTTTCACCACTTTGACACACAGTATAAAGAAATGTGCTTCAAAAATAGGAAACACAAGCAGATAAAAGGAAAGTTACAAAAATAAAGAAGTGTCTGGGGGACATGAAAAATTGATGTCAGGATTTGCTTTTTAGTGTTCAAAAATGAGCTAACAATGTTTGTTTCAGTTTCGAATTTGATTTTGTGTGTAACCTACAAGCCTATTTACTACTCTGTACAGTTTGCATTGTTTATTTATTTGCAGTGTGTTTCTTTATGTCACATATGTGTCAAAAAGATGAAGGTCTTCATTTGTTTGTGTTTTAATAAGTTGCAGTGCATTGAGCTCTATCAGCCACCATAGTTAGAGAGGAGATCAGAATGGATGGATGAGCCTACAAAGGCTGTGACTCTGACACAGGAGTCTGTGCTTCATGTCTCATCTTCTACAAAGCATTTTTTTAAACCATGATGGTGATTTTAACTAAGTACGGTAGTTTTAGTTGCCTAAACCTGTCTGTACCTTAAACATTGGAGTGGCAGATTAGAAAACACTTACTGTATATGAGTTGTTGTTTTTTTATCATCATGTCATCTGGGTTGTTTTGAAGGACAGTGACAAACCTAGTTTGTAATTTAGGTATGAGGACTTTTGAGATGATACATCTCTTTTACATTAACTGACTAATCTAATCATCTTTCAGGCTTGGAAGTTAAGTTGCATCCTGCTGTGGTGACAGAGGGCCAGAGAGTCACACTGACCTGCAGTACCAGCTGTCCTCTGACTGACAACACAAACTACATTTGGTATTTGAACAGTCAATCTCTGATGGTGCCAGAGAACCAAAACAAACACCTGGTTCTAGACCCAGTCAGCATTCAGCATGCAGGAAACTATGCATGTGCTGTCAAAACCCACCAAAACATCAACTCTGGTGAAAAGACTCTCACTGTCCAAAGTACCACAGGAACATCAACAGCAGCAGTTGGAGTTGTTACAGCAACAACTCCTGCAACTGTTGAAGTTGTTACGGCAACAACTCCTGCAACTGTTGAAGTTGTTACGGCAACAACTCCTGCAACTGTTGGAGTTGTTACGGCAACAACTCCTGCAACTGTTGGAGTTGTTGCTGCTCTCCTGGTTATAATACCACTCACTGTCTTCTTCTGGATTAGGTGAGAAACAATGAGCTTTGTTTCAGAGTCATGACATTTACACACTAACCTGACATCATCTATTCATTTTTATATTCACTCATTTAACTAAACAGGAGAAAGAGGTCCTCCAGCCGTTCTCCTAGACTTGAAACATCAGACAATATGGAGCAGGTAAAATAAAATAATTTAAACAATTCTGCTACATTACATAACATTACTGACAACAACCCTGTTTAAATGCTTTTCTTGCAGATTATTACTTTACTAAACACTGTTTTATCATTATTTGCAGTGTCGATAATTCTCTTGGAGAAACCTTAAATGGGAAAAAATATTTTTATTGTTATTCATGAAACTGGAACATAAAGATACCAAATGTCTGTTGTTACAATCATTTAATATACCTTCCAAAACCATTATCAGTTGTGCTCTACTCGGAGCCAAAACTTTAAATACAATGTAATGTAAAGTAATATTATTTTGTTTCTTTATCAGCTAAACCCTGGTCCTGTGTATGAAGACATCTCAGCTCAGGCAACAGAGCAGGATGACCTTTACTATAGCAGAATCAACTTCTCTAAGAACCAGACAGAACAGACGCATGTCCTCTATGCTGTTGTCCGCTTTAGATCCAACAGAACCCCTGAGTAAGCATCTCTTCATTATAACTGATTATATTTGAGGGAAATAAGAATTATGTAGCTTATTACAGGCTGGGCTTTATGATATCTCAGACTCCACTGGTACTGTTTTGATAAAACTTGTGGGTTCTTTCACTGTGGTGTTTAAAATCTACATTGATAATCATTGAACACACCAATGATCAGATTTTCAGGAATCTTGCTTAAAAGGTTACTAGAATGTAGTTAAAGATTGTGAGACGTATGATGAGACTGCATCAACTGAGAAAAATGTCAGCTATAGCACCTAATCATTTACTCTTTGACAGCCATATCTGGCTGCTCTGTGTCAGTAAACACTGCAGGAGTTAAAAATGGTGACTTTACTATGTCACCATCTGGTGGCAACATTAAGGACACTGTGGCAGACAGCAACACACACCACCACCCACCATTCATAAAACATTTGAGCACTCGTGCAGTAGGTCTAGTACCTTGTGGGACAGTAAGAGGCTGGAACGTGGCCGTGGTGGCATACGGGGGCTCTCTGTGGACGGAGGGAGGGTCATAGTTCCTGAAGATGTGCAGTTCTCCTGGATGTCAGTCAGCCAGAACACTGGTCACCATCACCCTGTACAAGAACAAATGTATGACTCAAAAGATAATAGAGTAAATGTGAGCTTTAGTTCATATTAAAAGTGTTTGACAACACATTCTGATCAAAACCTGAAAAACCAGCACTTTGACATCAAAATTAGCTCATTTACAGATTCTGGATTCTCTGCTACTGATTTTTAGCCATGCTAGCAGCATTGTTCAAGAGATGGTGAGGTCTGTCTGAAATTTTGATGTCAGATCCACATGCAACCACCTTCACACTGAACAACAGTCAACTCATCCAAATGGTTCATACATTGTTAGTTCTTGCTAGTCATTGTTAGCTGTTACTTGGTCCCATCTGTGATTTGAACACTGTTTACAGCATGTTACTCAGTGTCCTGATTAAATTCATGGGGGGCTGCTGACATTAAAGGACCCATTGCTGTTAGTTTCAACTTATAGTTTTGACAGTCTGATCATTTTCCATCATCATACTGTATTTGGACCTGTGAAAGAGAGACAGCTAATGCTAACTAGACCTCCTCCTTTTAATAATGTGGGACAAACACAGCACTGAGTGTGCAGAATGACTCAGCAGGAGTTGAAATAACGTGAACAAAAATGACGTCTTGTGGGAATCAGTGCTAACATTAACAAGCTAGTTTACATAGCTCTCACTTTCTGAGTGGAAGCTAGTTAGTCCAGCTTTCTAGTTTCCAGTTTCTGAGTGAAATACAAACTTCACAGCATGATGGGTCCTCCCAAATACTGAATATTGTAAATGGACTGATGTCTTTAATCACTAAGAGGACATAACCAACACTATGTGAACTGAGAATGAGATTTGTTGTGGATTGTTGACGGACATGTTGCATCATTGAGAACAGAATACTTATAGTAGTGTGCTATGGTGTGCTTCATGTTGTATTACTGTGCTTTCTGTTTGATTAGCAGCTATAACTGTAAAAATGCTTTTGTAAAACTCATTTTGCTCTGTATGTTCTGTAGTGTATGATGTGATCATAAAAACTATGTCTGCAGCTTCCTCTTCACAAGTGTTTTTTTTTTCACCATGAAACAAACACAGACAGTCTCACACCTCTCTGACCAACGTTGACAACTTTGACACCTTTTATGATAACTTGATGCAGCTTAACACTGCTGCATGTTGCATGATGAGCCGATACATTACTTAAAAATAAGAAACAATGACACCTTAAAGTAAATATGAAGGTTCTCCATGTCAAAATATGACATCAAATAACTAAACAACTGCTGCACTACATAGATTGTTTATCTGTGGTTTTACTAAGAATTATAATGAGGAAGGAGGTTTATTTTTGGTATCAGAGCTACATGCAGCATGTCTGCTAGCCGCCCTCACACTGACCAACAGACCATTCTGGCTTCAGTCATTTCTCTATAAACCTGCTCTTAATTTAGACTCTTCAGTAATGTCAGCAGCAGATATAAACACTGTTATAATCAACTTATAGACCCAGTATTGGTGGCAACATTAATGTTATTATTTACACCTGTACTTTTCCTGCTTGAAAAAGTCAAAGTGTTTGCTGTGAAAAAGGTCCACTGATTAGAAGCGAGGGACTAAAACAACCATGTTGTTGGCAGAAGTTGGATGTGTGTTTACTGGTTTCAGCCCCAACATCTCACATATAAATGTTTATCCTCTCTGATGTAATGATCATTTACTGTTAACTGTAAGACTTACACATAACATGTTTAATGGAGTTTAAGAGTTATAGTGTGAACAATTTGTAGAAAATTGCAGATTGATACAGAAAACAGAAAGGAAGAATAAAAAAACAAAAATGCTCTCAAGCTTTCTTCAGATGTCCTTCATGTACAACATATTATACTATTATTAGTCATATTCTGCATGCTCTGCAGTGTTTTAAGTTACCATAAACTTCTGCAGTTTCCACCACAGAAACCACCATCACTGTCAATAGACAGCTTCACATCTCTCTGTTCTCACTTCAGCAGTTTTTACAGCTTTTCAATGAAAATATAATGCAGTTCAACACTAAAATATCTGGCATGAAGAACCAATACACTATAAAAACAGAAAATAACAGTAATAATTGTGATGAGATACAGAGTAAGAAAAATAATGGCCCTCCAAGTTAAAATCAACGTTTTCCTTGTCAGAATATGACGTCAAATAAATACTGAACTATGTGAGGTAGATTCTGTACTAGAGGAAGAAGCAAGAAGGAAGTGAATTTTAGGTGTCAGAGCTTCATGCTGTACATCTGCCCGCAACTCTCACAATGACCAACAGTCCATTCTGTCCTCTTAAGTCTTTACTCTGTAAGAGGACGGCTGTTGATTTTGACCATTTCTTTATAGTTTTGATGTTTTATGAACTTTCATAAACACAGCAGGTGTGGTAAGGCCATTAAAAAATTAATATGATCAACTTTGTGTTTAGAAGCGGAGGGACTACAACAGCCATGTTGTTGGCAGAAGCTGGCTGTGTGTTTATGGCTTTCATTCTGTGCATCTCAGGTATGAATTATTGTTTATTTCTTCTTATATAATGACTGTTAACATGATATATACAATATGAGATTATTAACTGTAATCTGTAAAAAGAATAATGATTTACTTGATTATAGGAGTTAAAGTGTGCACAACTTGAAGAAAATTGCAGATTATACATCAAATGTCCTTCATTTACAATATTTCATACTATCAATATTTAGTGATTAGTACGAGAAGAATGTTATAATTATGAATCAATGCTTCTGTTCAAGGGGTTCAGGGACAAGCCAAAAGCATCTGTGCCTTAAAAGGTTCATCAGTGGATCTGCCCTGCTCAGCTGAACAACCCACTTCAAGCAGGAAATGGTTCACTGTATACCAGGATGGCTCCAAGCCTGTTCTCAATGAGCTGTTTACAGATGGAAATCGTGTAACGTACAACATGTCTGAAGAGAGTCATCCAACTCTAACAATCAAAGATCTGACAGACAATGATGCAACGTCTTACTGCTGTAGAGAGAGTGCAGAAAACCCACAAGACTGCAGGCAAAGTACAATCTTCCTCCATGTTGCAGGTACGGTGGTTTTCACTAATGTATTACTTTAAGAATGAAATCAGAATATGAATTCTTACATTATTCACCATCATCTCAGACCTGCAGGTGAAGGTGATTCCTGCCACAGAGGGACAGACAGTATCACTGATTTGTAGCTCCAGTTGTCCTCTGACTGAAAACCCTGCAGCCTACATCTGGTACAAGAACGGAGAGTTTCTCTATCAGGACTGGTCTCCCTGGTACCAACAGCTGGTCAGCAGTGAGGAAGCAGTCAGATACTCCTGTGCTATCAAAGACTACAAGCATCTCAGAGCTCCTGAAGTCTCAGTGGGTGAGTGACATCATTTGGCTCCTTTTCATGTTACAAAACTTCACGTTAAACACTTTCAAGAATATTTTTACTATTTAAGCTTTGCCTTAAATTATAAAGCCTATGAAATACTGTAACTAAGTGTTTACCAGTTAAATTACTAAATGTTAATTGTTTTTGTTCAGATTCTGTCACATCGACCTGCTTTACTGTGACCTACGCTAAAGGAAGAATGTGTTCTAAAAAGCAGACATCAGTGGATGGGTCCTGCTCCATCACATATCCCAGAGGTTAACTTTCTCCAAACATCCACAAACATTTACACAAACACCACTCCCACCACCCACACCTAGAACACCTTTAAAACAATATTTTAAGAACAGACATCTAATTGTCATATCTTTGCTTTCTTTCTTTTCTAATTTTACTATGTTACTGACATGTTTACTACAATTCTACACATTCTTCTTTTCTGCACTAATTTTGTAATCAATATATTATTTTTATTTAATTCAACATGACACACATAAACTGTTGAAAAATGTTTTTAACATCGCTTAACAGAAGTAGGTCTACAAAGGACTCCTGCAGAGGTGAATCATACTAGACTGACCTGTAACACCAGCTGTCCACTGGCTGACAACCAAACTGCCTATAGATGGTACAATAACAGACTCTTAATGTCTGAGAAGCTTTTAGTTCCCAACTCCTCTCCTGATATCTTCTCCTGTGCTGTCAAAGACCACGAGGATCTGCACTCTGCTGAAGTCTGTGAGTATAAACCAACTTACAGTCTGTTATTACTGTTATATTATAGGATGGCACATTTGTCTTTAGTTTGCATGCTTATTGGGCAACATGAAATATATTTCAGAGGTGTCGACTCAACCTGCTTTTCATTTTCTTTGTAGTGTTATTAATCCATTATCTGACTTATGATTTAGTCAGTGATGGAGGTGATCTGCTGGTAACCAGTGTGTCTTATTAAAGACAACATGAACTGCTGATTGGTGTTTGAGTTGATATGACTCGCTTGTGAAGCTGTTAATCACAGTCTGTATAACGACAACACATAATAATTACACAATAATTACACATTAGAAATTTAAAGATACTTAACCATTTCATTTTAGAGATTGTGCCATAAAGAAAAATTAAATGCAAGCTTCAGTATAAATCCAAACAATGTGTTACATTTTTTGCAAAAAACTAATATGAGGTGTTTAAAGAGGTGCTTTCGCTGCTTTCACATTATGTGATATTTCCTGATTTGCAGAAAACATGATTTATAAAAAACACCTGAACTTCTACCACAGATTTTTTTTATTTAAGCATTAGGCAAGGCTACTTTAGCAGTTATTTAGAGTGACCCTATTTTAAGTCTTTCATCTATATTTCAGGTGTTGATGATGAGAACTGCTGGAGTGTAAATTACATCAGTAGGAGAATCTGTGCCCTGGAAGGCTCTTCAGTGAACATTTCAAGTGAATATTTGCATCCTGACAACCAGCAGCCTGTGTCTAAAGTTTGGTATAAAATGAAGAGAAGTGGTGAGGAGGAAGCTGTGGAGCCGACTGAGGATCCAGTTCACGTGCAGTATCATGACAACATGAACAACCAGCACATCCTGAGAATCAAAAACCTGAAGAAGACTGACTCAGCAGAATACACATTCAGACTCCTAAAAGATGATGAAGTACGGAAGGGTAATCCACCTGGAGTGACTCTGATTGTCTCAGGTAATTCCTGTCTGTATACTTTTCAATAGAGACTGTGCTGCTCCCTCACCATGTACTAACAGCAGTCAGAAGACTTTATTCTTTAATGCCTACAAGAGGACTAAAGGCTGGTTCATGCTTAATATGATAACACTAACAAAAGACAGTCAAAATTATGTAACTGTAGCTAAATTAAGTGCACACAATAAGCTGTATGCAGGGTCGTGCACCACCTGAAATTCATAACAACAAAGTGTAAAGATGCATCTGTGTTTTGTCAAAATCAGACCAGTGATTTCTTAAATATCACACAATAAATCATTCACAGTGAAGCCATGGTCCAATTATTCACCGTTTTAAGAACTTTAACAGATAAATCTTAATTTCACAACTTTAACTAAATTAGGAGCCTGCATTCTGTCTACTGTCTCAGTGGTCTAATTAAAACATCATGCACATTTAAATGTGTCAAATCATTGTAGAAGTTGTATCTCCACTAAAACAGTGTAGGAGAGAGAGAGTTCAACATGCTGCAACTTAAAAAAATGCATGTTAACAGGCAAATTAAGAAAACATGTTCACCACTGTGACACACAGTATAAAGAAATGTGCTTCTAATATAGGAAACACAAGCAGATAAAAGGGAAGTTACAAAAATAAAGAAGTGTCTGGGAGACATGAAAAACTGAGGTCAGGACTTGCTGTCTGGTGTTCAAAATTGAGCTAACAATGTTTGTTTTAGTTTCAAATTTGATTTTGTGTGTAGCCTACAAGCCTATTTACTACTCTGTACAGTTTGCATTGTTTATTTATTTGCAGTGTATTTCTTCATGTCACATATGTGTCAAAAAGACGAAGATCTTCATTTGTTTGTGTTTTAATAAGTTGCAGTGCATTGAGCTCTCTCAGCCACCATAGTTAGAGAGGAGATCAGAATGGATGGATGAGCCTACAAAGGCTGTGACTCTGACACAGGAGTCTGTGCTTCATGTCTCATCTTCTACAAAGCATTTTTTTAACCATGATGGTGATTTTAACTAAGTACAGTAGTTTTAGTTACCTAAACCTGTCTGTACCTTAAACATAGGAGTGGCAGATTAGAAAACACTTACTGTATATGAGTTGTTTTTTTATCATCATGTCATCTGAGTTGTTTTGAAGGACAGTGACAAACCTAGTTTGTAATTTAGGTATGAAGACTTTTGAGATGATACGTCTCTTTTACATTTACTGACTAATCTAATCATCTTTCAGGCTTGGAAGTTAAGTTGCATCCTGCTGTGGTGACAGAGGGCCAGAGAGTCACACTGACCTGCAGTACCAGCTGTCCTCTGACTGACAACACAAACTACATTTGGTACTTGAACAGTCGACCTCTGACAGTGCCAGAGAGCCAAAACAAACACCTGGTTCTAGACTCAGTCAGCATTCAACATGCAGGAAACTACTCATGTGCTGTCAAAACCCACCAAAACATCAACTCTGGTGAAAAGACTCTCACTGTCCAAAGTACCACAGGAACATCAACAGCAGCAGTTGGAGTTGTTACGGCAAAAACTCCTGCAACTGTTGGAGTTGTTACAGCAACAACTCCAGCAGTTGCAGGAGTTGTTGCTGCTCTCCTGGTTATAATACCACTCACTGTCTTCTTCTGGATTAGGTGAGAAACAATGAGCTTTGTTGCAGAGTCATGACATTTACACACTAATCTGACATCATCTTTTCATTTTTATATTCACTCATTTCACTAAACAGAAGAAAGAGGTCCTCCAGCCGTTCTCCTAGACTTGAAACATCAGACAATATGGAGCAGGTAAAATAAACATTACTGACCACAACCCTCTTTAAATGTTTTTCTCGCAGATTATTACTTTACTAAACACTGTTTTATCATTATTTTCAGTGTTGATAATTCTCTTGGAGAAACCCTAAATGGGGAAAAATATTTTTATTGTTATTCATGAAACTGGAACATAAAGATACCAAACATCTGTTGTAACAATCATTTAATATCTCTTCCAAAACCATTATCAGTTGTGCTCTACTCAGAATTGTTGCATATTTCTTTGTTTTGGAGGATCAGCCAAAACTTTAAATACAATGTACTGTAAAGTAATATTATTTTGTTTCTTTATCAGCTAAACCCTGGTCCTGTGTATGAAGACATCTCAGCTCAAGCAACAGAGCAGGATGACCTTTACTACAGCAGAATCAACTTCTCTAAGAACCAGACAGATCCGCTCTACACCACCGTCCAGCCACATCAGCCCCAAGAACAGGAGCATGTCCCCTATGCTGTTGTCCACTTTAGATCCAATACAACCCCTGAGTAAGCATCTCTTCATTACAACTGATTATATTTGAGGGAAATAAGAATTACGTAGCTTATTATAGGTTGGACTATATGATATCTCAGACCCTACTGGTACTGTTTTGATAAAACTTGTGGGTTAAGTTCTTTCACTGTGGTGTTTAAAATCTACATTGATAATCACTGAACACACCAATGATCAGATTTTCATGAAACTTGCTTAAAAGGTATGTGTGTACCTTAAAGTACATACATACCTTTTAAGTAGTTAAAGATTTTGAGATGTAAAAATTGTTTTTCTTATATATTTTTAAACAGCCTACTTTGAAACATAATTAACCCACATTACACTTACACAGTACATTCTTTTCTTTTTTTTCAGGTATAATGGCCAGGTGGTGGATCCCTAAAATTATACAGAAAACAAAAACTTAAAGAGAATGAATGTAACCTTCCTTCATGATGTACGAAGGGATATGTTTCTGGTGTTACATGAGCGAGCACCTCAGGAGCACACTGGCAGTGATGGACATCCATAGAAACAAGGACCTTTTACAAGCCATCCTGTTAAACCATTTTAACTCAATACAGTAATTTCACTATTGCCATGAAATGTTGAGCAGACTTTCATAGTGTCAACATACAAGAGTAGGACTACCTAATGCTCTTCAATACACAGAAAAAAAACCTTTCAACCACTTCTGTAAAACATAATAAGGACACAGTTTTGTAAAGTTATGAAAATATTTCAATCAGTGCAGCCCAGTAGAACACAATCATACCTGGTAAATATCTTGAAAATTACCAAAAAACACATCAACACACAACAAAAAAGTTTCTCAAATTTTTTTTGCCTCTCCTACCTTTCAAATTTATTCACAAAATGGAAAAATTTGAAGAGCAAGATTCACTGGTAGCCATTATTAGAGAGCCATTGTATTAAATAACTAACTGTAAGTTATTTTATATTGCTAGCTTGCAGTAGCTATGCTAGTTAAAACCAACACACTGACAAGCTACAGCCTTCTTTGTGGTGCTAAAGCAAATTAGCTACTTTTTCCTGTAAATTACTTTAAATTAGCTTTCTTGTGCTATTAGTTTGTGTTAAAACTTATATGGGTAACAATACTGTATTTAATATGCTCATGTATGGCTCATGAAAAAAAAACTCATCCAACATTATTTGTCTGCGTTGATACCTTTATTGCCAATGAGTCATGCTAATTAGCAAACTTAACTAACATTAGCCTTAGTGGTCATATTTTGTATGTCAGTTTTTGTTTTGTGTTCTCTTGTTTGTTTCTTTCGTTAAGAGCAGCTAAAGGTATATATTTTTCGGGCATAACGTTACAGCAGTTGCCATGGTGATAGCAGAAATTTTGAAATGGTCACATTATTGATTGAAAGGTAATGTTAGTGTCTTGCAACATTTTGGTCGAAGTACTATTGTATAATTGCTAAAACACGTGATTATAAAAAAGGATATTGGACTAACCATGAAATGGTTAATAATTCATAATTACAGGTTTCCATTAAAGATGAAAATGAATCAGAATTTCTTTGTTTAACACAATGTGACATTACAATTAAAAAATGGTTTTACTTTCTCTTACAAAGCATCAGAGAATAATTAAAGCTTTTTAGCAGTTGTCTTTAATGCTTTTCTTAAAGGGTCTTTCAACTAAGTTGAATGCAAAAGTTGAATGCAATTATATGTTTTGAGTTTTGATGGTGGGATGACCCTTTTCTTTACTATGGATTGTACCTTTAAATAAAGTTGACTTACTTTAACTGATGCTCTGAATTCTTCAATGGTCACACAGCATTTAATTAATAAAACAGGGATCTAATCTTACCCGTGCTGAGTTAAATAACATGTCGGCTGAAAATCAAGTGCACAACAAAGAAACAAAACAGTCATGGACACAACTGAAGTCCATATTAATATATTTTATTACCATACCAGTATACACTTCAGTAATTAATCCATATACAAAAAAAAACATATGTAAATAATTTGTTACTTCTAGTTTAGGTTGTACAAACACCAGTGCAGTATTGTTTCTTTGTCTTTCAAGTAAGTTTATAATTCAAGTGTATAATTCCAGTTGTACAAGTACATGTTAAATATTTGTTCAAGATACCTTTATGAAAGGTTGTAACAAGTGTACAGTGTGCAAGCAAGTTAGCAATGGGAGTGAGGTTATGTTTAAAGTCAGTCTAAATAACCTATAAAAAGGCATGACAGTGTGATGTGAATGAAAGAAAACAGTACAAATTTGGGCCCCAGACACATAAGGCAGATCTGGTTCATCATCACCATCGTCCAAGCTGTGTTACAGTATATTGCAGATTTTGTTGTGCTACTGTAGGGTCCTTCTGATATGGCCTTAAGTAATATGTCTGTACATTGTCTTTGCAGCTACTTGGGTAAAAAAAAAAAGAAAGAGGAACAACAAAATGAAGAATGACGAAGGGCGTTATGGTTTTATCACAACCAATGAGAACTGGATTCAAAAACTTCTCACGCAACACTATAGAGAGGGAGAGGGTGACAGTAAACTGACACTATCACAGTCACAGTGTATACTGATCTTAGTATGATTTAGTTGGAACCACTTCCTCCTACAGTTCCCCTGTATTCACATACCAAAGGAGGGAAACTCCACACTCTAATTCAGTGGTTTATATACAAACACATTAAACTTGATAAGGTCAGTGATAAGGTCATAAGATGCTACATAACTTGTCTTCCAATAGGCGACATCCTGTCAGTTGTTTTCCTGTTAGATTTCAGTCTCTGCCATGTTTTATACATTTGCTATCGTGTACTGACATTTAAGTGTAAATATGAAAGTCACTGTGGTCACATCGGCTCAAGGGGTTTGTCTTAAAGAAAGAGCACACCGCCACAGACATCATAGTTTCGATTCAAACACGTGGCTCACTAATCTTTGTGCGTCATCCAATCACTCTTGTCTTTGACTCCACTCAAAAGACTCTCCTTTGCTCTCCTTTTCTCCATTTTGCTTTCACATTCCTTTCTGCTCTTATAGCCCCATCTTCATAGCCTTTCCTCATGATTTTCTTGTGCTTTCAGTTGTCCATTAGCACTTTTGCCAGGGATTGGAGGACTTCTCTCTTCTCATAAAGGTACATTTGGGTTTCCCACAGCATGTCCACCAGGACTGCGTCACTCACTTCATCCAACATCACCTCCTGAGACAGCTGGGGGCTCAATCTGTACAAAAGACAATAAATAAATAGTGAATTTTACATCGTTTTGAAGTACATTAGAGATAATAGACCAACCATGAATACTATAAATGCCCATTTGACAAACACAAACAGAAACAAATTTGATTAACATGCATCTCAGGCTGTAACGATGTGGGTCACTCAAGCTGAGCTTCACCCGAGCTTCAAGCCAGATGGTGTTGGTTGGTAAAGTTATACTGTCTATGATGTTATAGAGCTGCAGTGATGTCTAGTTTAGGCCAGGAACATAGCAGATAATCATTTACTCTTTACCAGCTGGAGTTAAAACAGAGAGCAGAGACAGCAGTAAATAAAAAACGGAAGTGCTGCAGATTTATGGTCAGCTGACCTGTGGTAGATGGTGTCGATCATTTCACACCAGGCTCTTGCTCTGTCAACTGCACAGCCATCAGAATCTGTACACTGTCCAGTCAGAGAGAGAGGAAATATTAGAATAAGAGACACTTTCTGAAATGTTATTGATACTGGTTGTCATGTCCAAAATATCAGGAATATTAAAAGGCTTCACAAAAAGTGGAAAACACAACTCTGACAGGATGAATTAATATGAAAAAACATATAGTTTCAGCTGAGGATGATGAGCATCCAGCACTCATTGATTTACACGAGGAGCAAGGTAAATTTAAAAGCAGGTGCTCAAACTATACTCACACAGTCCACCAGCATCTTGCCCAGCTCTTTGGCTCCTACAAAGCTCTTGGCCAGCTCCAGAGGGTTAGAAGGCCGGAAAACATCCACAGAGCTCACCACCACCTGAGGAGGTTTACCTGGAGACACACAGGAGCACAGATACTGTACAGCTGGAGGAGCAGGAGGAGTTTCTAAATTTTGTTACTCACAATGAGTTGTGTTAATGTTTATTGTTTATTTCAGTGGTCAAAGCAAGGTACAAACATAGTAGGAGTTAGGGATGTAAATCACTCTTATTAGGCGTCAGATTTCTAATATCTCTTTGTAAGGACATGTTTCTTCCTTCCCCCCCCAACAGCAATTGAAAACATCCTTTAATCTATGCAATAATAATAATAATCAATAGTTTTCTTATTGTCAACAAATCTCATGTGCAGAGCCGAACCAACAATGAACTGATCCTACTTACAAGTGTTGTGAGTTTATCCAAAGCCTGATACATCTTATTCCTCTGAGCTCCCCTGTTGTCATTAAAAACACGTCATATTGACCTTTCATCTTGACGTATCATCATCTCTTGACTTTGCACTGAAAGTCAAGAGGTTGTGACATCTAGCACAACAAGCTGGTGAAGCCACCTTAGCACAATGCATTAGCATGCATCACGCTCAGTAGGACCTGCATTACAAGGAACGTCTCTCCTGAGACTGACAATGTTACTGCTGTTATTAATCTTTGGAGCCGTTTCTAAACAAACTACAGTAACTATTGCCTTCGGGGGGAAGGAACATGTCACTCACAGCGGTGTGGCTCATCGACATGTTTTTAATAGTTTTTGGACAACAACAGAGGTCTATGGCAGAGAGGAATATGATGTATTAGGCTTTGGATACACAGACAATACTTGTAAGTAGGATAGGTTCATTGTTGGTTTGACTCTGCACATTAGATTTGTTTACAATAATAAAAATATAGAAAACCACCAGCCTTATACTTTAATAGACTCATGTTGAATAGTGAAGATGGGGTAAGACATAAACTAAGCTAACTAAACTAAGTGGCCATTGGTTTTGCATGTAGAAAAGTTAGTGTGAATTACATTATTTGCCATTGCAGACAAAACTGTGTGGCTTACCAGTTCCAAGGGAGACCACTATACCCAGCTTCTTGACCTCCGTCCCATGGCCCTGAGAGAGAAGAGTTAAAAAGAGAGATGATAGATTATTTGATTTTTTTAAAAGGAGGACTAGATAAGTAAGGTGTTAGGTTACCTACCTCTGCTTTTAAGGCTTTGTTGTACTGATGGATTTCTGACATGGCGTCTAGTGTCGGGTTGTTGGCCAATAGCCCTCCGTCCAGAAAGCGGCCCATCGGTCGGAAGTAGGTGGGGGCAGCACCACTGGAGCGGGCAGCTCGCCACACAAGTTGTTCTGATATTAAGATTTTAAAAAGGCATGAAACAATCAATCTAATCGACTAGTTTATCATTCTGGGTGCAAGCTTAAGTACAAAGTGAAATGTGCCAAAATGTCACTGTGTATCAATAACCGAGTTTTAAACAGTGAAGAAGTGAACACATTCATCCATGTTGAAAAGGGTGTGGGGCTGAAACATGTTTTTTGCTGCTTTGCTATTTAAAGTATTCAAAAGCATGTATTCTGGATAATATTTATACGTGAACAAATGGGAGTTTGTGAGGTAATTTTGTGACCGACCAAGTTAAGTTCTTTGTGAACCTGTTCCTTTGTTTCTCACTCACAAACACACCTTCAGCTGTCACCTTCCTACGCTTTCTGGTTGGCTCCACTGTGTATCCTACTATCAACACATCCTCATCCTCCCATCCTGTAACAACAACATGGTTGCCACTCAAACAACACAACACAAATGGACTTCTCAGGCTTCGTTTTCTAAATAAATATATAATCCTGAATGAAGTGAGTATAATTTACCACCATATGTAGAGTTAGAAAATACTTTAATATGTCACCATCTGGTGGCAACATGACGGAAACTGTGGCAGACAGCAACACACACCACCACCCACCATTCATAAAACATCTGAGCACTAGTGCAGTAGGTCTAGTACCTTGTGGGACAGTGAGAGGCTGGAACGTGGCCGTGGTGGCATACGGGGGCTCTCTGTGGACGGAGGGAGGGTCATAGTTCCTGAAGATGTGCAGTTCTCCTGGATGTCTGTCAGCCAGAACACTGGTCACCATCACCCTGTACAAGAACAAATGTATGAGTGAGAAGATAATAGAGTAGATGTGAGTTTAACATAAAAAGGTGAATTTTAGTCAGATATCTCAGCTTTTGTTCATCATAAAAGTGTTTGACAAAACATTCTGATCAAAACCTGAAAAACCAGCATTTTGACACCAAAATTTGCTCATTTACAGATTCTGGATCCTCTACTACTAGTTTTTAGCCATGCTAGCAGCATTGTTCAAGGGGTGGTGAGGTCTGTCACTCATTCTTTCTTTCTCTCCACTTTGGTCCAGAATGAAATATCTCAATAACTACTGAACAGATTGGCATGACATTTTGAACAGATCTCCATTGTCCCCAGAGGACGCATCCTACTGACTCTGGTGATCGCCTGACTTTTACTCCAGCGCCACTATGAGGTTGACATTTAGTGAAATGTCTAGTGTCTCTACTGCCTTTTTACACTTTTCTGCCTATTGCCTAGTGGACACATTTAACCCTAAAATCCCCTTCAAACTTGTGTTAAGACATAAAAATGTGTCTGATGTGGTTAGAAATTCTTAAAATGACATCTACTCTTTCTACCTCACTGAAAAATCCAGACTCTATGAATATGCAAATATTTTTTATTTCAAGATGTCTCCTACTTCACTGAAAAGTCCATTCTCAGTGTATGTGCACTGAAGGTTTCAAATCTCCTCATCACACTTGTGTAAGTTTCATACTGGACCAGAATTAGCAAACTAGTTGTGATGTCACAAATTATGCTCATACGTACACAACTTTTCATTTAACACAGAAACTTTCCAGCTTCAGCAGTTGAATGTGACAACAGTCTTCTAGTGTCAAACTCTGCACATACATCATTCTGTTAAGTGAAGCTCAAACATTCAAGTGAAGTAACAACGACAAAAACATATTTCTTCTAGGATGAAAGGACTTCAATAAGTTTGACATGAACAGTTACCTGGGGTATTGGACATCTGTCATCTTGGTGTTCTCTCCGAATTCTTTCTTCAGGAAATCCTCCAGTGGTGCTGATTCATAGGGTCGTGACCCTTTGAACACCTGCTCTTTCATCCTGAAGTACAGGCAGCGAAGGTACTCCATGGACTTTCCTACACATTGAAGAGACACCATTATTGTTTTGATGCTAGGGTATGAAAACTCTTGGAAGCAGAAAGAAAAACACACTCACCGTGGATTATAGCGAGGGCCAGAATCCCCCCAGTGCTTGTGCCAGCCACCCAGTCGAAGAGCTCTCTGGTGGGCCGACCGGCCTCTCTCTCCAGAGCGATCAGCATCTGGATCAGCACCAGGCCTTTTATACCTCCACCATCCAGACACAGCAGTCTTTCCATCCTGCAGAGGAGAGGAGATATCACTTTTTTTACACTAGAACTTTTTGTCTCATCTAAGACAGAAACACATACAAATAACAAACTTTACTTTGAAGCAACATTATACAACTATTTACCTTAAAATAACAGCTTCATAATCATTTTGATGGTACACTGACTTGTAATAGAGAGAAAGGCGCCTCTTTCATTCCCACTCCGCTCCCTGAACACCTGTTCTTGCACTATGTAACTTGGGTTGAGCAGGTACGATCCTTCACAAGAAATAGTAGTTACCTGGACGTAACTCCAGTTCTATGAGTACTGGCAGGTGGGTGTTCAGCTAATAAGCGACAGCTGGTGTGCCTGATGAGCCCTTTGGTAAATTATAATCACGTGTTATCTCACCAATATGTAGCTATATTAGTATCAATAGAATTAAGTTACATACTAGCGGCCACCAGACTGTATTTTCCGTGGTGTGTGAAGATGATGTGGATCGCAGCATAAGTCGGTCAGTATAACGCTAGCTGTTAGTAGTTACATTTTAGCACACAGGTGCTGCGGGTTCAGACAATCATAGAAATAAGATCAGCCAGAGGCACAGCGAGGGATGTCACAACAGTAACCCCGTGTCTAGACCGCAAGTGTAGCAGCGAGTGCTCCGTCTGTGTGTCTACACAGGAGACA
Source organism: Thunnus maccoyii (assembly GCF_910596095.1). NCBI lineage: Eukaryota > Metazoa > Chordata > Actinopteri > Scombriformes > Scombridae > Thunnus > Thunnus maccoyii. The sequence continues at coordinate 8,252,679 of NC_056534.1, read as the reverse complement.
TTCTGTGTAGACACACAGACGGAGCACTCACTGCTGCTGCTGCTCTGCTAAACATGCTGCTCATGCCACACTTGCAGTCTAGATACAGCAAGTGTTGAAGTCTGTTCCCCTTCAAATAGTGTTCCCTCATGTTACAGTAGTGCGGTATCCTCACTGCTCAGATATCAACAGAATTAAATGCATCAGTGTCTTTTAATTACCACTTGTGGCAGCAGAGGCTGCTGTTGCTGCTGCTCAGCAGAAGTTACATAGTCTTGCTTTAACCATGAAAAACAGACGAGAAACTGTGGAATTACAAACATACTCACTTCCTTTTCCCCGTTTTGGGCCCGTCCACTTCAGATGTGCCTCTGCTCATTGCAGTGACTGCAGCCCCCACGAACATGATGTCCTCAAACCCTGTGAGCCAATCATAACAGCTATTGGTGTGGGACCAACACATGGCAACAGTATTGATCAAATTCATGCACAAAGGATGGAAAAGGAAAGGGGTCACTGGGTTTTCTACAAGCCACAGGGGAGTTATACCAAGAATGTCAAGTAGATATGCGTGCATGTTGCTTTCATGTAAGGATACTTGCTTTATCTTATTTAATTTACAAGAGCTTCTCACTCTCATACTGTCACATTCCTCAGCTCAGATTTCTTGTTGAGTCACTTGTGTACTCAAGTCATAATTCAAATCTAGCACTAAAAAAATAACCTCTTTCTGTTAACTACTTTCCACACATTCCTTCTTTTTGTTATTTGGTATTTTCAGGATTAAGGATTATTCGAAAGTTGCACACACAACATTTTTTTCACTAATCAGCAAACTAAATGTAAAAAGTTACAGAAAATGTAAAAGAGCTCAAACAGAGACATATTCTGTAGATGAGAGAAACATTGAAACAGAGTGCAGTGAAGGGGAGGCAGAGGATGGGACGTTGGTTGTTACCTATGCCTGGAGGTGGGGCCTTGTTGGAGATGGGGGGAGGACTGGCAGGGGAGGGGGGGAGGCACCGCTGGACCCCTACACTACACAGCATGTCCAGCAGTATCTTTCTATTCGGACCTTTCGTTTTAACGAAAAAAACACACACACACATGCACGCAAATGGAGTTAGACATGCACAAACACCACAAAAAGCAGAGGAGAAGAGATAGAGGGTGATAGATAAGAGACAGAGAGAGAAAGCAAGAATGTAAGCAGGATGTTAGCAATTATCATGCATTTACAAAAATCAATTAATGACAGCAAACTCCATTTACCATCATTTCTGCTTCAGAGCATCGAGTATGGGGTTTCATACACATTTGTCTCCATGTGAAAACAACAAATATGCTCATATAATCATCTTGTTTCAATAGACAGACAGATCCAGTAGAAACAATGCACAGACCTTTATTAGAAATCACTGAAATGTCAAATTATTTTGCCTTTTGCATGGCAATGTAAATGTTGCTATGGTAGACATTAAATGTTGCCGAAGAGGTTGAAATTTTTTTTTTTTTAGACTAAAAAGTCAACATATCGAGAACAGCTCAACAGAGTTCTGACTTTCCACATCCACAACTTTAGGCCTTTACTTTTTGCTTTATATCCTTATATTCTATGCTCATAATACACTGAATTTATTAGAAAACACTCAGTGCACTAAAATGTAATCCAATACAGCACTCATGTAATAAATAGTACATTTGGGATGCTGTTCTTACGCGAGCAGAAATCAGAAATATGTGCTGAAAGCCTGATACAAATATCTTAATCGTGGCACTGATGTAAGAGCAAATGTTTTCAGCTTTGGCAACTGAAATGTTTTGTAAGTGCTGCCCTCTGCTGTTGAACAGGTAGAACATGTGCAGATGGAGAAGGAGACTGGAGCTACATCAACTGAGAAGTTTTCCACAAAATCCCCTTACAGATCAGAGAGCGAGCTCTGAAATCACTGAGTAGCTGGAAATGATCAAATCAAAGCTTTATACATATGCTGCAAATGTACAATGGAGTGTGTGGTGTTTTTACATCATCCACGGTAAAGTTGCATGATGCACCTTTAAAAAGAAGCTTTGTAACCATGCTGCTTCTAAATAGTCACAAAACAATGAATTAGTAGCAAGAGTGGTACAACTGGTCTTTATATTTAGAGACAAGGCACTAAAGATTGTTTCATTATATCATAACAACCATTTTCATGCATCGGCTTTACCATCTACATTGGAATACATGCTGTTAAATGAGACTATGGGTTAACATGTTATAATCTGATTAAACTAGAACAAACAGGCGTGTTAGGTCAGTCACATTAAGTTCTATAAATATAACACAGCTTTTCACTGTCCTAACTCAGAATTCCTACTCTGTTCCTTATTTTCCTGATTCAACTTCTGTATACCTTACAGTTGATATCTCTCTTTCCATCCATCCTGTCTCTCTTACCTTTGCTGGTGCGTGCAGCGATCAATCCAGGCGTTTCTCCCAAGTCGTTGTGGATCTCCACATCAGCACCAAATACAATCAGAGCTTTGATCAACTCCATGTGGTCCATCTAATTAATGAGCACAGTGTCACACAAGTGTTGCATTATTATTATTTTCAAAAAAACGTCTGCATTTCCACAGCAGAATGACAATATCCAGCTCTCTTTAATATATATCATTGATGTGTGATGTTCTTGTAGTGTAAGCATGCTGCCTGTTACAGAAAAGGAGATCTGTGAAGTTTGTCCTTATGTGTAATGCAGCCTGATTTCCCTATTGTTTGGGATTTTTAGGATAAATCTCCTGTAATCTGAGTTGTAGCTCTTAGTGTTTTCCCCTCATACCGATACTGTGTTGCCACTACTTAGCAAAATCACTCCTTGACATTTTGTCCTCCCTTTCATGAACACTTTGATTATCAGTAAGATTATTGTTTTCACCTGGAAGATAAGAGCAAGGCAGACGTAACATCTCGTACACTCACCTTCATAGCGAGGTGCAGAGCTGTGTTCCCATCTTGTCCCTTCAGGTTGGCGTTGGCTCCGTGGGTGAGTAACACCATGGCTGCCTCAAAGCGGCCCTTCTTGGTCAGAATGTGGAGGGCGCTCTCTCCGGTCTTACTGAGATAATTCACCATACAGCCATGCTCCAGCAGCAAACGACACATCTGGCACAGAGAGAGGAAGACTTTATTAAATGGACAGAACAACAGGACTTCTCCTGTTACTTCTTCCTAAAGCCTAACTTGCATGTCTTGGTGTGGGACGCCTCAATGACAGGCCAGCATTTCTGATTGGAAGCAGTGACATAAACTCATACAGGATGAAATTAGTTTTGTAAATGTTGTTCAAACTTGGGCTGCTTGCTCACAGAGGTCATCAAAGGTCATAGATCCATTATTCTCCTATCAAAGCTTCAACGCTTTGGTTTCTCTAGAGTCAGACTACTAATTCTAACCACAAAACACTTGATGTTCCTCACCTCGGCAGTTTTGGCCCAGTGGAGAGGCGTCCCACCATATACAGAATCCTCAGCCTGGAGCTGGCCTGGGTCTGCTTTGAGGATCTCCTCCGCACACCTGACAGAAACACAAAGAGACTAGTCACATGTACTATTAACTTAAAGCTATAGACTTTGTATTCTGGGAGTTTAAAACATTAGCTGAAGCACAACATTCAATATCTCTAAAACTGCAAAAAATCCACTTTGTTTTTATTTTGTATGCTGACAATTTCAGTGACCTATTTAAAAAGCCTTTATTTCTTAAAAGCACTGTCCTTGTTCTGTGGAAAAAGCATTTAACAACCTCTACAGATTCCCTTCCGACCACATATATTCTGATAATTCGGATACCCAGTACCACTCCTATATGTTCATTGGATGTAGTGCTTCTGAGAGGTTCTCTCCAGCATTATGAAATAGGTTTGCTGCTCTTATACCAAAGTCAATACACACTGGTCCTGTATGCATTTGTTCACAAGACTAGGTCAAAACCTGGTATATGGCTGGACCGGGTATGAAACACTAGAGGGATTTTAATTTGTACGTCGCCTGGTTACCATCAGACATGAACATCGCTTTAACTTTATTTATTTGTATTGCACTTTTCATGCAGTAGTTGTAACTCAATGTGCTGTACACATAAAAAAATATTAAAAATACTTAAATACATTGTACCAGATTTTAGGTGTAGACTATATGGTGCTGGTGTAAGAAGGGTTGAGTTACGATTATTTTTTATGTTTTATATATTATTTCACTTACCCACAACCCAAAATATAGTTTTACTACAGTAACTGTCAAGTTACTCATTAATGCTGAGTGTAAATGACCCTAATACAGTGTGTTTCAGGTGTGTAAAGTTTGCATTCATACATTTATTTGTTATATAGCTTTTGTTTTATTTACCATGAACACAGAAGTGCTTTATTTAAAAAAAACAATGGTGTAACTCAGTGACTCAGTGACTCAGTGATGGACAGACGCGGTTATAGGGCTCCTCTGTTGCGGTCCAGCCAAAAAAAGAGAAGAAAAAAAAGAGTACAAGCATTCATCTACCTTAATGGTAGAAGAGCAGCAGGGTAACCAGGGAAACTATTACTTCAAAACCATGTGTTTTGTAGTGTCATTGAGGAAAATACAGACTCCTCCCAGTTCCTGTGATTCTGTAGCTGGTAACTGAAAATGTACATTTTGGACAATAAAATAATAAGCAAATACACCACAGAGTGCAGGACAGGCCGTACAACTCTTATGTTCATCACCCTCATCCCTCCATCAGCTCACCCCTTCTCGTTGTACTTCATGGCAGCGTGGATGGCGTAGCCGCTGCCTCCGATGATATCACACTTGGCTCCGCCGCCCAACAGAGCTTTGACGGCCTCCACTCGGCCCAAGCGGCAGGACACGTGGAGTGGCGTCTCCCCGTTGTTGTTCAGCTCATTCACCCCGGAGCACAACCGTGAGCACAGGATCTGGATGAGAAGAGGATGGACGACACATTAGTAAGAGAGATTGATCCATCATTTGCCCCCTAACCTGATTTCATGATAAGTTAAAACCTCTTCGCATGTACTGACCTGAATGATGGCAGGAGAATCCTGCTTGGCGGCGCTGTGCATGGGCGTCTCTCCGTTGCGATCTCTGATGTCAGTGCGAGCCTGGCTTTCCTCCAACAGCTCCTTCACACACGCAGAGTCACTGCGCTCACACGCCAAGTGCAGCGGCGTCTGACCTGACGTGTCCCGAGCATTGATCTGACTGGAGGCAGAAAGACGACGAGGGTGATTTCATTTAATGTGCACATTAAAGCACCACACAGGTGGTTTTGCACAATTTAGCCAGTAAATTAACATTTTGCAAAGTATACAGGTGGTTCAACTGATTTCCTGTTGTTTTCAAATTATATAAGTGCTGCATGGAAAGTTGATGGAGTAATGTCAAGTGATGTAATGGTGTAATTAATGGGCTAAAATTTTCTAAACCACCAGAATGATTTTAAGTATAAAACACAAAGTGTAAACTAATTAGTTAATAGTATTTTGTATTGTATGCGTTTAGCTGACACTCTCTCATACTGACTGCCTCACAATTAATGTCTCTGTAGAATAAGCTTACACATTATAATCCTCTCCTCAGTCAGCTATATCCAGATATATTTATCCATTGGTGAACCTGCCCTGAGCTCCAACTACTGCTTTAATGATTAGCTGATTCTGCCATCTGATCACATCTCCATGCTGATCACATCTCCTCAAACATGAAGACTTACTATTTTTCTGTCTTATATCATTGTAAAAATGATCTTTTGGACTGTTGTTACAGCAAATTTGAAGATGAAGATTTGACTTTCCTCCCCTACTTTTAAAGACTAAATGATAAAATAAAAAAATTGAAGATGAATTGAAAATGAAAATAATCATAGCTGCAGTCCTTGTAAGATCCACCAAAACCAACTGAATCAATATCACCACGTCCGGTCTCACCTCTGGACATAGTTGTGTTTGAGACACTCCCGCAGGCCCGTGTCCACGGCGATGTGGGCGGAGCTCCAGTCTGGGTGGTTGCGGATGCAGTCCACGATAGGCTGGGTGGTCTCAGCCTTCAACGGCAGTGTCTCATAAAAGGGTCGAAGCTTGAGAGCATACTGCGGGAACCAGTTCATGGCATCCTCCTCTGATGCCACCTGAAACAGCCTGAATCAGTCAACGCAATGGTTACAACATTAAATGTCACAAGAACCTTAAGAGGAGATCTGAATGGGTGCCAAAGGCTCTGGGAAACTGGTCACACTGGTACGAATGATATGTAAGATAACTGGATTGGAAAAGGAGGGTTCACTTCAACAATGGGATTCTCAGTGGAGTACTAAACCCAAAATCCATTGAGCATGTTCCAAAAAATATCCGAGTCAAGGAGGACAAAATACTAACAATTCACTTGTTTATTTGGCTCACATCACAATAGAAACGCCTTCTTCCGAGTGTTTCGAAACACTCTGATGTCAGCCGAATAAACAAGTGAAATGCTGACTTGGAAATTTGAGATGTGCTACCTTTTCATATTTTTTGGGACATGTAAGATAAATAACAATATTATAGGCATGAGCATTCATCAACTATTTTCTATGAGGAAAAATCATTCCTAGTAGCTCTGAGCCTGATTGCGCTGGAATTTGATTTCTGATTTGATTTCCTGTTGTGGCTCGTGATTTCAAAGAGCTCCTTTATTTATTGAAAGAGACTTTTCAAATTACATTATATATTTATACAGTGTACTGTATGTAGAAAAGATTTGTGCCAGTTCTCTGTTTTGTTTCTCACTACCACTTTGGGGCGGCTGTGGATCAGAAGAACGTCTACTAATCGGAAGTTGAGTGGTTCATGTCGAAGTGTCATTGGGCAAAGTACTGAACCCCAAATTGCTCTCGATGGCTGCGCTAGCGGTGTGTGAGTGTATGTGTGTGAATGTGCCTTAGATAAGATCCTGACGAGCAGGTTGGCACCTTGCATGGGAATGTTGGCATGTAGGTTAAAGCGCTTTGAGTGGTCGGAAGACTAGACTATCTTTATGCTTGTTTTCCTCTTAATACCCTACCTTACATTCCTGGTTTTACTCGCGTTAATACATCTCTCCTTTTTTTAAGTATTTTATTATCTTTTATACATTTCACTCTTGTATTATTATTTTATTTTGCTATTCTGAATTTTTACCTCTGGTGTTTCATCATTGCAAATTCATGACAGTTATGATAGCGTTTCCTCAGTTCCTATTTTTATTAAGTTCTTTGTTTATAACAGTCAGTTATTGTTTTGTGCATGGATGGAGGTGGACGGTAACTGTATTGTTTTTAATTGTGTAAAGCACTTTGTGTTACATTGTATTTGTATGAAAAGTGGTATACAAATAAAGTCTGATTGATTGATTGATTGAGAGGCACTATATAATTGCAGGCCATTTACTAGATGTCATTTTAGTGTACATTAAGTTCTTAAAAACCTTTATATTTTGGACTTCCGATGTTACGTTTGCACTGATCGCAATGTATGCGTTGGAGGCAAGCTCCACTCTTACATCTAATGCAGTATCTTACAATACAGATTCAACCTTTAGTTTCAGTTCAGCCCAACTTGTTTTCGTCTGCCTTTCAGATCTATGACTGAATGGCTCAACGCTGATTCATTCAAGATAAACGCCTTTGATTCAGTTAAGCTGCTTTGTTGGGGGATTGTGTAGGTCAATAATATGTAATAGTCTGAAAGTAGTAACCAAATCTGCATCTTAAAAACCTACGGGTAATTTCAGATGACAACTGCAAATCCAAACCTGGTTCAGTGGCTTTATTAAAGCCACATCACACAACAAATGACACATTCAACACTCAACATTCCCCTTGATGTGATCAATACTGACCTCAGAGCCATATTCGGTGTCTCAGGACACATTAGCACACAGTCCCATGACTGGTACTGTGCATTTTTATACAGAACTATACGTCCCTCGTCTTTCAGCAGGATTTTTCCTCCTCCACCGTAGTCAGCCAGTGGCACATCTCTGACCCGGTAAGGGTTGGTGAAGAGGGTTGAGACAGAGGAGACTGTGTCCAACAGCCGGCCCAAGAACTGCATTGTTACCTGAGACGAAGAACAGAGTGTTTAGGGGAGGATGAAACAATCTGAATAGTCTCTGTGATTTATAACTGATACATTTTTGTTGTGTTTTGTATTGTTTTGGCAGCACATGCAGAAATGTTTAGCTCTGCCCTCTTTGGCTGTTTGGTCTACACCAGCCTGTAGGATTGTTGTCAACAATAATGAATGATTTATTTCATCCTCAGGCCAGGATGTAAACCGTCAAGAGTAGCAACAGGTATATCCAAGATATTACCATTGTTATTATGATTATCATTATTATTATTATAGGTTGTGGCTGCTGACAATCTCTAACTCATGGTTAACGTTACATCTATGAAATTCGGGACAGTCAAATATCAAAATAACAGCTAATACATTCGTTATTACAAGCTTGACTTCCACATACGTTGTCAACGCATGTTAGCTGTCAACTCTGCACTTCCTATTTCACTTCACTGCACAAGACCTTCTCATAGACTGTGAAAAAATAAGGCTGGTCCTCATTTAATTACATTATGAACAAGTGGCCCCATTCATGCTGCTCACGAGTTTCTAGTTGTCCGGAATCAATTTGACATGATACCGACGTCAAAGCCCAGAGGCAGCGCACAGTTTCAGCGAAACATCTATTTAATTCATGTTTTTTTAATATCCAACATATTCTGAGATATATTACTTCAGTAAGCCAGCTGTCAAGTGAAGCTAATCGCATTAAGTCGTATAAAAGCAGCCTGCCGCTGTCCGTCCATGCTCACCTGCTAACTGTCCTCTGAGCCGCTGCCGCCTGACTTCTGACGGCTACATCAACAACCGCGACACTGCAACCAACCTTGCTGCAAATCACGACTGACGGGATTTTGATCCAATCACAGCTCAGAGACCAAATAAATGCTCGGTAAAATGGGCGGGGCATAATACATGGAAAATATTGTCAAAAATTGGACTTTTTGACACTGCTGGGAGGTCCCAGCTGCAAAGAAAAGACCTTTGACACATAAATAACTTAGTAGTAATAGAGCTTGACATGAATATCACTATATTCAATCACTGAATAAAATAAAATTAAGAAAAAATATATATAAGAAAGACATACAAAGACAATTAGGAACTTATATATTCTTAATCAAATGAATATTGATATTTTTACAGTAAAATAAAGACCCATCTATTTAGTCTTACTTTTATGCAGTGTTTTATACTTTTATCGTTTTATTATTCTATACCTCTTTTATTTATTATCATCACCATTATTTATTTTACTCTGTTTTATTTTATTCTATCTACACTTTACTGTTATTATTATAATCAATTTATTTTGTGTAGTATTTCATAATTGTATGTTTTGATTGTTATGTTTATTGCTTGTATTGTATTATCTTTTAATACAATACAATACAAAAATGAACTCTTTTGCTTTTTAAGTATTTTGGTGTGCATTAGTTTCTAAATCTATATTTAACATCCTGTACGTTTTGTCAATTGCTTGTAAAGCACTTTGAATTGCATTTGTCATCTTTGATTGATTGATTGATTGATTGACTGATTGATTGATTGATTGATTGAAGAAAACAGAGTGTTGGCCACTATTAAACATAAACTAAGTAAACAGCTCTGCTGTTGATGATATGTTAGCTCACTTATAAAACAGCAATTCTGTTCATACTGTATAATGCCACCTAGTTTATAAGATGATCCTATGTTTAGTATTTAAAATCTGCAAAGTCGTATCCGGCTGTCATATAAATGTAACTGAGCAACAAATATTACATTTCCCTATGAAATGTGGTGGAGTAGCAGCACATTAAGTTGTAATGGATGGATATATTAGAGCAAAGTACATGTGGTAGCACTAGATTAAATCTACTTTCCCTGTCAGCCCTCATGCCCACATCTGTGTTAACTGATATTCATGAAGATATCGATTAGCTGAAGAATATCACTATATCATACGCTATAAATCATTATTGTGGTTGTTATGTGCATCATAGTTAACCTGTCAATCCCAGTATACCATAAAACAAAGTGAAGTTTCTTTAAAATACTTTGAATCTTTTTTTCTACACCAGCTTAAATCTTCACTCACACTTTTCTTGTGTCATGAGGGTCATGACAGCCAAACACTATAAGCTTTATTCTTGAGCTGTCTGTTAATGTCACTAACTTGGTAAAAATCTCTTTTGGCTTTTGAGTTTTAGCTATAATTCAAAGCTTTCATCATAGCCACTATCCTCAGAATGCTTTTTACATGTTTTGAAATGACCTACTATCTGTTTTCTATATCCAGCTGTTTGTTTTTCACATTCAATATGAAACTTTTTAAAATCTTCATCGGCACATGTATCATACATGTACATCCAAGAGTTTACACCCACAGTAGTGTTCTAGACAAAATGTGGGTTGGGGTTAGGCTTATCTTTCCCATAATTTACCAGGAAATGGTAAAGCAGGGAATTTTTAAGTTGTCAACATAGATTCTAATAAGGGAATCGTCTGATAGGAACAGAACGGGAACCGAAAGCTGTCCATGATATCTGCACGGTGGTTTTACAATTTCAAGTCCTGAAACTGTTTGGACTTTTTTTAAAAGAGGGAAGTACAATTCATTCATCTAAACACTAAAGTTGGGTTTTTCTTTTTCTTTCTTTTTCACCGTTGAAGATTGGAAAGAAACAAAGCTCAATTAAAATTTTTGGATTCCAGTTGTCTCAGTTGAGGAACTTGTCTGAAAGCACAAAAAAGCACCAGTGAGGAAGCTGCGGTCAAAATAAATATGCATTATCTATTCTTTGCAGGGTCATGGGAAGCTGGAGAATATCCCAGCTATCATTTGGCAAAAGGCTAGATATACCAGGGTAGATAAGGTAGATAGGATATGATGAAAGGCAATAAATATAAAATAAATGTATTTATTGAAGTAAAATATAACCTGGAATTTTATTTATTACATTGTCCATCACATCTGTTGTATTTCAGATTCATATTTTGATAATCTTTGGGGTAGTGTCTGTATATGCTGCTATTATCATTATGTGTATACATTGTGTAGATTATTCAGGTATAAATATTTAGTACACTCAGTTCTGACATACATGGACAATCATGCACCTTAATACCATAACAATCTCCACCTGACCATTCAATTCTTTATGTTCTGTTTATTTTTTATATTTGAGTTAGTCTATTAGATTATTGTATATAATTTAGCCTTTATGCATTTATGCATATGCATGTATTTCTTTAACCCTTTTGATCTCATTGTTGGCTGCTGCAACATTTTAATTTTACTTTAGGATTAATAAAGTATCTATCTATCTAATATTATTTAAAAAATACAATTATAGACAATAAAAAAGTTAACTGAATGCATTAAAAAATAAATAAAAGTAAGTTTTTGGTCATTTTTCAAAATGTTATGGGGTGAGAGGACAACTCATAATCTGAATGTTTGTTGTTTTTTTTTTTAATCCCGGTCCTGGACAGAGGCGAGTTTGTCATTAAAACTCTGTTTTTCTCTCTGCAGCCAACACTTGTCACTAGGAGATTAGTGATAATATCATCGGCATTAATAACGTTGTAAGTTGATGAGTCTGCATGTGTCTCTGGTGTTGCTGGGGAGGAGTTTGCATGGCGCCGCCTGTCATCAGACAACGATGATGAAAGGTTCAAGCAGCGCGCGGGTCTTTGCATCCTCGTGAGTGTCTTCATCGTTGCCGGGACGACCAAAGGGGCTGACCTCGCCCACGTGACTTATATCAGGCTGCTTTTGCTGTGTGTGTCTGTGTGTGTGTGTGTCTGCTGCCGCTCATACACACACAGACACACATATACACACACACATTGGCTGTAGTCGGCCCGAGCAGACAGTGGAGCGTGTCGTCTGGAGCGACACAAACAGAGACAGGTAGCTTAGTTCGGGCTGTGAAAGATGGAGCTCTCGGCGGTGGGAGATCGTGTTTTCGCCGCGGAATCCATACTGAAGCGCCGCGTCCGTAAGGTGAGCCAGAGCCGTCCCGCGTATTTTGACTACGTGCAGATGTTGGCCGCGGTCAACACTGCACGGCACGGCACAGCTCCAGTCCATAGGCTCGGGGCTCTCTTTACGCCTATGCAATGCTATGGAGGCCTTGTGGCTGGCGGATGCCTTTACTTTGCTAACCAGAGCTAAAAGCTAACTAGCGAGGCTACCAGTCATGGCTCGTATGTTCAGGCATTAGCAGGGCAATAAAAACAGCGACACAAAGAAGGGGCTGGCTGCAGAAGAACAAGGCAGCCCCAGCCGATGGGATGAGAGCAGTGCGATGAAATGGAGGGGCCTGATTTCCCTGCCAGCTAATGGTAGCTAAAGCTATACGGCCACAGACTGCATTTTACGTATAACGTTGCAGCCTGTGGTACATGTGTATGCTGCACTCACATTAAAAGGCTGAGACTTTTGCTTTCCTCTGCAAGATTGAGATAGATGGCTCTCTAAACATTAGTCCTTGCAGCCATCTACTGCTGATGAGAAAGAAGTCCCATCAGCCATGGTAAATAAGGAACTTCTGATAGTTTTATTAGTGTTTTATTAGACCAAACAGACCCTGTAAACAATAGTAGGTACCCTACTTTATGGTTTAAAGTGGCTGGTCCACACAGTCGACCTGCAGGCCCACCAGGCCTCCAGTGACTTCTGAATTGTCTGCTTGAGACATTTATGTTTAGCCTGTTAACTTGCAGAAAAGCAGCAATACCATATTAGGTTTAAGATTAGCTCCTCACACAGATGCTGTTCAAATTGACTCATCCTTTCTGAAAAATGCAGATATGTATGCCATGTGACTTTTCCCATGCTTTATTTAACATATTCCCATGCAAAAAAAAAAGTTGAAGACAATGTATGATACATACTTTAATGTAAAAATGTTTTTAAGATGTTGTTAAGAATGTTTGTCAAGCTCACATTCACAAGAACTCTATCAATTGTGAAGAAATCCCCAACTACAACAAGCACCCTGATGTGTTCAATGAGCTGAAGTATAGTTTCGACCTCTGCCAATATAGAATCTCACAAGAAGTCTTCAGAATTTAAACATGGTCAAACTAATAAATGCATTGCATGAGAAGTATGCAGGATTTTGCTATGTGCTTTGTGTAAAGGACGCAAAATCCAAAGGACTCAAAATTATTTATTGATGTCAGACTTAAGACTAAACGGCGAAAGCGATGCTGCATCAAATGCATTCCAGATTTGGAGGATTTTTACAAATCTCTCGTCCCGGTTTTCATTTATGAGCTGTTTTTGATAATCCACCATCTGCCTTTTTCTTGCAGGGAAGAATTGAATACCTAGTAAAATGGAAAGGATGGGCAATGAAGTAAGTGTTACTTTTAAAGACAACTTTCATGGAAATATCGCAACCCTCAGTCTTTCTTTAGTGAGGTATTTGTCTGTGTTGTTGTTATGCTGTTTCTAATGTCCTCACATTAACTGCAAATCTGAATAAAGTCTAGTTTAGTGCAAAATTCTTTTGTGGTAAAATGTTTCCTTTGTTGTTGTTCTTCTTCCTGTTGGTCCTTCCTTGTTTAGGCACAGCACTTGGGAGCCAGAGGAGAATATTTTGGATGACAGGCTGATACTGGGCTTTGAGCAAAAGTGAGTATATGTAGTAAAGTATATGTAACAATGTGCAAAATCTTTTGGCTCCTTCTAAACTACCAGTGTGTTTCAGTTTGTAGTTCTTAATAATTTTGTGCATTATTATATATCCTTTTATTTAAGTTAACTCTGATCTTTCTTATTGTAGAGGGCATGTGTTTCCTTCTGCTTTTACACTCCTCAGTTAGTGTCTGTCCATTCCTCCTCTTTTCCTTCTGATTTGTAAAAAAAAATCCATGTCAACTGAAGTTCTTTAAGTCTGCTGCCAAGCCACTTGAAAGCCATCGTAAACCGAAATGGACAGGAAACTAAAACAGACAAAACTAAAATGATACATCAAATGGAAACTAAAACGGACACGTGAAGACTGCGGATCTGGCTCTGTTCAAACATGGCTCCAAGCGCTCTCTCTGTGCGCAACCGCTCTACTTTCACACACCCACAGCTTTTAGTCACTGTCTTCTCTTTTCATTTGTGTCATTTACTGCCATCGTTTCCTTTTTCTTTACTCCTCAGCTTATCTTTTGTGATCTGCTATTCGTCTGTTGATAAACTTTAACTGTTCTTTCCGTTTTTTTTTAGGGAACGGGATAGGGAATTGCACGGGCCGAAGAAAAGGGGTCCGAAACCCAAAAACTTTGTGATGAAGGTACGGTTTTTGATGTTTGTGCATTTGCATGGAGATGAGTCATTGCATCTAAAATGGTATTTGAATGTCACTGCAACACATGAGCAGTGATTGAAAGGTCACTCACAGCTGTGCCACTGGCAGTTTGTATCAGTGATACAGCGGTGTAACAAGCATAATCTTTTAAAGTGTCCTTAAATATATACCAAAAAAATCTGTAATTGTAATTACAACATTATTACACTCATAATTTTATCAATTTAATCTAGCTCCTCTCAGGTTGTAGCGTGTTACAGCAAAGTGGAATATTCTGTTTGTGATTTCTACTGTTAAAGTAAGAATAAGGTCAACCCACTTGAAGCAGGTTTTCTTGCCTGTTTTTGAAGTTTATTTACAACACGCATCACTCTCAGCGCTGTTGGGAACACAACAACAGTGTCTCTCTTAGGAAATAACATGAAAAGAAGTCGGTGCCGTGGGATGCATTTATGTTGTGCCACTTCCTTTTTCACACTGCCTTTTTCATTTTTACAAGTCAGCAGGGAGCGGGAAGAGTGCAGGCAGACAGGTGTTACATGTTACTTGGTTGTCTAGAAACTGTTTTAGCCTAGTTTGATCCTATGGCACCTAGACATCTTTTGACCTACGGATGATCAAAACCATGCCTCCGGGGCTGATATCAGAAACGTGTGTACTGTGGAAGCTCTAACATTTTTTTTTATTCTTCGTCCTTCTTTCTCAGGTTCGTGCGCGGAAAGGAGAGACCAGCACCCGAGCTTCAAAGTCCCATCAGAATACATCGCACTCCTCTTCGTCCACTTCCAGCCGAGCGACTCCTTCCTCTTCTGCTTCACCTCATCGTTTAGCATCTTCGTCCTCCTCTTCCTCAACTGTGGCACCCTCTCCGAAACTCAATTCTCTAGCCGCCACCCATAAGCTGAAGAAAGACATTCATCGTTGCCACAGGATGTCCAGGCGCCCTCTGCCCCGCTCAGATCCCATGGCGTCCACCTTCTCCAACCCCGGAGGCTTCCCCTCCCGCCTGCACGTCTCCCCTTTCTCCGAGACCGTCCGCATCCTCAACCGCAGAGTCAAACCCCGGGAGGTCAAGAGAGGTCGGATCATCCTCAACCTAAAGGTCATTGATAAGCCAGGTCGTGGCGGAACAGCCGCGGGCAGTAGGAATATTACAGCAGGACGCCAAAACATTCCTTCCCGCAATCGCATCATTGGGAAGAAGGGAGAGGCTCCTTATAGACCTTTCCAGCCTCCTCTGAAGATGCCGGGATTCCCGATGTACGGGAAGCCGTTTGGCCTGCAGTGTGGAGGTCCCGTGCCTTTTCACCCCCACCCAGGTTCACGCTCAGGGGTTAGGAACACCCACTCCACCACCTCCCAGTACAAGTCACCTCCCTCCCCTTCCAGCTCCAGTGGCTCTGAAGGAAAATCTCCCGCCACAGGTGCACAGTCCCAGTCTGCCACAGGAGCCTCACCTTCCAGCGAGGGTTCCAAATCCAGTAAACCTCACTCAGAGACCCAGAAGGGCCAGAGTGCCAAGCCATCTGCTCCCACCCCGTCCCCAGATGTAGCGTCAGCATCTCCCTTCCTCCCCTCCTCACCCTCTTCTTCCCTTGAAGATGACGAGGAGGAGGGTACCCTGGACCGATCTGCGCCCCAGGAGGGAATGAGGAAAAATCGTCGGCCCAAACGCCAGTTACCCGCCACCCCTCCCTCTGTCACCCCCGGCAACCAGAGCTCTACCCCTGCCGAACCCCAAAGGGTGCCCGCCGAGGGGGACCCCGACTGGCACCCTGAAATGGCACCGAGCTGCAAGGATGTGGTGGTTACTGACGTCACCACCAACCTCGTCACCGTGACCATAAAAGAGTTCCCCTCCCCGGCTTCATGCCCATCCTCACCCTCAGCTAGCCCCGAAAACGCCTCTTCCCCTCTCCCCAGCACCATCTCCGATGACCCTGCCCCACCCAAGCCATAGGAGATCAGATGTTGCCATCGATGATAAAAAAGAATATCATGCCAGTGTTGCCACTTCAGCCCCCTCCTACCTTTTCCGTAAAGGTGTGTCCATACTTGTGTAACGATGAATATAATGTAATGTAACTTAACACCGCCCAGCCATTGAATAGTAAAGATAAGAGCATATTTTTTTTAAAAAGAAGTGTATAAATTTGAAAAGGGGCAGCTAATAAGCCCTTCTTGTCACTTAAATTGCCATATTTTGTCCACTTGCACAGCACTGACTCTTTCAAGCAGACTTGGATGGAAATTGTGTTTGTTTTCCTTCACTTGCTTCAGACTTGCTGAGTTTAGCTTGTTTGTTGTGATACAAATTGTCCAAAAAGTGAAAAACTCACCCATCTGGTGTGTGGCGTGAGATTTTGACAAGCACACTTGGTGCATGTGAAAGAAATTAATACTATTTTGATCAAGTCCTGCTGCGAAGGCTGTTACGCCAATTTTTTGCCCCCTAGTTTCATCGGAAGTCCAGCCTGTTAATGATAAATGAGGTGATGTGTTTTTGCACTTAACACAGTTGGACGCTCATATATTGCATCAATACAGCGAGGTAAATGCAATGCACTTGACTGCATCTAAAAACAACCTATTCTATGTAGTTCATCAATTTTTCAAGGCCTTTTTTTTTCTCTAGCTCTCTTGAACGCACATGCATATATATACAGTATGAGTAAGTATTTATATGCACGCACAACCTTAAAAGCTGCAAAATAATATACAAAAACAATAGATTTTAAGTTATTGCTGTCCTTGCCGTCTTTCCCTGCTTGCCTTGTTTTCTCACAAACCCACCACTTTCCTCAACTCTGTAAAGTCCACCAAGACTCTAAACTGGCCTGCAGTTCCTTGTGAAATTTTCTCTGTATACCACATTTGCGCCATATAACTTCCCTACTTGTCAAGGTCTAGAAGGTCCATGGACTGAACACAGTTCGGGCTGTGAACTTAACTAAAACCACCAATCAAATGCAGGTCAATATAGTTTGTTATAGCCACTTGACGGGTGTTTGAAGAATGTGGTACATGCATTCAAACAGTCCATGCTTGTAAAAATCAATAGTATCTGGTAGGTTTGTCTGTTTGCCTTCCATTTTGGCAGGTAGAACAAATGGTTTTACAACCTGCTTTGCTCCTTTGGATGTTGTTTAGCTAACAGTGCTTTATTATTATGTTCTCAAGTGCTAGTGTCAATACAAGTGGTTCATGTAGCGCAGATCACAGTGTCCTCCAGCTATCCTAGCTAGGCAAGTGAAACTGAACCAGGCCAAGACTGTGTCAGGAGTTAGAGGGTTGTTGTCCAAATTTGGGGCAACATTTTTGAGAAATGTGCAAGTATCTTTCTACAGGTTTCTGTAAAGGTCATATTTCTGAACAATGTTGACACAACTTCAGCTTTACTCTGGACTGTACATCATGTGTAGTGAAGAATGTCTTAATTTCAGTCAGAAGGTATGCCAGGTTTCAGTGTCCCCTGATATTTATGTAGTACAGGTGGAGGTTCATGATAGATTGGTCAGTATTGTCACTCTAACTCTACCCAGTGCTAAAAATGCTCGGCAGATGTGTTAACTTGTACTCAAAACCATCTGAAACATATTGCAGATCAGGAGTCAAATTGCTGCTAGCTGTCATTGATTACTATTTGAAAAAGAAATCATGCTTCGCCTTATGACTTTTCCTTTCGATAGTCATCCACTGAGTCTTGCATTTTTTGCTTGCAGCTGGCAACGTGTGGCCTATTTCTTATTTCTTTGATGCGTTTCAGTTTTGCCACAAACTAGTCATATTCCACCCTGAAACAAAGTTGCTCGTCGTTTTTGCAATGCTGTGACAGTTGATCACTTTGACTTGCATTTTGTGGTTAATTCCAGCTGCAAATGCAAAAGAGTAGCAAGAACATCTCTTTATTGCAGTTCTGTTCTGGCAGGCATCTGTCCTGCTGAAGTCTCTTGTCAGCAAGGCCCTGAGTCTTTAGACCCTGACCTTTTGACCTGGTAAATTCCTCTCTGTGGTGACGCACTGGTCTTGAGAACATACGGAGGAAGCATGTGGGGGGTTTTACACCCCAGGGTGCCCAAACATGAAACATCCTCTCTTTCTGCCGGTATCCCTAGTGGGAAACCATCTCTAGATAAGGGTAAATTTTGTCCATGGCTATTATTTATATAATCTGTTCCCACTTAATTGGGTTGCAATCAATTAGAGGCTCAACTCTTAATTTCCCAGTGGATGAAGAATTTGGTTTCCTGCTGTGCTGCAACCCCGCCTTTTCACCAAGTATAAAAACCTCCTGATTTATGACCAGTCAGTATCCAGAGAGCAAAGAATGTTGGCACAGCCGTTTTCTCCAAATACATTAGGTGTGCTGTCTTCCAGTGGCGTCACGTTACAGTCAAAGCATGTCAGGTAGACAGTTGGTCAGACAAATGCTTGATCTAGGAAGGTTTGATTTGCCCTCCATTGAACCATGTGTTCTGAGACCATGGACCTCTGCCCAGCTTATTCACTGCAGGTTGTTACTAGCCAAATAACGGAAATCTTGAAAGATTTTTTTTTACCTTGTTTTCAACCTTCAAGTATATCTGAAGTACTTCTAAAGAGACCTTGCCCTCTTTACCCAAACCCTTCTCTGGTGCTGCCTGCTCTTTCTAGACCTTCCCACTCTGGTGTACCTGCCTTTGTGTTACAGTATTTGAAAATCTTCCGCATGTGTTGCTCTATAGCTGCTCTATTCAACCTCCAGCTGCACTCCAGGCGACGTTTTACCTTGTCTTACTCGGCTCTAGAATAAACACTTCCTTAAACCTGCCATAACTGAAGCGTGGTAAAGATGAAGATTACATTATCACAAACTGTAAAAAAAAAAAAAAAAAAACTAAAAAAAAACAAACCTTGAATGGCTTCTGTCGTCTTCTGTTTGTAAAAAAAAAAAAGGCGAGCGCAGCGTTCTCCGTGTCTTCGTTCACACCGACGAGGAAGATGTCACCCTCCTCACCTGTCATGTACTGGATGGTTCTAGTTGTTGTCAATGCTGTTTCAATACTCTCATAGATTACATGTGGAAGGATTTATTCCAAAATTACGCATCCATTACATGAAGAAAAACAAGTGACAGTTACTCTTATGAAGTCGAAATTTAAATTGTGATACTTCTTAAAAGGGCAGTTTTTAACTTCAATCTTTATTTGACAAAGTGAAAACAAAGACTTGGTCCTCTATATTTTCATTAAACACATGAACTAAAGGATTATTTTCTTCTCCAAATGGATATATTGTGATTTGGGATAGATTTCCTCATCTACTATATCTTTAATATCTTTAAGTGGTGGATAGAAGTGACTCTTGCAGTTGGTAGATGTGTAAGGTATTAGGCTGCTAGGCGATGTTTCCAACAGTTGATAGCAATGTTTTTCTTCTTTTTCTTTCTCATATGGGGTAGCACAACTCAACTTAGTGGCCTATCTTTCAACCAAATAGGGCTCTTGATTTTATTATTTGATTTTTTTTTTTTTTTAAGCTTTCTTTCCCTTTTTTTATTGTTTTACATTTATATGTGATGTAATTTTAAGTGCTACATTTGGCACTAATTTGGAAAAAAGGAAGGATCCTTGTTTAAATGTGTGGATAAAGATGCTTAATGAATTGAAATTTGTGCTTTTTAAGCCTTTTTTTTCCCTTTGTACTGTACGTTAATACTTTTTTTGAAATATGCATAATGTCAATGTGATGCTGTTTGTTTGAATGCAATTTTTTTAATAGTCCAATATGGGTTTGATCAGAAGGCAAACTCCAACTGACAATTATAATGTGTCAAGACTGCAGTTTTGTCTGGTTTTAATGCTAATATGAATTATGTACATTGTATTGGTTGTAATGACGAGGAGGTTGAGGATAATGATGACATTGTAATGTATCTGAACTTCTGAAGCATGTTTTGCAAACCCTTATTGTACAGATTATGTATTCAGTGTCATGTTACCTGTTACTGTTGTTGCTTTCTGTGTGTTTCTTGTACAAGGCTTTTAATTAAAAGCTCCTAAAAAGCAGTTTGCTTCCTTTCTACTTTTTCAAGATTGACTTTTTTTATGATAAATAGATCAATTAATTATTATTCAGTAGCAAGCAAGTTTATCCACTTCGAGTGTTTGAAATTTGAATGTGAGATATAACCTTTCAATCCCTGACAAGCTCACACAGCGTCCTACACAGGTCAGAAGTACTGTTGTGAGAGGAGAGAATGATCCTTGTTTAATGTGTCATCTGCCCACATTACCATGTCTCCCAATGGGCCAAGGACACCCACTCCACCTCCTCCCAGTACCAGTCACCTCCCTCTCCTTTCAGCTCCAGCAGCTCTGAAGGAAAATCTCTCTCCTTCCATGTCTAACAGCGGTATCTGGTGAAGTTGTTAGCAAACAATTGCCTAATTATACATCCAGCAGACAGGAGCAACATTATTTTTCATTTGTGTCTGCCCACCTGATCACTCTTGTCCATATCAGGTTTCATCCAATTAACTGCAAATTAGTTTGAAATTTGCACCACTGAAGTACATCATCTATGACAGGTCCTCCATCTTGTTCTGGTCTTGAAGAGGTACTCTGTCAGAATCTAGTTCTTTTTCATTGTTTTAGTTCATATTAAGCTAATTTTTTGTACATTTGTATTTTATCTAATTGCGCACAGAAAACTGAGGGCAAGGTAGTATTATTCCATCATAGGAGTACTGTAAGGCTGCAACTAACAATTATTTTCATTATCAGTATCTCTGACAAGCATTTTTTTTTAATAACCAATGATTGTTCAGTGTATAAAAAGTTAAAAAAAATAGTATTATTCCCTGAAGCCCAAGTTAACATATTAAAATTACTTGTTTTGTCTAACAGCCAAAAACCCAAACCAGCAAATATTCACATTTTAGAAGCTGGTAGCAGAGATTTTTGGGCATTGTTGCTGATTAATCAAATTTGTTGCCAATTGATTTTCTGTCAGTCGACTAATCAATTAATCATCTGATCATTTCAGTTCTAGACTACTACCATGTAGACTATAGTGGGGTGAACAGGGTCCCAACAACAAACTTTTGCCCCGGGGCCCCGTAGGAGGTTAATCCAGCCATGTTGAGACGTTGTGATACTGTGCCCAGCAGGTAGCACACAGCTGGAAACAGCTGCCAGCTACAGGCGGAGGGGGACTACAGTCAGGTGATAATTAACTGTCACTGTGAGCAACTCCTTTAACGTTACTCATAGTCATTTGATCCATTGTTGATGTAAAAAAAAAACATAATGTACCTGCTCCCACCTTTAGAAAAGCAAGTTGTGTTTGCTCAAGCTGCAGTACTCAAATGTCCCACAGAGAGGAGCTGTTGAGCTGCTTTGCTACAATCATTGGAGCCTGAACAGACTGTACAAGAGGGGCTAATGTTTGTGTTTCAAAAGAATTGTGAAGGCTGGGGTGATACTGAGGTCACAACGCCTGGGTGTTCATCTCTTAATGTTTTGATGTTATAATGAATACATACATCTAGATCAAACAACTTTATTCTTTTCCACAGGCTGTTTTATTTGTCTGCTGTTCAGAATGTTAAACAGAATTAGAGGTTCACTCTTGCCTGTGTTCCCTCTATTTCTCCATCTTCCCTCTTTGGCAGGATACCACTGGGTTTAGAAGCCAGATGGAATTTAAATCGTCATTGTGGTTTGATATGTGGTTTGGTTTAAAACAATCGATGCCAAGAAAGCAACAGGAGAAGATCACTTAGACCCATTTTTGCTTAAAATCCTTTAATCACTGACTGCTTAACTCATATTTTCAACCTAAGCATTTATACTGGTGTCATCCCAAAAATATGGAAAGCAGCTCATGTGGTGCCTCTTCACAAAGGTGGAGATAAGTCTGTCTTACATAACTATCTATCAATTTCAAAACTGCCCTTCCTTTCAAAGATCCTTGAATCTTTGGTTAATAACCAGCTGAAATATTATTTAACCAAATATTCCATTCTGAGTCTCTATCAGCCTGGATTTAGAGCAGAACATAGCACAAGCTCTGCTGCTGCCCTTGTCTTAAATGTTATTGTGTCCACTGAAGACAATAAGATGCATTGTGCAGCTCTTTTTGTTGACCTATCAAAAGCTTTTGACACTGTTGATCACTTTACACTCATAAATAGACTATCACATATTTACACGGACTCAAACACTTTGAGATGGTTTAGCAACTACCTCTCAGACGGACGGCAGTGTATAAAAGTGGGCGATGTTAAATCTGAGTGTCTTCCAATGATTAAGGGCGTTCCACAGGGTTCCATCTTAGGGCCTGGTATTATTCACTATCTATATTAATAACATTGGCAGGTTCTTTAATACATGTAATTTACATTTTTATGCAGATGATACTATTTTATACAGTTTGGCAAACTCTATTCAGTCAACCATTGAAAATTTGCAACTCTCATTTAATACCCTGCCGTATGCCCTTCCTAACCTTAAACTTGTTGTAAATGCAGATTAAACAAAGTTTATGTTTTTCTCAAGCACTAAAGAAATTAGTCTTCAGATCTGCACTTTAAATGGTAAACCAATTGAGAAAGTTCCTCATTATAAATACTCAGGCATCTGGATAGACAACTTCTTTTTTTTTTGTATAGCAACAGGTCCTATCGCCCATTATGCTGTAGGAAAACAATTGTGAAAGTGACCGTTCTCTCTGTATGGATTATGGTAATGTTATTTATAGACATGCTCCTATCTCTAATCTTAAACATCAGATGCTGTCTATCACTCAGCTCTTAGATTTATTACTTTGTGTCTTGTATGAGAGGGTGGGCTGGCCCTCCCTCTCTGTAGGGCCAGATCAACACTTTTATCTATTAATTTATAAAGAACTACTTCAAAAATTATCACTTTATTTATCGTCACTACTGCGCCAAACACATTCTACTTTTAACACCCGCTCTCAGGACTGGCTGAGTTAATACTAATCCTGGAAAGACAGCCTTCAGATATTTTGCCCCATCGTCTGGAATAATTTACAGAGTAGACTGAAACTTGACTTGACTGATATTGATAGAGCAATTCAAACATTTGGTTAGAGGTTCTACTGATGTTAGGTGTTAGCTGTTTTACATAATACTATGCTTGTCTTTTTTTTTATTTCTATTCATGCCTATATCAACCACATTTTAGAATTGCACTTATTTATAATTTCTCATGCTGTTGTCTATATGACGGTATATATAAATCTCTGCAGTTTTATTACTATTTTATATTACTATGTCGTTTCCATTATCATAATATGTTCTTTTAATTTTTTTTTACTCTGTACTCAGGTCTCACTTGCAAATGAGATCTCAATCTCAATGTGACTTCCTGATTAAATAAAGTATAAACAAAAATATGGGTAGCCCACATCTGTGCATATGTGACCTTGTGTGTGTGTGTGTGTGTGTGTGTGTGTGTGTGTGTGTGTGTGTGTGTGTGTGTGTGTGTGTGTGTGTGTGTGCATGCCACATCAGCCACCTCTGGAGATTAATCCATAATCTAGGCTACTGGTCGCTGCAGGGATTCCTGACCAGACTGGTGTTTGAGCCTCCAGTTGTGGTGGATGTTTAAGCTTCATTTCAAACCAAACATTCCGAACATTTCCATGGAGTTTGACTTGGGGATGGAAAACACATAATTTGTGGCTTTCTTAAACTGTTGCAAGTCAGAAGTGTATCTGCTTTTACAGTCATACTACAGTCCTTGCAAGAGAAATGAAAAAAAAAGAAGACAGATGAAAAGGACTTCTTTTTAACCTGCAATTTTGCAAATGAAACATCTTTTCACTGTAAAAACCTGCATAAAGTCTGTGTATATGTCTCATACTGAAATATCAAATCTTGTTTCAAAAAGTTAGGTTGTGCCAAGAAGAAAAAAAAGAAGTCAGCTTTCTACAACATCTGTCCTTCAGAATCAAAGAGCAACATCTTCCCTGTAGACTTGCACTGAAATTCAGCCGTCACATAAGGATAAATTAGTCAGAGACGAGGCAGAGAAACTAATTCCTTCATCCGCTTTTGCCTCAAGAGGCAAAAATGCAATCAACTTACAAGACTTGTGCTTTACATTCACTTTCGCCATGTTCGCCAAAGATGACAATGTCAGTCGGTTGGTTAGTCAGTCCAGACTGAAATATCTCAAACACTATGGGATAGACTGTCATTTAATTTTGTGTAGAGATTCATGCCCCCCAACACCCCCTCCCCACCTCCCACACTGGATGAATTTTAATAACTTGGTGACCTTCAGCAACAAAATAAGGGTCAAAAGTCAATCCAATACTTTAGTTTATGACCAAAAACCAGAAAAAAACAATGACATTCACATCACCCTTATCTGCACTTTGTGTGTGGTGCTAATTAGAAAATATTAGCATGCTATCACACTGTGCTAAGATGGTGAACATAGTAAACAGTATAAAGCATAGCATGTTAGCACGCTGTGGCTAAGTACAGCTTTACAGACACGCTACAGTAGCTTGGCTGTAGACTTGTTCAACCAGACAGCTGTTTGCTCTTTTGTTGTCACTCAAAGTTGCTGAAATGTTTTCTGGAAAATGTACAAAGTGAAGTGTAGCTGGGTTAATGGAAAGTCTGTTCACCAACAAAGTAACTCCTGGAATTAATTGAAGTATCATCGATTCATACCTGAAGTTATGGGTACGAGGTTTGTCTTTTAATGTTGTGCTAATCAATTCACTTCACCAGATGCCCAGATGTTTGCTGAGCCACCTTACTTAGATCAGATCCATCCTGCACTGCATGTCTTAATTTAATTTGGACAAATATGAAGCACAAACTTTTTAAAAAGTGCTTCATCTACCCCTCTGAAGAAAAGTGTTCCAGCAAGAGTGCATGCCACAGAGAAGTATTATCAGGGTCGGATCATTTCTGTTGGCGTTAGTGTTGAGTTAGCTCTGGCTCACAAAGAAAACATTTTCTTCTTCCCACTCAGTCCAAAAACCTTTAGTGTTTCAAGACCCCAGATTCGCAGAATGTCCTCATCCGTCCTTAAGCTCTCACTCTAATTTGAATGTATGACCTTTGTATTTTTCCATCAGATGTGTATTGTCATATCTGTGAATAGATGCAGGCTGCTGAATGCAGCACTCAGGCTCCTGTGTGCTTCTCTTAGAGCTCTGGATTATTTCAGCTCCAAATATTTGGGATTTTGTCATTGCAGATGTGTGTGTTTTGTGTGTGTGTATTGTGCACTTAAGGGTGCATTTCTTATATTTTTGTTAACTGTGTCTTTGTACACTCACTTATGGATGGTCCACTGTCCACAACTCTGTCTTTATATTTTAATATACTTATACTTTATATTATATTTTTATATTTTGCTTTTAATCTTTATACTATTATAATTTGCATTCTTTTTCTGCATATTAATAAACAGTTTTTGTGTATTTTATGTTTGCAAACCTGTTTTCCTCCAATTTTCCTAGATTTCTTTCTCTCTTTTTTGTGGTAGATTTTATTAGGATTTGCAAATTTCCAAAACCAGAATTAATGACTTTGTTAATATTACAAGGTCAAAACACTCAATGAAAATAATAAGCCAAACGAGTAAACATACACAAACAATGACACACCTTAACTGTCCCTTTTTACGTTTCATCCCTCCTTTTCTGTTTTCTCTCTTCACGTGTTTCTCTTTCACACACACACACACACACACACACACACACACACACACACTGATTCATGCTGCTAGAGGTTCACCTCTGCTCCGACTGACGCATGCCCACAGCAGCCTCGCTCCTCCTCTCCCGCGGTCCCCATGGTAACGCACGGAGGAGAGCAGCTTAGCAACACGGAGACGTTAGAGGGAGCATCTCTGGTCCAGACAGCGCGGTGCCATCAGTTATACACACAGTGAGGGCGACAAGGAGAAAACAGCAGCGCCTCTGACAAACATCTTCTGTACGTAAGTGCCACCTTTTTTTTCCGGCTCGGTTTGTCAGAGATGGCAGATTGATAATCGACTAATCAGATCATGATCATATTCGGGTGATGCAGTCTTCCTACACGCTGTGATGCTGCTCTCTGTAGCCCGTTTCAGCCACTAAAACGAAGACATTTTCACAGCTGTGTGTATGTCAGTTTTTTCCCCCTGAATCGTAATCTTTTGCGTCGATCTCCACAGTCATAATGAAGTTCATGGTGGTGCTTGTTGGAGCGGGCACCTTGGCCTTCCTCGGCGCGGTCATCTGCATCATCGCCAGTGTGTATCCCCGTAAACGCGCCGCGCCTCTCAGCGACAACAGCACCCTGACATCGGAGTCGCTGCTCCAGCCCCTGGAGCCCGGATCGGTGGCACACGCCGGGCCGCTGGGCGCTCTGCACGGCGCCGAGTCCTACGATGGAGGGAACGGGATCGGTGGCATCGGTCTGGAGGTCCCCACTCTGAACGAGCTCAACCTCGGGGAGGAGACCGGCGGAGGGTCCGCAAAACAGTTCAGCTTCAGCCGGTTGATCTGCACACCTGTTCCCGTCGGAGAATGCAAGACCAAGGATCTGAGGCAGAGGCGGGAGCAGCAGCAGCAGCAGCAGCAACAGCAGCAGCAGCAGCAGGCGGACGATCCATATGGAGCCGGGGATGAGGACTGGACTTATCTTCGGACCACTGCGGAGGAGCTCCGGCAGATGGTCCTGCAGCAGAACGACCAGATTCTCATGGACCAGAGGACCATCCGGGAGCTCACAGGGAAGCTGAGTGAATGTGAGAGTGACCTGGAGGATGAGAAGAGCACCCCGGAGCGGAGCATCGGGGTCTGGAGCGGCAACCGCCGGGTCATGGCCGGGGATGATGTGAGCTCTTCCGCCGCGGCGCAGCTGCAGACGGCGCGGGCAGTGGAGGAGCTGGCCAGGGCCATCATGGACCTGAAGGACCGCATTGAGAAACTGGAGGTAAAGGGGAACATAACATGCTTGACAAACTTTGGCAAAACCTGTTGTTCTCTTGCTGTTTACCCTCCTGTTTGAGTTTTGTTTGACAGCAGGAGATTTGGACTGAAACCAAATTATCCATTGACTAAATTAGGTCCAGGTCTGGTCAGTTTAACAGCCAGTTTTCACATTGACAGGCTGTTATCCACTGAGCAGTTTAAGACCTCTCTGGTGAATGTGATTAAAATAATCCTCCCAGAATTGATCATTTACTGTTACTAAAAATGAAAAATGAGTTCTGAAAAGCACCACAAGCCATGGGTGCATGCAGAAATCACAACAGTAAAATAGTTTAAAGGCCTGTGCAGTGGCGTCAATGTTCATCATCTTAGGTGCCCTGATATTTCTCTAACTCCCTCCCTCCCTCCTTCCCTCTTCATCTTTCTCTACCTCTTTTATCTTCACCTCTCCTCTTTTCTGACAAACGCCTCCTGACACAGGCAGGTCTTGCGCACACTCCCCACGGACCCAAGGGAAATCTTTCCACCTGGCCCTCACAACCTTCTGCTCCCCCCCCCCCCACTGTGACAACTGCCTCTACCCTATACCTCTGCATCCGACAGCAGGATACAGGCATAAATAAAAGATGAAGCTGGCTGGACAGGAAAGAGAGTGGTGAAGGGAGGGGAGGTCAGGTTCTCAGCTTGTGCGTGTGCTGAGATTGAGACATAGGCAGGCTTATAACACATACACACACACACACACAAACACACACACTCACACACACACACACACAGCTACATCACTGCCAGCGCTCCCCTAGCACAGTAGCAAGGTTGTCTCCGTCAGTGTGAATTTATATCCTGGACGTCCAGTCCTGCCTCAGCAATTCTCTTGATATTATATATCTCCCTCACAGCCGTCTCATCCACACTAACAGCAGCACATCTCTCTTTACTGCTGCTTCACCAACACCCTTTTTATATTTCTGCCATGAATACTAATACAGCTACTGCCTCGCTACTAGGATCATCACTAACGCCTCTTGTCGTGCTACTGCTTTATCATTTCATTTCACTTCCCGTTCTGTTTAAAACCGCCACTAAAACAGACATAAATTTAAAAAAAAACTGTCATTATTTATGCTACTACAAAGAAGACATGAATGATCTGCTCATTGCCTTTATGGTTAATTTCTTTAAGTTAAATAAAACAAAGATCCATAGAATAAGTCAAGCACTCCCAAATTCTCCTCTTGTATTTTTCTCTTATTAAATGAATAACAACAGTCTGTTTGAAAACAGACGTTTCAGATGCTGCCTTTGTGTGAACTAGATGTCCCCTGTTGATGACAACTCTGCCCATTAATAATCAATCAGGACCATCGCCATCTTTCCAACAGAGATTATCTAGGAGACTTTCACATAAGGCAAAATAAACAACTTAAAAAAATCTAATTGATCAATATAATGATTGATACCAGACCATATACTGTACCAGACACATACTGAGGGTTACTGTTAATTTAATTTTGTGACAAAAGACATTTTTTTACTTAAGTCTAAAGAAAAAACCACGCTTTTGGTCTTGAGCTCTTCATCAGGGCAAATCTTTGATCTGACTGCTGTTTGAAGGCAACTGTATGTCAGATTACATACATGGGAAGCTCTGATGCTTCTCTGATAATAGATAATACACATCAGAAGTAACAAAAGGGAAACTAAATATTGCATCTTAATATTGTGTCATGAGTAGGGTGAGCTTCTCAAAAATGTTTTAAATTCGTAAGTGCTGTCCTTATATGTGAAATCTGGTTTAGCGCCATCGTAGTTCAGTGAGTTGGCGTGCTAACATTTGCTATTTAGCACTGAATGCAAAGTATAGCAGAGGCTGATGGGAATACCAGTTTCGCTGATATTTTGATAAATCAAATTGGGCAAATAGAAATTTTGACCTGATGATGGTGCTACAAGAAAAGTCAAGGAATCAACAAAGTCATAAGAATTTATCCTCCAAGGTCATTGAGTTGAATATAATTCATCTAATAGTTGTTGAGATATTTCAGTGGCACTTGACGAAAAGCCAGGCCTTTACCAGAGTCAGTGGGATTCATCCTGTGGGGACCATGAATGTCTGTCCAAAATTGATTGAAAATCCATCCCAATCAGTGAGGCTGTTCACTGAATTATATACTATATTGAAACAAAAGCTAAAATACATTTTCTGTCCAGGCTGCTTCCCATTTTACACCTCTTGTGAACAGATTAATTGTTATTTTTCTCCACTGCATTTCTTTTATGATCTCTTTGTCCATCTCTTTTTGAGTTTCCTATTTCAATCTCCAACACTGTCCTGTCCTTTTCTCTCTCCCCTTCCCGCAGGCGGAGATAGGCCCTGCCGCCTTGAACCTCACCGACACATCCATGGGTGCAAGTAGCAGCAGCCCAGCTGGTCACAATGTCAAGGCTCCCACTCCGCCCACAGGTGGTGCTTCTTCCTCACCTTCTGTGTCTACCCCAGGGGGCCGCCGCCCCGCCTCCCCTGCTTCATCTGCCCCCAAGCCCCCATCTAAGGGCACTCCTGGGCGCGGAAAGGGCACCTGGAGGGTGGAGGACCTGGAGGGGGAGCTGGAGAGGAAAATAAAGATGTTAGAGAAGGAGCGACAGGCTATGAGGAAGGAGACGCAGGGCCAGCATGAGAAGATAAACCAGGGCATCGATACCGTCAACCACCGCGTCACTGAGCTGGAGCACAGTGAGTGTGGGGGAGAGGGGCAGTAAAGTCACGAGATGGTGGATAAATAGATGAAGAGAAGGATTTATGGCAGAATAGATGAACACAGGCAGGTAAATAGCTATATCGCCAAGCTGACGAACATGAGAGTATGGCTAGGGAAGGCTAAAATGAAACTTTAATGAGCGCTGTGGGCTAACTGGGTCATCGCAGCAGTAGAGAATAAGCTGTAGATTAAAATAAGATGATTAATGAGTGCTGAAGGTTGTTAAATGTCAAATAGAGCTATGAGCTGAAAATTAAAAAAACACTGCAAATAATATAAATGGAAATGACCTGATATCATTTGCAGCTTTTGTATGTAAATCTTCGTAATCGTATGAATTTATATTAAAGATCCTTATTTTATGGTTTGGAAATGTCACGTAGGTGTTATTTCATTTACCAAGAACAGTCAAGGTAACTGGAGGTTAGGTTTGACACTGAGAGAGGTAAGAGACTGGAAAGAGGAGAATGATGTGTCATAGTGGGAGAAGTGGATGTCTAGAACAGTGGCTCTCAAAGTACTTTCACTATAATTCCATCCATCAGTAAAACAATGACAGAATGACTATTCTGGTCATTGGTTTCATGTACTTTCTGTAATAAAACACGGGGACGCTGGGACAAAATCTTATCAAATGAGGGTCCGTGGTCTAGTTTGTGTCTGTTTAGGGATCCTTGATGTGAAAGTTTGAGGACCACTGGTCTAGAGGAGAGATGGAGAGTTCACAAGGTGCAAAGATGAGAGTTTAAAAGGAAAGAAAAAGCACTTCTCTACTCTCTTTTTATCCCTGTCAATCTCCCAACCTCCCAGAATGTCTCTACATCTTCTCTGCCATAAAAGCTGTGGCCTCAAGTTAGAGACGCTGATCATTACTATAACTGTTCTGCTTGAGCTCTTGCCAGGCGCTGTGTGTGTGTGTGTGTGTGCACAAGCTGGCAGGGACAAGTGAGAAAAGAAACACCAATGTCCTTGTATAAATTGGCCATTAAGGCATCGTTCTTCCTCATTTGTCTCTATTTATCTTCCTAACCCACCCCCACCTCCCACCCTCCCATCTCTAATTCTCTTTATCATCTTCATCTGTGCCTCCATAGCGCTGACAGAGCCGTCGTTCCCTGATGGCTTCGTCCTCTCCTTCCCCATGCGCACCAACTACATGTACGGCCTGGTCAGGAAAGAGATAACTGAGATGTATGCCTTCACTGCCTGTGTATGGCTGAAGGCTAAAGAAGGGGGAATTGGGACCCCCTTTTCCTACTCAGTGCCGGGGCAGCCCAATGAGCTGGTGCTGCTACAAGGAGTCCACAACCCCGTGGAGCTGCTCATCAACGACAAGGTACATGGGAATGTTTTTTCACTTCATTTCTCATAGCTGAGGGTTTGGACCCCACCTCAAGAGAATGTTACACAAATTTTCAATGGTTGAAGGAAGTTAACTGAAATATATTATGTTAATTTGGAAATGAATGGCTTCTTCTGGTGAAAATAGTTAACATATTTGTACCCTGTAGGTTTCAAGGAAAAGGAAATCATTAATAGCTTGTTATGCTGTTCCACTGAATAGTGCAAGCTAGTTGGTGGCTGACTGTAATCCATTGATTAAAATTAGCCATGAAAACATGTTAATTCTTGCAAGTGACTAACCTTTCATGCCATATTACATGACTTGCAAGGAGAGCAAAGAGTAGCATTGAAAATGCCAGTGCATGCAATTAATGTTTCCGTTCTTATAATGAGGATTACAGTATATTAAGTTTGAGGTTGGTTCTCTGGATGCACTATAGCCTAGATTGTGTATCGATTCACTCTGCTTCACCCCTGTCTAAGCCTTACAGTCTAATGAGTCACTGGTAAAAAAAACATTTATTCCTTCTGCTACACACGATGTGGATCTTAAACAGATGGTTCCCCTGAACAACACATTAAAATTTTAAAACCACACACACAAAAAAGAAAGAAACAATAAGAAAAAGAGGAATACTAACTAAATGTTAAGGGCAGTGGTTTACCTCAACATAAAAAAATAGCAATATTACTCTCAATCTACGATCAAATCTTTGAATATAATTGATATGGGGTGTCCCCCGTGTCCTTGTTTTATTTTTTCACATTTCTAATGGTATGGCCCACAGCGAACATATGTTATGGAGAAGAGACAAGCATATAAGCGCTTTTTGCAGCTGTTGTTTTATATATGAGCATTAAAGGTAGAGTCAGCAATTCTAATCCAATACACTTTTTATCGAAGTCCAAGAATATCTCCTCACGGTTCGCTAGCTGTCCCTTCTGTGTGTGTGCTGAAAAAAAATCCAGTGTCCATTAGGGATGTGCAGAGAGCCCAGTATTTATATATGTATCTATATTTGTTGAGGCAGTAAAATTATTTATATTTGTATTTGTATTCGAGTAAAAGTGGAAATAGGCATAAAAATCCATTTTTTGTTTTTATTACACTTTAATATTAGGATATTTAAGTGTTAAAATAAGTGTTTATGAACTTTATAAACTGTCTTATGAAGAGGGTCCCCACACTGAGTCTCAAACTCAAGTCTCCCAGATCATAGATGACTGCGCTGACTACTGAGCTAAACCAAGTGCACTGCCAATGTGCGGATGGACCTCTACTTATTTATACACCTATAATACAGAGACAGCACAGCGTGTAATGTGTAGAGAAGAACTTCAAAGACGATTCTTCACTTTTCATTTATTGCCTATTTTTTACAACCTAACTTTGTGGAAAAGAGAAGTGGAACAACAGGTTATGGAGAGTCCCTTGTAAGCACTTCGCTTGTGTCAGTAGCTCAGTTTTATCTCTGGTGAACGCCCTCAACTCCGATAGTGATGTCCATATAAGGAAATGTGCGTCATACAGCAGGGGGATGTGACTCCCCTCGTTGAGACCTGTTGATAGAAGTAACAGCGGAGCAGAGGAGAGAGACTGAGATAGCGATGTAACCGACCTGCGTGCTGGTATTTCACGTTTTGTTTTTTTTTTCCTGAAAATAAATAATTTTAAAAATATTTGGAAGAAATAAATATTTGTGTTTTGCCGGATGACGTATTTGGATTCGGGCACACCCCTAGTGTCCATACACAGCCCTGGCTCTGTGAACGGGCATGTAAACACAGTGTCTGAGAGCAAACCAAACTGCAACACTACTCAGACCAATCAGCAGCAGGGGGTGTTCGTGCTCGTGCACAGGACAGGGGGAAGTCATCAGAGCAGCTGTCTGTGTGAGAACATGACAGTCTCTAGCACCTGTTGAATGGTGGGAAAGAGAAGCCATAGCCAATTCACATAGAAAGTGTTTTCTCATGGAACAAATATGCTTCCATTTTATTAAATGTATTAGTCCACACTTAATCAGAGACGGTCTCACAGAGACCCCCTGTGTTTTTTACGCTCCAAGTCTGTTTTTCTTGCGTTCAGTGAAGTTTAATCTGAGCAAGCAGCTGTTTAAATCAAACAAATATACCACTTTATATATGTTTTGAACTTATTAACCATTTCAATGAATCAATAAATACAAATACTGTCGATTTCTTCCCGTGGAGCCGACATGCAAACTATTTTGGTTCAGTAAATTTCTGCTGCCTGTCAGTCAGCCTGGTGAAAGCAGTTTGTCTGGCTGCTGTCCAGACGGTTATTTCTGTGGACAGAGACACTGAATGCAGATCAAGTAAGAAGTGGGGAGGCCGCAGAGAGGCGGAGAGTGTGGATGGACTGTTGTGCTCACATGAAACAAATTTTTTATCTGCTCATGAAAAAGTGTGAGAGGAACAGAAGTGATTCTCCAGCTGATGCATTGCTCTAGATTCCGCTATATTTGTCTTTTGGTCATTGCCTTGGCAATGCACCTTTATGAATTTGGGGGGAGGAGCTTCTGAAGGATAAGAAAGGGAGGGGTGTATTTGTTTGGGTGTTCAAATATCAACAATCTTTCTCCAGAATGACTAACTCGATCTTTAATACTTAATTTTATAGTGCTTTAATACTTCACATCGCAGAGAGGAGCGAGGTGTACAACTACGATGACAGGGAGGTTGAGACAGGGTTCCAGATTCTGCCTTGATTACTGCCAACACTTGTCCAAAATCCAATCTCAGTGGACTGGAAATCTGATCTTGGAGCGCGATCAGACCTGTCAACTAACCGCAGCCACTTTATCCTCCAACCTGTAGGTGGCGCAGCTGCCTTTGTCGCTCCCACAGGATGAGTGGCAACACATCTGTGTTAGCTGGACCCTGAGGGACGGAGTGTGGAAGGCCTACCAGGGAGGAAAGATGAAGGGGAGGGGAGAAGGACTGGCTGCCTGGCATCCCATCAAGCCCGGGGGAGTCCTCATACTGGGCCAGGAGCAGGTGAGATATACAGATGGATGGGTGTAGGATTGGAGGTCTACGTGAGTGGATCGATGTACAGATTAATGGATGTATGGTGGACAGATTGATAAATTAATGGGTAGAAGGATAGATGGATAGATGGACTGATGAATGAATCGATAGATGAATGGATGGGTGATTGGATATATTGATGGATGAGCCATGAATAGATGATGGATGGATGAACAGATTAATGGATGGACAAGTTGCTGTTTCCAAGGACCACTGTCATCTTTTCACACATGAACTGACAGAAACCTAATGGTGTTTATCCTCACACTGGGCTGCCTCACTCCTTCATCAGCGAGACACACACATTACATAACCATTATGAAAGCTGACATTATCCCCCCTCCATGGTGTCAAAATACCAACCCAAAGCTCATTCAGCAGCCCATCATCTTTGCATAATGGATAAAAAGCTGTGAGAGCTGTGAGTTCAATTCCGCAAGATGCTTCAATGATGCAACAAGACTCAATTTAATAGACAGTTTTAAGAGAAAGCGAGCGAGTACTTTAATCATCTCTGTTGAGCATGAATGATGAATTGCTGTCATGTTGATGTGGTGATCAGATTTTATGGGGAAAATCCAGGGACATCCCCCTTACGAGGGTGTTTTGAAGAGGGATAAACATTTTTTAATCTTATTCAGGGGGACTCATCAAAACACAATATTGCTTTGTATGGATAAAGCTTCAGCCTGCATTTTCATTCAGTGGGACTTACTGTACACCAATCGCCTAGGGAAGGTTGTAGTTTTGGGGATCAGAAGTATATAATAATTTCAGTATACTGTTGGTATTAGTCCAAAAAAGTGTAGTATTGAAGCACATTTTGAAGTGAGAAATCCATAATAACCTGGAAGATATACTGATCTCACTTGTTGATCATTTAGAGTTTTTGTAATGCTCATGGTGGGACATAAAATACACATGAATAAAGCAAACTGTGAGCCATTTATTTTCCCTTCTATACCTGGGAAGTTCTTGAGATACTTTCGCCTGCACTACATTTTAGTGGGGAGTAGCAGGAAGAGTTTCTGTTGTCGCAATAAGATCTATCAGGACTTCTGTCTAGACCAAAGGCCCCATTTACACCTAGTATGAACATATTACCTGTATCTGGATATATTATCTGGAAGACTACATCTGTACCTGGCATTAAAATGTGATCTGTATCTGGATACGTTATTTGGATAAAATTCATGGAAAAATTCATGTTAACGCAAGGTGTAAATGCACTCAGAACACATTGTTATTGGAATCCGATCAGATCGGCCAGACCACATTTGGAGGTGGTCAAGCTTGCAGTGATTGGATCTCTGCCAGGTGTAGATGCAATTTGTACACCGTCACCACATTCATAGGGAAAAAAATCAGCCCTGTAAATTGAAAGGTCACCTAGCTTCACGTCTTCCTGCCAGCTATAGCGAGCTCTGCAAAGCTACAAGTAGTAGCAGTAGCTAGAAGTCTTCTCTCACGTAAATTGATTTAGAAATGAGTTACATCCATTCATGGCAGTAGTTTCCTTGACCTGGGATGTGACATGTTTATTGACAAGTCTGCCAGCTCCACCTAGCTAATTTGCATATTGAGATCCAATCACAATCTGGGTACAACTGAGAAAACGAGAATGCATTTTAATACCAGGTGTTAATGCAAAGACCGATTGATCAGTTATCATTATCCAGATAATGTATCCAGAAACAGATCACATGTTCCTTGCAATTTACTCATTTGAGATGGTAATGTTTGAATATTAAAGAGTTCTGCGGTGATGGAATAATCTGAAATCCTAATATCGCTACTAGTGACTTGCACCTATGCTTGCTTGCTGTGTGAATGAATGCTATTCACAAGTTGTAGCAAACAAAGGTTTGTGTTTGACCAGTCAGCGACTAAAAACTTTGCCCTAATAGTTTCTTATGTCATTGGAAAGTACAACCTCTGGAGCAGCGACTATTTTGGGGCCTGAAACTAAAACCCTGTTTCCTTCAGTCAGTGCAGGTTAAGTTCTTGACATTCTAAAAAGGTTCCTGGAAAGGTTTTTGTGGTGTAAAAGGGCTAATTGATGACTGTTCAACATAAGCCCAGCAAGGGTTGATCACTTCTATTACTGCTAGTATTTTGAAACCAAACCCTTCGTTTTTTCCATCTCTTACTACCCAAGGATACACTGGGTGGGCGTTTCGATGCCTCCCAGGCGCTGGTCGGTGAGCTCTCCCAATTCAACCTGTGGGACCGCGTGTTGAAGCCTGCCGAAGTGGCTGCTCTGGCTGACTGCAGCTCCTCAGTGCTTGGCAACATCGCCCCCTGGACCGATCTCGATGTAGATGTCTACGGCGGTGCCACCAAGGAGTCCTTGGACCCGTGCCACGCTGGTCAGAGATCCAACCCATCCAGCCCCAAACAATGAAAGGAGACTTTGAGAAGTCAGCCAGGGGTGGTCCAATTGTTTTAAGGGTCAATTTGGTAGCCGATTAAGGAGAAATTTAAAGGCATATCACATTGGGGTTTACAGTGCATTTGTTTGTTTGGGGAAGGGAAGCTTACTGGTGGACTGAAATGCTGTGATGTGATGGAGCTAAATGTGATGGAGCTACTAAATCGTTAAGAGCGGTGTATCTGTTTTGTTTTTTTGTGTTGGTGTCCATGCTCATGTGTTAACTTCAGCAGTGAGATACAGTAAGTTTGGTCACAGAATCACCTTAGTGAAGGCTGCATGGGTGGATCAACTTCTGGCAAGAAGGGGACTCTAATGGATACATTCCATAATAGATCGATGATTGGCTCTGATAAGATGCCTCTGTTCTAGGTCATAATCTTTTGGGGCAGTTAACCATACTGTACATGGTTATTCAGGCAGAGGGCTTTGACACATTTGTATACAGTAGCTATTGAATGAACATTTAATGATGCCACTGATCTAAGGGTTTCTTAATTTTACAGCTAAGTGACACAAAGTTCTGTCTCTCCTCATCTTGTGTCCAGGTGGTTGTGTTTAATGCTTAAACTGATTTTTGAGATGCTGTTATATTTATTTTAACACTCAATGGGAGAAACTGAATGAGTTTTGTTCATTTTGAACTGTACATGATCCTGTTGAGTAATGTCTGTGTACGTTTAAGTTTTATACAGTATACTGCAAACCATGATTTGGTAAAACAGTGGTCTTATAAATGTGTATTATTGTGTAATGTATCTCTGCTAATGTTGCTCTGTGCCAGTCTGCTCCCCTTGCTGTAGCCTCACACACACCTTACAGATCTGCAAAGCTAAGATGCAGTGTTTTTTCATTTGCAACTTGGACAAAACAGCGCTCTTAAATTGACCTCTGAAATAAACACTTGATGTCTAACTAAGCACCAATCAATCAGGCGCTGAAACTGTGACAAACCTGAGTGAGTTTAGTAAAACTGTGTTGTACCCTCAATTGTAAGCTATATGAAATGTAAGTGTATTTGCATGAGAAAAGTGTTTTCAGCAAGGTCACATTTCCTGTCACTGACAAAAGAAACTCAAAATGTGTAAATTACAGTGTTGGTGTCACCAGACTGCCCCACACTCTGAAACACACAGATGTCTTTTTGGTAAATCAGATCCTCACAGAATAGGGAGGGAAGTGTATGAAGTGGACTGATTCCATGGTGACCGTTTTGTACTTGAATCTGACTCTGCATAGATCAGAACAAAAAACTAGTTCTTTAAACACTAGTACTTTAACACCCAAGGACCAACTCAAACACGCTCTCTAAGCATTTTCGGTCTTGTTAGTCTTATATTATAAAAATGACTCTGGCCAAAACAGCTGCTAGTAATTTACCCTTTCTGGTTACAGAGGATCGAATGCCACATTCTTTTTATAGGAAAGGTTTCAACAGTTAGGACTTCCAATTCCTAACTGAGTGTAATTTGTTGCACATTGAATGAATCTGACATTGAGCTAGAGAAGAGTAAACATAGTGTGCATGATCAATATAGCATTGAATTAGGATTATGGTCACCTTAAACAAATGACAGACAATCTACTGTATGTTTGTTTGCTTTTGAGACAATTTGAGACAGTTTGCAGGTAAATCAATTGCATCGGACCTACAAACTGAGCAGTATTAACACAATGACATGAATGTGGCATCTCAAATAGATAAATGCAAGATAGCTAGAGTACAAAACCACAATAGAAGTAATTTCAAAAGTTGTCTCCCTGCATGAGGAGGTCCAAAATCCAGATTCCTGAGATCAGTTTGCTTATTTCATTTTTAATTGGTAATATGTGAAATAATAGTGTTTCCCAGATGGTAACTGCTACATGATTTGCATATTTGTACCCAACAAGACAGCTGGGATTTTGCAAGTTCAAAATGGACATCATAGGAATAATGTTCAGAGGGGGTAGAGGAAAGCACCTACACTGTGCTGGGTGAGGATTTGATTCCCACTTTGGCCAACCACACTAAAAATATACCCATTCAAGACTGTGCAGTGATGTGTACTGTGTACTGTGGTTCAAATACCGTACACATCAGTACTCCTGTTTGTTTATTACCTCAAGACATCCGCCCCACTTACAATTTGATGCTCAGTTGTAAAGTGCCTGCCTGGGCTCTAATGCCCCCCCAAAAAAGAGTCAAATGTTTCTGTTTTCTTCTTCTATGTCTCTTTCTTCTACTTCTCTCTGTCACTATTTCTCTCTCCATCTCTCTTGCTTTTGGTTGTTGAAGGCTGTGACAGTGTTTCGCTTGTCCTTATTTGCATCTTCATGGATTCTCTATGATATCGTGAAATAGGTGGATGAAAAATAATAAAATGGTTATGACAACATTTCTGGAGTTGTACCTCAAAAATGATATCAAAGATAGGTGTGCAATTTGTGTACATGTGTTAGGTATGAAATGTGTGTGTGTGTGTGTGTGTGTGTGTGTGTGTGTGTGTGTGTGTGTGTGTGTGTGTTTGTGTGTGAGCTCGGCTAATTTTCACAGATCTCATTACACCTGTCAGCTCATGTGGACTACACCTCAACTAAGTACCTTAGCTGACCCTAACACACATGCAGACACACACACAGACAGGTATTTAGTCTAATTTAGTCGTAGTCATGCAAGATAAGCTGCATCTTTGCTGTCAGGTGAATTGACACGTGTTTGTGTTTATATGGAGCTGGTGAGGAAAGTATTCAACAGACACCACAGCAAGTCTGATCTTTGATGTAGACATAATAGATTACTCATAGTTTTAACTGAGACAGTTCGATTCGTGACTACTGATCTGCCCACTCACAACATTTCTTGGCATTTGACTCAGCTGAACTGTGATATGATGCCGCTTAACATTTCATAATATTGTTTGTCTCATTTGAGCTTGGTTTCCTTTCTTTTCCTTTGGGTACATCATTTCAGTTGTGTGACCAATTATACTACTTTGTCATTCTTCTTGGAAGTGTAATTTAAGTCTTTTTTTTTCTCCCACTATTACATCACCATTACTACCACTGCTGCTGAGCAATACCATAGTTACTTTACTCATTAGCATATATTTTTTGAGGTACTTTATTGATCTCCATGGGGAAATTGATCCCCTGCATTTGACCCATCCTATACACACACACTAGTAGCAGTGGGCAGCTGCAGTGCACCACCTGGGGACCAACTTCAGTTCTTTTGCCAGTGCCGTGGTCAGGGGCACTGGGAGGATTATTTACCCTAACTTACATGTTTTTGATGGTGGGAGGAAACAGGAGCACCCGGCGGATACTCATACAAACAC
This sequence comes from Thunnus maccoyii, assembly GCF_910596095.1. Lineage (NCBI taxonomy): Eukaryota > Metazoa > Chordata > Actinopteri > Scombriformes > Scombridae > Thunnus > Thunnus maccoyii. The sequence goes on along the minus strand of NC_056534.1, from coordinate 8,212,422 downwards.
AGGGAGAACATGCAAACACACAAAGGACCTGTGACGGCTGGGGTTTGAACTCAGGACCTTCTTGCTGTGAGGTAACTGCGCTAACCATTGAGCCACCATGCTGCCAAAAAAGCATAAAGTAATCACATTACTCATTACTTTAATTATATTTTTATCAAAAGGAAGCAGTTTTTTTATCATTTCAGATCACTTTCTAAAAGTCATACCAATCAAGTCATTGTTATCTTGTTCAGCCTGTCTTAAGTTTCCTCATTTCTCCCTGTGTTACTTGCTTCACACCCAGAAGAAAACAACCATTTAGAAGAGGTTAAAGGATTCTGGTTATTATCTATAATAAGAGTCTGATCTGACATATTTACTGATTCAAAACACTGGCAGAATTTGTGCTTATCAAAGGATCTCTTCTCTTTGCAATATTCAATTTAATTTAGTTTTATGCTTCAGCTATATTTTTCTCCTATATATCATGGTCTGATTAACCCAGTTAAGGGGCCCTATGGACGCCCCACCACCTCCACCTCTCCCTTATATGTATGTTGTATCAAGCAAATTATTTAGTAACATGCACCATGTGAGCACACTGTAAACTTAAGTAATAAGATATAATAAGATATTAACAAAGATTTTTTTTACAGTACAATTCCTCAAAACTAAACAACAATGCAGAACCTTTTCCATTTCAGTTGATTATGTAATTTCATTCATGAAAGAAATTGCAATTAATCAATAAATCACCACAAAGCAAACACACATGCCCTGTCCTGCATACATATACTGTATGTTCTGACAGCGGAAGGGGCAATGAGAAAATACATATTTTAATAGAGAGCAAAACTTCCACTAGCTTCTATGATTCAAATGATTTTCTCATACAGGGTTTGGTTTTATCTGTCTTTTTTGTTAGACGACTACAGAATTTGCCAGCTGCAGTTCTCATGAGGCTTTGACAGCGGCTTTGACAGCGGCAACAACTGTTTTTTTTCTATTTGGCGAGAAGAGAAGCAGCTGCCGTCTTGTAATCAGAGATTAACTGTTTTTATCACTGATGCAGCTCCTCTGGACCTCTCAACAAACATATGAACCCAGATGTGTGTGTGTGTGTGTGTGTGTGTGCCTGTATGTGTGTGTGTGTGTGTGAGTGCGTGTGTGTGTGTGTGTGTTGTACAACAACCTCATTCAAGAAGTCATTAAAGGTTAACTAGAATAAATAAATTAAGACGCGACGAAATTGGCAAATGCATCAAAAATGCCATGAAGGTGATAAATGTACCTTGCACAATCCTAACCTGATTTTGCTGCTTGTTTATGAGTCGGCTGCCTATTGATCCATTAGAGAATCAATCCATCAGTGAGTGAATGAGGGCGTGAGTCAGTCAGTTAGTCATCAACCAGTCAATTAGGCAACCAGTCAGCCGTACAATGACTCATCCAGTCAGTGAATATTTTTTTCATCACTGTTATTTTCAGATTTTCTCCTCCATCTCTGTGTTGATCTCAACTCTGTCTGTCACAGCTTGTTAACAGAGTCACATGGGGTCTTCCTCTCCCTTCGCCGACAATCTGTTTCCTCTGCTGTTGAATTATAGATACACCTTAATTACCTCTCTCCGTGGCAGGCACATATTATGGAAATCTTTGTTTGACCTTAACACACACACCACCACCACATTCTCTATCACACAAACACCAACTCAAATAGTAATTTTTACAGCAAATCCTCATATCACCAAGTTTTTCTCATCTGTTGCTGCACATATGCTCACAGGCTTCCAATGTGTCTACTGAAACAGATTATAAATTACTGCAACGCATTGCTTCATCACTGTGAGATCTCCACATTCTCCATATCTACACTGTAATTTCACTCTTTATCAGTCCTTCATATCAAACTTCTTCGCCTCTCAAAACCAGTCTTTCATTATCCAAACTGTTCTGCTGGATTTTCTTCATCAATTGCAGCAGCTTTTTTTTTTTCTTTTGCTCAGGGCTCTGTTTACAGAATATATCCCCTTGTGATGAATACTTTGCTCAAGGTCTTTAAACCACCTCCTCATCATCTCTTTCATTGCCTCTCGTCACCTGCTGGCATCTTTTCACTACAGCTTCTGTCAAAAACACCTCCATCTACATCCTTCTGCTTTATTTTGACGTTCGTATTTCAGCTAACTTACAAGCCCTCTTGGCACTTTCCTTTGAGTGTATCACCTGGGTATTTAACACTCTCTCTCTCTCTCTCTCTCTCTCTCTCTCTCTCTCTCTCTCTCTCTCTCTCTCTCTCTCTCTCTCTCTCTCTCTCTGTCTCTCTCTGTCTCTCTCTTTCAGTGTATTTTATGAAGCTGTTTCACACTTGATCCAAGAAGATTGTACACACCACACTGCACAAGTTGTTTTTGTCATATAATCTCTTCTTTTATTATTATTACAAAACCAAACACCAACACCACACACAAATAAAACACATTCATAAAAAGCAAATCCAATTGTTGAGAATTAAGTAATAACATTTCTTTTGTTCTTTCTCAAAAATATATAATTATTTTCATACAATGCACTTTGATTGCAATTCATCTTAATGCCATAGCTTCACTATGAGAAATTATTTACAAATTGCTTGGCTGGAAGCACCTGCAACAATTTAAGATTTATATATACTGTAGAACATTTTGCATCATATAGTCAGTGGGAGAAAAAAATCTTTCAGCTTTTTTTGTTATTTATAGATGTGAAATTACATCAGAAGTAATATTCTTGATTTTTGTTCAACATCCTTGACTCTTTGCCATTTAAAAATATCCTACTGAAGACATTTGATGTCTAAACTGGTTTGTTTCTAATGAAAATGTTGAATCTTAATGTAATATGCTTTGATTAAATGGACAGGGGTTAATATTTCTGAAAATACACAGAAGGAGAGTTTGTTAGAGGAATAGTTTCACATTTTGGGAAACATAACCATTGTTTATTCAGGGAAAATTGACTGAGCATTAAGCTCTTTTACAGCAATGCCCTGAGTTCACATTCATACGGGCTAGAAGGATATACAGTATATGATAACAACCACAGTAATGTCAATAAATGTCAAATGAAGCAAATAACTAACAGACAAATAAACAATAAATAGCAATCATGTCTATGAATCAACCAAAGCAGGAGCACTGTACAACAACCATATCATCCAGCAAACACTTAAAATGATCCACTGACACATACCTGTCCAATTTCAATACCTCTTGTAATTTGTTCCATTTATTTGGTGCAAAAAAGCTAAAAGCTATTTTGCCAAGCTCAGTATTGATCTGGGGAGTTTCAAAGGATATACATTTCTGTGAGCTTGTTTGATGACCGATCTTTTAAAAGAGAAGTGAGGTAGGAGGGTAACTTGTCTAGCATATCCTTATAAACAAAAAGGAGGCAGTATCTTTCCCTTCTATCATTGAGAAAAGACCATCATTCAGGTATAATTCATGGTGATGAGTTCTAAAACCATCCACAGTAATAAAACGTAGTGAACTGTGGGAAACTGCGTCAAGTGATTTCAGTGTGGATGGGGCTGCATGTATATACACAATATCACCATAATCTAAGACTGACATTAGAGTTGATTGAACAATTGCCACTCTGTTTTCTAAAGAGAAGCATGGCCGGATCCTGTACAGTGCACACAGTTTAATTCTCACCTTCTTTGTGAGTTCAAGTACGTGCGTTTTAAATGAAAGCTTATCATCTAGCCAAATGCCCAGGTATTTGTAATCTGTGACATGTTCACTTTGGGCCCTACTCAGATAAGGAATACTGTAGGTGTGATCATACTTTCTTAACCTTGTAAATATCATAAATTTAGTCTTGGACTCATTTAAAAACAATCTAAGATTTTTCAAGGATGTCCACGCACAGTCAAATACAAACTGAAGATTTGACACAGCTTGTTCCACAGATGGTGTATAAGAATAAAGAATACTATAATCTCCATAAAAGTGTGCTTTACAGTTGTCTACTGAGGCCCAGAAATCATCAATATATAAGGTAAACAACGATGGGCCTAAAATTGAGCCTTGTGGAACCCCATTTTTTAATCCGAAAACCTCTGACTTCAATCCTGTAGCACTGTGCTCTATCAGAGAGGTAGTCCTGAAACCATTTAAAGGATGCATCCTCAAAACCCATCAAGACCATTTTATGCAGAAGTAGTCTGTTATTAACAGTGTTAAAAACCTTTGATAGATAAATAAACAAAGCTGTACAATGTTTCCTACTATCGAGAGCAGAGACTATGTCATTTAAAACAACAGTGGCTGCTGTAATGGTGCTATGGCCAGCTCTAAAATCAGATTGATAGGTACTTAAAATAGCATTTGCAGACAAAAACCTGTTCATTTATAAAAGATTCCAACAACTTTGCTAGACATGGGAGTTTGGAGATAGGTAGTAGTTATTAGTATGTAGTTATTCAGATCATTTGAATCTCCCCCTTTATGTAGAGGATTTCCAGACTTTTGGAATTGAACCAGAGAAGAGTGTTAAATTAAAAATTTGTGTCAAAGGCTCAGCAATGATGAGGGCAGCAAGAGTTAAAAGATAGGGATCTAACTTGTCTGCGCCCAGAGAGCTTTTCATGTACTTAGGATTACACAAAGCAAGGAGAACTTCAAAGCAGTTAATTGGTCTAAAAGAAAAGAGACTTTTCTTGGAGATAAGGCCATCTCTTCCTCTGAAATAGTGATAGAGACATTATCTTGGGCCTCTAGTGACTCATCCATGCCACTGAGTTTATTAAACAGAAAGCTTGATTTGATAAAATGATCATTAAAAGCATTATAAATATCCTTTTCGTCATTCACAACTTTAGAGTCCAATATAATCTGCTGAGGGAGGGTGGATGAAGTAATGCCTTAAAGATATTTTACCACTTTCCAGAATTTGCTGAGTTGTTACCATAGTCAAAGATTGTGCAAGTAGTAGGTAGATTTAGCCCTTTTCACATGTAAGTGAGAGTTAGATAAGAATATCAATACTACTACTACTACTAAGCTAGGGGAACAGCTGGTCTGGCTCTCTCCAAAGGTAACAAAATCTCCTTCCCAGCAACTCTGAAGCTCACTAATTTCACTAACATTTCATGTCTCTTTTTTTAAAATTCATTCACAAAAAGTGTATTTGTCTGGTCGAGAAATAGTAATAACACTCAATAAAACCACAACATGTAGTTTTTGAGCTTTGGTTTTTGTAATGAGATATCATTTGTTTATTCGTAGACCTTAAAGATTCTGATCGGCAGATTTTGTTACCATTGATCATGCAGAGCCAGGTTAGCTGTTCTGTGTTTGTTCTGTGCTAAGCTAAGCTAAACGGCGCTGCTGGCTGTTGCTTCTAATTTACTGTCCTGAAATGTGGATTCTTGCTCTGCCAATTGTGTAAAAAAAGTAAATTTAATATAATAGAACATGTTCTGGATTTAACATGGTGTAGGTCACATTAGCCCATTCATTTTAATTTTGGTCCATTTGGTCCAGCTTTACCAGATGGGAAATGTTAAAGTATCGTAGCAGAGGCTTAAAATTATTGTATTTGGAGGAAAAGTATTGTACACAAGTCATAACCAAGAGAACAAATAGGCGTATATGTGTAATTTCAGAAAACATGGTCTGCAGATGCTCGGTCACAAATGTACTAATGTAAAATATCTTATCAAAGCAGGCATATCGGAGAAAAATTGACGCAATTTGTGAGACATAGCATGCACAGGTTGCCCTGTACTAATACTAGGATCAAATTATCATACATTATGGGACTTGATCGTATATCTTACAGAGGGAAAAATAATCATACAAATATGGTAATTATCAGACATTTGGCAGCGCTGACTTGGTCTCCACTGGTCAAAGATTTTTGATTCTATACTGTATATTCACTGCACGCTTTAATTGGCTGCTCTGAACTTTCAGTAACTGCCTCAAGTTCGGGATGGTGGCTGCAATCAAGAGATTATCCGAAATTCAACTGTTAAGAATTCATGTGTGGAACAAAAACTCCTCTGTTGCATCTTCAAAAATATTGAACCCTTTCCATTATTTTAGTATTACTGAATACTATCCATACTTGATTTGATTCGTATCCATCATTAATGTGTTGTTGTTCTTATTTTTAGTCTGGTGGCTATAGTTGTATTTTTTACTTATATTGTCATCTCTTTTTACTGTATGTCTTGTTTGTTTTGGTTTAATGTTGTGTATATAATAAAATTCATTAAAAAATCACAAACAAACAACAACAAAAGAAAAACGCATGTCTTGTTCTGTGCTTACAATCCTAAAAACTGAAAAAAATATCTAAATTAAATGTCTGCAGATGTAATATCTATTCTACATTCTTTCTCTAATAATTTCTCTCTTCTTGCTCATCTTTAATATCCTACTTTTTCTTAAAATTACTCTCCTCTCGTTCAATTTTACAACATTGGAGTTTTGTTTTTGACTTGAGATCAGCTGATCACACAACTATTCACACACACTGTACATGGATAAATATGCACAAATTGAAGTAGAATGTATTTATCTGGCTCTTTAACCGATGATGTAACCAAACCGGGTCAATTGGGCTGATAGGAGACCTTGCCAAAACATTACATAACATAATCTGTTACTATGTAATTAGTTAATGGCTCCCTATTTCTCTAAGGAAGCATTCTTCAGCGCAGATGAGGCAGGAAAGGTGAGGTGAGGTGAGGGATTTAAAATCTATATCACCTCACACAGAAAGAGGGGTAAAGACAAGGACAGAAGAGAGAGAAAAGGAGAGAAAGATTATAATGTGATCTGTTTGCCCGCCTCTCAAGGGACTGATAATCCACTCTAATCCAAGAGGGAGTCATTGTTTCAGACTCCAAATTAATCCAGATGGTGCTGCAGTTATTTCAGTCTGGGTTAAACATCACCAGTGGGCGTGTGAGGCTAAATGCACAACCTCACGACAACAGACACAACTCTCACAGAGAGAGTCAGGGACTGTCTCACTTTCAGAGCTTTGTGGATTTTTATATGTCTGTGTGCGAAAGTGCGTAGAGCAGACTGACAATTCTGGGTCAAAACTCTCCACCTGGGGATTCCACCCAGATGTTTCCAGCTGAATGTGGGTCAGATTCAGTAAGAGGGTTGATTAGGAAGGATAGAGAACGGTTTTTACTCACGCACAGTCTGCTAGATGATGGTGTAATTTTAGAGCAGACAAGCTGACAGATGACAGAGTGATGACAACAAACGTACATTTACTCGTTACATTTATTTACTTAAATATTTATTTTATCTCTATTTTATGCTATGTATTGTAACATTTCAGAGGGGAATATTGGACTTTTTACTGCACAACATATATTTGACAGAAATAGGTACTTTTCAGATTATAATTTTGCACACAAAATATATGATCATTTTATGAACCAATGGTTGTGGTTGTGCAGCACTGGTGGGTTGGTCCTGTTCTGTATCATATCATGTTCTGTATATTGTTTGTATTTCTTTAAGCTTGAATTATTAAATAAATAAAATAAAAATTATGTGTTGTTGTAGTAATAAAATACCCAGTTGCAAAGCAGTTAAAAGTCTACTTTGAGTGATGTACATGCAGAATTTGACACTAGAAGGCTGTTTTCAAATTCATCTGCTGAAGGAGAAAAGTCTGAGTTTAAAGGCATGTACCTACTATCATGATATGTCACAACTGGTTTGGAGTCAGTATGCAATTTAAACAAGTGTGATGTGGAAAGTTGAATCCTCCAGTGCACAAACACTGAGGATGGTGAGGAAGGTGATATGTTGTGTACAGCAGTTGAACTTTTGAAATATTTGCATATTCACAGATGCTGGTTTTTAAGGTCATTTTAAGGATTTTTAACAAGGTTATTGATCTTTTTTGTGGGAAAACCATATCAGACTCATATTATTGTTCAAAGCAGAAGATTTTTTTAATGATTTTTTTTTACATAACTGCAGAGGTTAGAAAGGGGAGGAAAATGATCTGAATAGGTTACTTCCATCGCTAGATAGATAGATTTGGCACAATGGATAATATAACAAGCTTTTCAAATACCACACATTGTTAAAGATGAAACCAGTGGTTTCCAACCGTTCTAGCTTTTGACGTCTTATAAAAAGCAGTGTGTACTCAGGGTCACATTTCAGATGTCTGAGTTGTTAACAGCTCCACCAAATAGTGATTTTTCCCTCTAAACTTCTCACATGGTTTCATTTCAATAAATGTTCAAATGATCCACTTTTTTACCAGAAATCGAAGATTAGAGAAAAAGTCCAAAAACTGAAAACAGAACTTAGTTTTTTCTTCTTTCCTCTCCCATTAATCATCTCGTGACCCCTCAGGTTTATCTGGTGACCCTCTGGAGGGACCTGAACCCTAGGTTGGGAATCACTGGACTAAACTAGTTAACTGTATATAAAGTGGTTCAAACTAGCTCCACCTCCAGCAGCTACAACATTAACATGCTGCTCTAACACTGATGCTTCAGTATTAATAATCTAATGATGTCATATATAATAATATATCAGTCAGAGGGACCAAACAACTACTTTTACTGCAATACTTTAACTACATTTTGCTGCTAATAATGTACTTTACTGAAGTAGATTTTTCATGCAGGACTTTTACTTGTAATAGAGTATTTTTTTTACATTGCTCTAGTGGTACTTTTACTTAAGTGAAGACCACCACCACTGGTTGCTATACTGTTGAATTAACGTTTCCATTAACATAGTCCTTGGAAAACGGAAAATAACAGAAAAAAGTTGATTCAGCAGTTGGTGACAAGGGGCGGTTTATAACGGTTGTCGTTATGTTGATTGACAGTCTCTGAACCAATAGGAACGAAGCTAGGCTGTAGTAGGCGGGGCTTTCCCTGCACGGTTATCTCTTGTTTAAAATGTCTCCTTAACAACCGAACTGGGAGCCAAACAGAAGTTTTCGCTGAACAAACGCCTCGTAAGTAACTCACGTCGATGTCACCCTGTATTTATTAACTATCGATAACACGCTGTAACTCGTAATCATACGACGGTGGATTTGAATAAGTCGAATTTGGGATAGAAAACATTAACCGGTAGCATCAGCTGTTTGCTACCAAACACGCTAAGCTAATTAGCTGGCTAGTAACCTGGTTCGCTAGTTACGGTTGCTCACCTGATGAAGCCTGGTCACGTTTACAAACCCGCCGTAACAGGCCATATGTGTCGATATTTTTCAAACTAGAAACCTGACATTTTTATGGAAACTATGACAAGATACTTTTTTGTTGCTAGCTAGCACTGGCTAAGTGATAAAGCTAACCTCGTCTGTAGCCGGGTACTGTTACAGAGTGTTGTTAGCTACAGATGTGGGAGCTTGTTCTGCTATACTGGACTGTCCATGCTCATGACATGAAATGCTTCTCAGTTTTTAATACATTTTGTCCCCGTCCAAACTAAGGGGTCAAGCGCCTTATGGATTAATATTTCCCATGTTGGTACTTTTGCAGGAGTCGGGATGGCAGGGACTGGCGAGGGAAAGAAAGAAGAGGCCGACTACAAGAGACTGCACAGCTTCCCTCTCATCAGGGTAGGAGACATGTGGGACAGAGCCTCTGGGCAGAGGACAAGAACATCATAACTGCATAACTTATTCTGCACTGACAAGATCTAAACTGTATTCTGCTTATAAGTTACTCTTTGCAGTTTTGTGCTGCTGCAGTTAGGTTAGTAGAGCTGTTTTTGCAGGTTGCAACTGGAATGAAGCTGAAATGTAGTTAGGCAAGTATGATTAAATTCAATAATCATACATACCAGCTAAAATCAGAGGCGGCATGAACCATCTCTTATGTGATGTAAGGACATATCTCAATGTCACTGAATGCTACATCACATGTTGATACAAATTACAAGTTAACAAGCTAATGTAATCATAACTGATAACACAAGGAGATATGTGCTCTGTAGGGCTGCAACTAAAGAAACCAGAAAATATTCATATTTGAGAAGCTGGAGTCAGAGAATTTGGAATTATCAAAATAGTTGCAAATTAGTTTAATAGTTGGCAAAAACAGTACTGTTGTAGGCACTAAGAGTAAAGTGCGGATGCTCTCAAAAATAATGCCATGAATAGTTTTCATTCGTCAATTAACTTCTTACAAAGTAAGAAGTAAGTAAACAGGAGAAACCTAACTGAAATCAGTGTTTGGTGTGAGCATGCTTTGCCTTTTAAACAACGTCAATTCTTGGTACACCTACACACAGCTTTTCAAGTTACTTGGCAGGGAGGTTGTTCCAAGCATCTTGGAGGAGTTTCCACAGTTCTTGAGATCAGGGTTCTGTGGGGGCCATACCATCTGTTGCGGGACTACTTATTCTTCTTATTGATGAAGATAGTTCTTTATGACTCTGGCTGGATGTTTGGGGTCGTTGTCATACCGCAGAATGAATTTGGGACCGATCAGACATGACCCTGATGGTGTTGCATTATGCAAAATAATTTAAACATCTAAAGTGTCTAAAACTTCTGCACAGTTCTGTATAATCAATGTTTGCACTTACAGTACATACAGTGACCAGTACAGTTACAGCATTGCCATGGCATCCAACAACACTATACATAGGCCGTACAAAACATCAGAATAGAACAATTTAAATGGGTTGACAAGTACAACAAAACAATAACAATGTCAGTTCCTCTAAACACGTACAGTGAACTCTGCACACAATACAGACCTCAGACGGGGGGACGGAGGAAGGAAATTTGATAACCAAAAGATTAAAAAAGCTCTCAGACACTGTCGCCGGTTACCGTCAACTTTTGTCGGGCATTCTTTCAAGAGTCTTGAGACTTCAGTACTGTTAGAGCTCTGTATGGTCAGGCAGCTGCTTATTAGAGATCAACCGCAGACTTTATATTACCAGTAAGATCCACTAATGAGGGTTTGTTGGCTGTTCCTCGCTTCAGGCTCAAAACTGGAGCGAAGTCGTGGCTCCTAAACTTTGGAATCGTCTCTTGTTGGACTTGAGATCCGCTGACATCTTTTAAAAAGCAGCTCAAGACTCACCTTTTTAGACTTGCCTTTGGGTAGTGTTCTATTTTATCAAAATGGATCTCTTTTATTTATAATTTTAGTAACCCTTTCAGCTTGTAGTCTAACATTAGCAAACCATAGCAGACAGACATCACAGCAGCGTTAAGACTGTTTCTGTGATGGCTAAAGTGTGTAAGTGTAGAGTGCATATGACTTGTAGCTCAACAACAGTCGCTCTTTCAGCCGTTATGTCTGTGTTGTCACATTTGGGCAGTCACAACATACAGACTAAACACTGGCATCACCATGGTAGATAGTGCAGGTCTGAGTTTGTCATAAAGTAAAGATGAGAGACCTTTAAGACTGCTCTGACTCTGGAGGGACACACACGCTGGGTGTGTCATGACGTGTGTCATCGTGGATCAACAACAACTTGTCAATACATTCTGTTGTCCTGTTTCCCAGGATCAACGTAGGTCAGAAAAGCAGCAGTTTGATAATATTTGCTTCCCGGATCAGAACATCCCCTCTACTGTACCTCGCCTGTATGATATAGAGCTGCAACTGTAAGATTAATCGCCAACTGTTTTTATAACTGATTGATTGTTTTGAGTCATTCTTTAAGAAAAAAATGTCCAAATTCTCTGATTCCAGCTTCTAAAATGTGAATATTTTCTAATTCCTTTAGTCTTTTATGACAGTGAAGTGAAAACTTTGAGTTATGGATTGTTGCTTGAGGTCATCTTCAGCTTTGGGAAACACTGTGATATTTTTCACCATTTTCTGACATTTTTTTAGACCAAATAACTAATCAATTAATCAAGAAAACAATCTGCAGATTAATTGATCATGAAAATAAGTTAGTTGCAGCTCCACTATAATGCGCTCAGTGTGTGCTACGGGCATCGAGTGATGCAACGCAGCTGATGCGCGCTACGCTTTACACTCGCGATTGCAGCATCCAGCAAAACGTCTTGTTTTCCACGGCTTTTGAACTCTGTCAAACATTCTGAAATAGTTTTCGCCCTTTGAAGTCAGAATGCGTAATTCTTGTTTGTCTGACACTCACTCGCATAATGTTATATAATGGAACAGATTCATATTCAGTCAGGAAAAAAAACATGTTTTTTGTGATTTGTGTTTGTCTTCAGCACACAGACATGCCCGAGGAAATGAGGGTTGAGACTATGGAGCTGTGTGTGACAGCCTGTGAAAAGTTTGCTACTAACAATGAGGTATGTGTACATTGTGCTGTCAGTCTTTTATGTTTATTTGGTAGGTTGGTTAGAAATAAATATTTGCCTGCTGTGCTGTATGTAGTGAAACGGAGACAAAGGTATTGTGTCAGATGTTTTGTTCTAAGATTTAATTCATAACAAGTTCCCATTCTTCATTGATGGATGTTTTTTCTATCCGTTTTGTCTCTCGCTGTCTTCCCCAGAGTGCAGCTAAGATGATCAAAGAGTCCATGGACAAGAAATTCGGCAGCTCGTGGCACGTGGTGATCGGCGAAGGCTTCGGCTTTGAGGTCACGCACGAGGTGAAGAACCTGCTCTACATGTTCTTCGGAGGAAGTCTAGCAGTGTGCGTGTGGAAATGCTCCTAGCACCTCCTTCCTGTCTTTCCTCCTCTCTGATGTGGTCACTGGTTTGGGAATGAACACCAGCTACCAGCCAGACGCTGGTTACATTTTTGTTGCAGCAGGTTAGTTTGTCCACAGTACCAACCACTGTGGCAAATAATAAACCATCATATGGAGATCTTGTCTGGTTTAAAAAATGTAAAAATAGTTGGCAGGGAAAATAGTTGAAAGGGAATTTTGAGTGCGGCACACTCTGGCTCGTAGGCATAAAAATAGCTTCCTGCCTTATCTGTCACTTTCTCTTTCTCTGCTTTCAACCTTCCATCCGTCTCTGAAGCCGTATCCATGGTCTTAAACATTTGTGAGTGTGTGCGTGCGTGCGTGTGTGTGTGTGTGTCTGCAAGTCTAAGTTCAACTTTTACAAAAAAACAACAGCCAGCCAGGGTCTCCAAAGTCCTTTATCCTCATTCCTCTTCAGGGAGTGCGTGTGCGTGTGAGTGGGTTTGTATGTTTGTGTGTGCTGGACACACACTGTTTTTTTAAGACAAACATTACATTGTCACCTTCCTCAACTGTATGATCAGATTTTGTGCAACAGTAAAAACGTCCACGCCATCTGTGTAACTTTCCACACGTGTCTCTGTCTCTCTCTCTCACTCTCTCTCTCTCTCTCTCTCTCAAACGACCACACTTGTCTTTCAATAAAATTTTTAATATTTTTTATGTGTATATATTTTGATGCGACTTGAAAAAATTCTTTTTAAAGACAAGTGTCATCTTCTTACAACTGAAGGCTCAGAATCTCCTGAGCCCAAACAACACTAAACCTGATCCACTTTTTCTCCCTGTAAAGGTGTTTGTAATAATCCCTAATGATATCGCCACACTGGGAGATATTAGCAATGTGATTGTTTTCATGTTGACGCCAGTTTTAATGATCCAGTGCAATGGACCATTGTGTGTGAACTGACCTGATTGTACAATAAACTCTGAAATGTGGTGAAATAGGAACTTAAACTGCAGTCTGTGTTCTTCTTCTGTCAATTTTTTTTAATCCCAATTAGGGGGAAAAAAAGAATAGTTGCCGAGAGAACGGGTATGATTTTTTTTTTTCCTCTTTCAGGAAACAGAATTTATAAACATTTTTCTCATGTATTGATAGATTTGGAGTTCAAATGCCTGGTTTTGAAAGGTTAGAAAAGGGTAAAAGTAAATGTTTCACACAGAGAATAAAATGCCAACAGCTTCCTTTTACAATATGTTTTGTGCATAAGAAATACACAGAGGAGGAGACTTAACAAAGAGGCTCCCAAATGTACTTGACATGGGTTTTCTTCATAGGGAAAAACAGTAAATGATGGAGTGTGAGGGACTTGTCAGAGTGGAGGATGAAGGGCGGATGAGGCAGGTTTTCCCTGAGAAACTGAAGAAAGTTGCTATTTGAATGTTATTTTCCTGTGAAGGCAGTTGACATATTTTGGGGAAATGTTTCTCACTGTCAGTTTTCCTGAGATGTCTTTGTGGAGTTCCTTATTGAAAGCAACCTTAGCTACACCCAGACCGCCTTTTCTGCTCTGTGGTTCAATGACGGATGCTCCAGTGTATTCGAGCCATTTCAGACGCATCACTGCATTAACACATCAGTTAAAATCTGTCTCAATGAAAGGTTGTCTTTGCGCATCTGTTCACAGACAGGTGTGTAGGAGGACAAAACAAAAAAAAGCTCTCACACACTGTCAACGGTTACCGTTAACCTTTGTCAGGAATTTTTGCAGAATCTTATTCAAGAGTCTTGTGATTTCTGTACTTTTAGAGTTCTGTATGGTCAGGCACCTACCTATTAGAGATCAACTGTAGACTCATATTACCAGTAAGGTCTACTAATCAGGGTTTGTTGGTTGTTCCTCGCTCCAAGCTTAAAACTGGAGTGAGGTGGTTGCTCCTAAACTTGGAATCATCTCCTTTTGGACTTAAGATCTGTTGACATCTTTAAAAAGCTGATCAAGACTCACCTTTATAGACTTGCCTTTGGGAAATGTTCTTTTTTTTAATCAAAATATATCTCTTATTTTTTCGGTAACCGTTTTCTTAAGCAGCAAACAAACATTTAATAAACGGTTTACAACATGCAACATACGTACCAGGACAAAATACACTTAGCTTCAGAGCACATGTACTGAAACAGAATGTAAAAGGTAGTAAGTAAGTAATCCACAGCTGACCACAAGAAAAGCTCAATTTGAAATAGTGGCACCGCAGCTTTTAGAAAGTGAAAAACATGATGTGTGTAAAGCGTGAGACATATAATGTGATGTAATAAAGTGTGCCTCTTGCACCATGACAGCACAGAGGGCATTTTGACCCAGGAGTGGAGGGAAAAGGGTCAGTGTTGTTGTCAGAATAGCAGAAGCTGCCAACGTCAACCTCACCATTATGTACCCAAACACCATGACCCCAAACCAGGTCAGCCTGCACCCTGGCCTCACAAACAGGACAATCATCCTGTCCACCCTCTCTGTCACTACTTTCTCTCTCTGCTCACACTCAAACACCTCTAATTGCAGGAAATAGTTAAGTTATAATGATTTACTTGTCTGTCACCTGATGATTGAGCATCAAATTAGACACACCCAAATTAGAAATAAAGGCTATTTTACATCATATTGTATTGTGTCATATCATGTTCTTCACCTCCACGTGTAAGTCACATATTTAGACGGTTAATTATACACGCATTGATGAATGCATTTCCTTTTGCTTCCTCTGCTGTCTCTATCCAATCCTGGTTGTTTTTTTAAGTATGAGTGACTTTGGTTAAAATGCCTGAAAAATTTTGTTATGTTTATTGCATAAATTAAAAGAAACTAAGTATCCTTGTACATTTGAACCCTAACAATGTAAGCCAACAAATTGCACAGTGGGTCTGTCACAAAATATTCATGCCCACCTAAAGGCTACCTCTAATTTTTAAATTTTCAGTTAAATTTTCCATTTTCTACTCTACATGTACAAATTACCAAATGTAGTATAATTTATATTAGCTCACATATTAGCCTGAAACTGAACATGTTTTGAGCGTTGGTGATGTTTGAAGAATGCATTCATGGCAGAGGCCAACTTCTTGGTTAGCCTGCAACAAACACCATTGCCTGACCACAGATGGTTTCTTCACATTTTTGAATTTACTGGACAGATGACCATTTGGATACAAACAGGAAACATTTGCAGAGAGAGAGAGAGGCGGGGATGTTGCATTCCCAAAACTTCCCAAAATTTCATGGGTCAGTGACTTTTCTGTTGAGAAATGTTTTGAGAACATTTGCAGTAGAGACAATCCATAATTAGCTATTGTATACTGGTCCATCACCCTGTATTTCATTGTAATCAGTAAATGCTATTCTGAGAATTGCTCTCTTATGAGGGAACTAGCCTGTAGTTGACATCAGCCAGTTTTGTGGTGTTGTCACTACAAAACACCTGCAACTCTGCCAGATTTCATCTCTGTCCTTGTGATCTTGCCACAGTGTTGGCATGAAATTCCCTTTCAACAACACAAATCATTTCTTTTTATTTTTGACACTGAGAAAGAACTCAGGTTTTGCATCGCTTGCTTACAATCATCTACTTTAAATTTCTGCATCTACAGAACTTTTAATGATTGAAACGGATTTGACGGATACATCTGGATTTGCTCGGCTTAACACTGTTAGCTTTCATCTGGATTCACTTGCTTGGCTGATTAATCCAGTAGGTCCTGTGTCAGTAAACATGGTTACCCCTGTGATGCATCTCATTCATAATTCACCTCAGACACTCTTTATATATCTCCTCCCTCTCCCTGTGTCTCCTCGACATTGTTAAATATTCATACAAAGAGCCACAGAGTCACACTAAAGCCTCCGGTAGTTTGCTCAGTCTCGATGATGAAAAGCTCTCATCAGTGCAATGGAAGAAGTCTCATTATCGTGCAAGAGGCTTGCGTGAGCTTTAAGTTTAGTTAGGGACACATTACTACAAGTGGAAAATGTTAAATGTCTTGCACACATGTCCCTAATTCCAATGCAAATCATTGATGTGGTGATCTGCATCTTATCAGGGTTTTTTTTTTATAGCTGGCGTTGGAAAAAAAAGATCACTGTGGTGTCACTGCAGTGGTCCTCCCAGAGAAGTGAAGTTTAGAAAGAATGAAGAACACAGACATCAGTTACTATCAGTCTTTCCTCCTGTCGTCCTCCTCCGTCTGCTGCTGATGTGATTCACTACTGCAGGTACCACTGAGGCAGGCGGGGCTGCTGTGTCAGCCAGTAGCTAAGTTTACCAGAGTTTGCCAAATTTTAAGATTCGTGGCAAACTAAGATAAACAGAGATGGATAGCTTTAGTTTTAGCTTGTTCGTAACAATTTGCTATTAGCTTAACAAGCGCACTGTGGTCATGTAAAACATGCTGGGAGACTGTGGACAAAGCAGGTGGAAGTATTGCTTTTCTACATGTTTATGCTTGAACAGGTGGTTTGATTAATTACTTCTGGCTGACCGGTGCAGCCTGCATAGAAACCGGCTAAGACCCAAGTTCTACCAATCCAATAGTTTGTAAAATGTCTTATCGGTGCTGAATAATCGGCCAAACCAATTAATCAATCGACCTCTAATTTATTGCAAAGGCTGGAGAAAAGCAAATGTGGACCTGGGGAAACTTGGGCTGGTAACTGGGAAACTGAGGCTGGAGTTTGGGCTGGAAGCTGGGAAGCAGGAGCTGAGGCTTGGGCTGGTAGCTGGAAAACTGGGGCTGAGGCTTGGGCTTGAAGCTGGGAAGAGCAGGGATCCAGGGCAGGGAAGCAGGGCTGATGAGACAAGGGGCTGGAGGAGAACAGGAGACAGGATTGGGTAAGGGAAAAAATAAGAAACAACTAGAAAACTGGTTATGCAAGAAAAATGGCACAAAGCACAGACTGACTGCAGAGGTTACAACCTGGCAGAATGGAAGTGGCAGGGCTCAGTATTTAAAGAAGGCTTGATTACTGAGATGAGGTGCAGCTGGTGCGGCTCTGCTCTGACTCCAACACACCTGTCTTCACTCACACAAACACAGGAAGAGAGAGCGAGAGAGCCACTGAGAGAGTGGCAGCAGGTTAGGGAGACACAGGATCATGACACTAAGTCAGGTATAGGAGAAGATTGTGTTAACATGATCATACATTACTAGTAACTAAATTACATGAAATGGACCAGTGGAAATGCGATAGTAGGATGCAAAGCAAAACATAGAAGCCAAGAATAAAAAAGTGTCCTTGTTAGCAGTCTAGACATTTTGTTTATCACTACTTACATCCAGCTACAATCCTTTATAATAATAAAATGGAAGTTATGGGGATATTTAACCAAAGTTCAGTACTTAAATCACATAAATGATGATACCTGAGCCGGCCATTCCTTGATGAAGACCACAACATGTGGCTGAAAGCTCTGAAAAAAGAAAGTAAATTGATTGTTACATTATGAGTATTTTCCTTAACCTACTACATTCTTTGCCATCTGTCCATTAGTTGTTGAACTATGATGTGACAACTTGTACTTCTACTATTTATGACTTAATTAGGTGTTTGAGTGCAATGTCATGATGGCAAACTTCTCTGAGTTTGAAGTCTTCCAGGCCTAAAACTGGACCTGAACCTGCCCCCACCCCCTGTCTTAAAGACAAGTGCTGCCAAAGTTGAGACACAAACCCAAACCAACACCAAAGCTACATTTCTGCTGTATTTTATCCATTACTGTTGATCACCAGGTTAATGCAGTCTATTGACATGTATGGACACAGATGACTGGCACAAACAGAGAAGAAAGTGTTCCTAATGAAGTTCTTGGTGAGTGTCTCACAAGCTCTACTCTGGTCCTCTAGAAACTCTGTAATAAAAGGAAATGTTTTGTCAAGTTTAAAACAGATGTCTTAAATAAATATGAAAACTTTGGCCCAGGACAAACATGCAAGTTAATCCTGGACAAATACTGCTAGCTACATAGGTAATCGTTTAAGCCAAATTCCACATCATGGGCCAGTTAATTATATTTACTGTAATTATTTTCATTTTCTCATTGAACCCACAACCCAATGTCCCAATTCGATTCGATTTCCGATTTGATTCGTTTCAATATAGACTGCATAAAGTATGCATGTGAGCAGGAAAGGAGCTGCACTTTTGTATTTTCCGATCTTTTTCCCCCGAGTCGCAATGAGATCACAACAACATGGTTGGTCAGTTGCATTGATGGTCCAGGAGCAACATGAATTATGATGTCATAGGAACAACACCAACACAGCGATAACAGATCATCCAAGGGTACAGAGTTCATGTCATCTGTGTTTTTTGTTTTTTGTTTTCTCAGAGAATTTGGGGTCCTAAAGTTCAAGTGTTTTTAGATTAACAAAAAAATACTAACTCATAAAAGATGTGCAGGGGTGGTGGCAATAAGCAGTGGGAAAAAAATTGTTTTATTAATATTGAAATACCATATATTAGCACTTTAACTTTTGATGTTGAACTTCAAACAGTTTTGCACCGTCACACTGTGTCCTCATTCCAAGCATCTCTCTGTGTTGGAAAGCTCAGTGCCGTATCTTAGCAACCTCCTTACCACCTGCGATGATGGGTGGAAGGTTGGAGCCTCCCTGAGTGTGTGCGTGAGTGCAAGACACAGGAGGTAGCCTAAGAGAGAAGGAATCCGTAGGTGGCTGAACAACTCAGAGAATTCAATAGCTGGTATTGAAAAAAGGGACTCGGTAATAAAGAGGAAGCTGGGTTTCTGAGAGTCTACAGAGAGAAAAAGAAGAGATTTCAACAGTCAAGGATACAGAGAGTTAGACGGAGGGTGACGGAGGACAGCAGCAGACTAGAAAAAGGAGGGGGGGATAAATTTTTCATCTGAACGTCTCAAGTGGGCTGTTTTTTATTGAGAAATGAGAAACACAATCCAATATTAATATGTGTGTTTGTGTCTTTCTGCGAGTGTGTGTATGAGGTAGCTCACATTTTGGCCGTCAGTAGCTGTGGCTGTGTGTTTCATTAGCTCTTATCTTGAGTGAAATAAAAGGGGACCATAAGTTTTGGGATAATGGAAGAGGGTGGGAAGAGAAATGGTGAAATGAAGCAAGAGTAAAGAGATAAAAGATGACTGTTGTGTGTGTGTGTGGATCAAGCCTGAAACAGCTTGTTTATAATACATCAGTAAGGGACAGAGACAGAAAGAGTGCATTAGACAAAAAGTAAGACACTTAGCAAAAAGTAAAAAGGCCCCGAGGGCTGTTAGGTAACCTGAAAACAAATCAAAAGATTGGAGGAAAAGACACTCAGATGACAGTTGTGATGCTGCTGGCATCTCGTTATCTGATTGATTCTTCTCATCGCCTCGCTGAAGGCTAAAAATATCCTCGAGAACTCTTTGCTTCACCTGTCAAATGTGTCAACGAAAATAAGAAAGTGAAGAAAATACAAATTATTGCATCCCGATAGTGGCTCAGAGGGTCACAACATATTTTGAGCACTTTAATTCTAAATGGTGTTGACAACCTTTAGAACCATATAAAATATGAACCAGTCCCACAAGCTGCAAGGCTTGAACCGAGATGCTACCACAACTCAGTCTGGAGATGAGTCAGCAATGTCGACTGACCGACATTCCCATCCAAAGAGCTGCAAGCGTGCTAGTGTGGCTAAAAATGCTAATTCAAAACCAGCATTAAACTTTCAAACTTTTCATCTTCACCTTATTTCAAACATTTTCTCCTTTGGTCCCTTGTTAGGTTCAGGTTCACCCTAAGTTTGCCTCTGTTAAGATGTCCCATTTTACGGGTAACACCTTTAAATATCTAATTAAATGGGAAAGCCACACACTCATAACACAAATGTATTTATTACAACAAATCAAGATCAGGCAAACTGCCTTCTTCCGGATCAAGGCCTTTAAACTTTTAAAATCTCTGTTTGGAAAGCCAACAAACATCCATCGATGTCCTGATCTGTGTGAACCCTCTACAGAGACTCGCCGAGACATCCTGCCAGCTAAAATAAACCTGAGCTGTCGTACGCTTATTTATTCTCTTTAGTCAGTCGATGAGGCATTTTTACAAAAGGTGATCCTTTTTCATTGCACAGTCAATATACAGATAGTCACATGGGTATGACAGACGCATTTTGTTAAACTCTCTCAAATCTTGTGTGTATTGCTTGCACATACTCAATATGTAGATACCCCCCTCCACACACACACACACACAAACACACACACACACACACACACACACACACACACACACACACACACACACACACACACACACACACAGACTTTAAAGAGCCATACTTCACAGGAACAGTTTATCCTGCGGGAATCTCCATGAAGTCTGAGATGCCTGAATCAAAGTCTCCAACACACCAAAACACGCACAGAATATGAAACATCTGTCTCACCCACTGCCTGGTTATGAAGCCTGCTTCTTCAAAAACCTCTCACAGAATGCAAATAATTTACTGTCTATGCACATACAGTGTAAAACACTGTCAGAAATACACTGACTAATCCTTCGTCTCTGACTCTCTGTATGTATTTCTATTATTTAACTAATCTAACCAAAACTTTGAATCAACCTGTCTTAGGAAGTAAAGCTGGTCCAGACCTCTGTATTGCTGCCCACATTGCCACTTTTTTCAGCAATTCAAAGATAGAAAAGAATGAACCTCTGCTTTAACAGAGTGACTTAGAGTGTGAATGACAGTGTGTGTCCAGGGTAACAGATTCTCCATCTCTAAATTTTTCCTCACAGAAATGAAGGTTTCAGCTCATAGAAAGTGGTGCAAAAATGATTTCCTGCCCGCAGAGTCAGGTGGAGAACTTATTTCAGAAATTGTTGAATTTGGAGTATAACTGCCACTATTTTTCATGGTAGCCATTCAGCCCAGTTTCTACATCAAATAAACATGATTTTGTATTGATTTGCTTTTTATGGTTCCTTTAAAACTGTGTTAACAATTCCAAACCATCATAGAGAGTATTTTTTTTATCATCAATTCAATCTGCTTCTAGTGCGCAAAAAGTTTGTGAATGGGTGTGTACTTAGGTAGCTCATGAATACAGTCCAGGCTCTCATTTTGAACTGATCGGGCAAATAGCAACTCCAATGCTTTGTATATTCTGTTTTTCATCCAATAAACATTATCATTTAAGTTTTTGTCTTTTTTCAAAGTCACTCTCTTGTCTCTAGTGACTTCCAGTGAGTGAAACTGCAGAATTAGCTCCAGTTCTTACTGTCCAGACCCACTTTAAAAGAGATGAGTAAACACATTGATCAATACCCAGATCACTTTAACCTGGCACCTTACCCAACGTGAGCCTGGTAGCAGATGCAGAGAAAAGTACAAACAACTGGGTAAAGGCTGACTGGATACTAGACAGATTCCCATCTTCTGGGAAACAGGGAAACAACAACAGCAGCGGGGTGACAGAGCATTTTAAACAACATAAAGCTGTGTAAGTTGCCTTTTCTCCTCATATTTAAGATGATTTATACAGTGACTCAAGTAAATTGATTACAAGGTCATATGAATATGGGAGCAGGTAGAAGTAGATTGACATTCTTGTTTTAATTAAAGTATAAAAAGCTACCTTATTGCATTCATTAAGGCCATTTTCTTCATTATGTTGGCTTTGGTTTGCTTGATGCTGCCACTTTACTTCTTATTGCTTTACGCCATATGGCTTTCTCTCTCTTCAACATTCTGCTAACATTTTTTATAAAACTCTAATTTTTCCTTCTTCTTTTTCTCATGTTTTCACCTCTACTGACCCTCTCTATCTCTCTCTCACTCTTTTCTTGGTAGGATGATGTGGCGTATGCGCCGTCGCTCCAGGACAATCTGTCTGTCCTTGGCCTTCGTCTCGATTTTCCTCCACCTCCTCCTGGCACTTGTCTCTCTTTCCATTTACCACCAGCCCTGTGACCCCCCACTGCCACCCAGGACACACATCCTGAGAGACCTGGCACGTGCAAACTACACCTCTGTGGGGATCAGTAGTCTAGCTGAGTCACCAACTGATACCACACAAAGAGATTCTTCCAATTCAGATGCCAATAAGGATGCCAAAGGTCATGTGCAAACACTTCCTGTCAAGGGCTTGCCAGTGAAAGAGAGTAAAAATGCCTCAATGAACATGCCAGTCAGTGCTGTTCATGATGGCGCCAGCAAAGCTGAACCTTTGGAGTCTGGGCTGTCAAAGCTGGTGGCACTATTCGACCACCCCCTTTACAATATGCCCAGCCCACCCATTCCAGAGGAAGATTGGCTGCTGAAAGTCAAACCAAAGGTCAAGGCCAGTGAGAAGAGCTCCCAGATGTGGTCAGTATTGTATATTATACAATGAATGGCTGTGCGTTTAAAATTTCTTCTTTAAAGCTGCACTTAAGTAATCAATATTTTTATTTTGAAAAACTGATAAATTTACTGAATGTAATTTGAAAGGAGTTGCCTGTAGTGACAAACCCACTGACAATTATCACCCAACTCTGCACTTCCTCTCAGTTCTATAGAGTTTCTTTTAGGTTTTGGTTTTCCATCCTGCAAATTCATCAACCTTGTTTCCAGATGCAGCAGAGAGCTGTTTTTAGCCAGAAAGCTCAGATAAACCCACTGCACCAAACAGCAGACAAACAAAGTCAGTGACTAGCTGTCGAACATAGTGGAGCAGTTAGGTGCGTAAGGAGCCACAAATAAAGTGGATATTTCACTTACATTCATCGGGTGGTCAAAAACCGTTTGCTAACACTGTCACAAAGAACTAAATAAGGTAAAAAGAGGAGATATTTCATTTTTAGTTGGTTCTACTAGTGAGGGATCAATCTTACTTTTAAACCAATGGGCTACCAATTATGGAGAAATGGCACTGTAATTTAATAGGATATGCAGAAATGCTGGATTTCTCAAAACACTGTGATTAACTTTTGGACTTTTTGATTATACATACTGAACACTAGCATGGGTCATCAGTGAAGATGCACTGATTTCCAGGAAGTAACTGTTGTAAGTGTTCATTTCATAGAGTCTTCATATAATCTTTAATCATCCTTGAAATCAAGAAATGCATTCCCCAACCTTTGTGTCTTCCCCTTTTTGAAACCAAACACAATTGTTTAATTGAATTTCCTGTTGTTTTTTAGCATCTCGGAATTGGCTTACAACACTCTTTCTCTGCCCATTCATCTGAAAAAACGATCTATATAGATAGGCGTGTAAGATTTCCACCAGATGGGTTGACCTGCAGGGAGCAGATCCCTTGGTGTCAAAGCTGATTTATACTTCTGTGTCAAGGTGTCACAGTGTAGGTTTCTGCAGTGTCTCTGCATGTGCATACAACCCGTTCAAAAATGTGACATGAACTCAAGTTTTAAGAAGTTATTGGAAATCTGAGTGGCATATTTGGACTGTTTTGCATTTTTCCATTGGCACTTCCCATCTTCAGTGCTGTCTGTAGGACCATCTACTATTTTTATGTGGTCTTCTTTTTGGCAATGCATCAATTCTTCATCTAACGACGCCATACCCACCCCTTAACTCTCTGTCCAGGGTGACTGATAGTCAGGAAGGGTACGAGGATGTCCAGTGGAACAGCAGCAGTAACAGCCACCCCCCCTGGCTGCGCTTTCACCTGAGTATCTCCCGCTGGCAGCTCTACCCCCATCATGACCCCAACATGGAGCTTTTGACCCAACAGCTTGCCACACACCGCATCATCAGTGCAGGTCTGACATCCATGCATCTTCTGAGTTGTGTTTCCCATTGGGTGGTCTATGTCTGTGCAATCTTTCCTTTTTGTATTATCATTAGTTTTACTCCACCACAGTAATGTCAGAGCCTTATTGCCTGACATTTGTTACTCCATGCATGACAGAGGAGGTGTCAGACAAGCAAGGGAGAGATGTTTATCAAGTAGAGGACAGGAGCTGGGTTTGTTTAGTCAGAGGGTGACGCAATGAACTTCTTGCTTAAATTATTGTATTACGGACTATTGTAAGACTGTATTCTGCACAAGAATGACACAGCAACCTGAAAAGGAGTAGATCTTTCAGAACTAAAACAAATTTTACCCCCAGATC
Source organism: Thunnus maccoyii (assembly GCF_910596095.1). Classification (NCBI taxonomy): domain Eukaryota; kingdom Metazoa; phylum Chordata; class Actinopteri; order Scombriformes; family Scombridae; genus Thunnus; species Thunnus maccoyii. Next base: position 8,187,660 of record NC_056534.1, on the reverse strand, counting down.
AAACCTGTGGAGGTCACGGCAGAATTGAGAGGAGGGTTGTCGTGATTATGCTGTATAGCTGACACCTTTTAGGGTTAACCTTTCAAATGCAGATTCACTTTGATGTCTTCCTGCAATGAAACCTACTCTGAGCCTTTGAGAGGCCTTGGAGGTTTAGCAGAGGATGGGCAGGAATCTATGAGCCACTGCCAATGTGGTAAACATCTCAACATCAGTCAGTCATGCATGTTCCCTCACACTAACTTCTTCATATTGAGTGTAACGCTTTTCAATTTGTGTATGTGGTCTGGTTTCAAGTTGTGAGGACTGACCTCTGACAGTCTATTGTTTTTGTGAGGACATTCTGGCTGGGCCTTTCAGTGAAAAATGATAATTCAAGTTTGGTGTTTAGATTAGGGCTTGGGTTACTATTGGTAAACTGATCTCTTAACAGGAAACTATGTAACTTTTGCTGAATAACAGCCAGTGTGGCCACATATGACAATTACTGGATAATGGTAAATGGTAAAATGCAGTGTAGCAGTATCACAAGTAGAGAATAGTCATAAAGTCAGCAAACTAACTCAGTAATATTAGTTATGCACCAATATCTATCTAAAGTTTACCAGACCAGTACAACTGGAGCAGAAAGAACCCCCTGAGCGTATTGAACTGAGCAAATGCAAATTATATTTTGTATAAAAGCACAAAGCTTCACAGTTCTTCCTGTCTAACCATTTACAGATCCCAATATTACTGTGACTCATTTTAGGGCAGGAGTGCACACAAAACAGGACAGTTGAATAATAAAATAAAACATTAAATAAATAGACAAGGGGAAAAAAAAGATTATTCATTTTGCCTCTGTAATTCTGACTTTTTCAGAGTAAACTTGAGAGAGCGAAGATCACAATCATGACTGCAGGCAAAATGATTTAAAAAAAGTCAGTATTTTATTTTAGGTATTCAATTTTTGGACTAGTGCGCAAAAAAGAGGGGCATGTGGATAGATCTAAGTAACTCCTGAGATATAGATATATAAAAGGGAGAAAAAGAAAAAGAAAAGAAGGTAACGAACATTTACAGATTTAAAAAAAATGAAAATGTATTGAAATCTGTGGTAAAGAAGATCTAAATGTTACACAGAACTTACATTAGTATAAATCTGTCCTTCGTATGACACATTGCATAGTAAACATTGGGTATCATTCAAGTAGTCCAATATACTGCCATATAGCCAAATGTGTGTATGTGTGTGTGAGAGTCAGAGATGGACACGTGACTATCCACAGATTGATTCAATTGTTTTATATGTTGGTGATGACGCACACACAGCATTTTCTGTGTTACATCTTGCTTTATGTGTGTGTGTGTGCCATTAACATGTGATGTGTTTGGTCACAGCATGGTGTATTGTGTCTGTGTGTGTGTGTTTGTACTGCGTGCTTAGTTGCTATGGTAATATTCTCAGCACTGTTTTTCCAGTGCAGAAGTCTGGGGGGACACAACTGAAGCTGGTGATGTCATTTCACAACTATGGACAAGCCATGTTCAAACCCATGAAGTGAGTCACACATGGCAAATCCAACACATTACTCATATTACAAAGAATTTATAAAATGCGAGGATGACTGAATCCTTTAAATCCTCTTTAAATAATCTAACAAGACACGAGGAAATGCTGTAAATGAGTCAAAGAAGAGGGAGCCACCAGCCTCCAGACAAATGAGAAATGTATTGTTTGAGTAAATATTAGCCACATTTTGTGGGGAATGGCAACCTATACACCCCACGTGTTCTTGTTCAGAGCAACCTCTTGTTCACTTGAAGTAAACACATTGCTGATGACTGTATTCACTGTACTTTGACATTGCCTCTTTCCTGTCAGGCAAGAGAGAAATGAAGAAACCAATTACAATCTCTACTATTTCTCAGACTTTGAGAGACACAATGCAGAAATTGCAGCTTTTCACCTGGACAGGTACCAAGTTATGTTTTGTTATCTAGAAAACTGCAATATAACACCTTATAGTGAGCACAAAATTGTGGATAAAATGGTCACACAATCAATACATGTTACCCAGCATTGTATTGTATTTTCTTCTCTCCTCCCTTCTCTCTCTTGGTTTTATCTCTCTATCTGTCTCTCCTTGCTTGTCCTCATCTCATATGTTCTTCCACTCTCTCTGCAGGATTTTGGGTTACAGGAGAGTCCCTCCAGTAGTTGGGAGGCAGGTGGATGTGGTCAAGGAGATCAAAGACATCACTATCGACCGCAAACTGGCCCGCACCTTTTTTACCTCCCCTGGTACTGCTCATGTACTCCTCCATTATTCATTTACCTCCCTTAAAATGGCCTCATATGTCAACTGATTATGAATCTCTTTGGATGTTCTTCCTTTCTCACTAGTCACAAGTCACCACCCACCACCTCTTTCATCCTAATTTTATTTTTTTCCTCCTCCTCTCCTCTCTTCTCCTCGCCTCTCCTCTCCTCTGTGTGCTCCTCTGGCTCCCCCTAGTGGGAAGTGTCTGTTTCTATGGCCAGTGCACGTACTACTGTTCCACAGAGCATGCCGTGTGCGGCCGTCCAAGGACCCTGGAGGCCTCTTTGGCTGTCATGCTGCCTGATCTATCCCTGGCGTCCCGGAGGTCGTGGAGATCCCCCTGGAGACGCTCCTACAGCCGCAGCAAGCTGGCAAAGTTAGTAGTTCTTTAGAAACTACTGTGTTGTAAATTGATCCATATAGTATGTCACATATGATCTCACTGGACTCCCAAAACTAAACTATGTGGCTCCACATGAAAACATGCTGAACAAAAGATCTTCCTAAACTCTCTGTTTCCTTGAAGATTATCATTCAGTCAATTTTTAATTTTAAACTACAGCAACAGTTGTGTTGCATTTTAATATCAATATATCATCATTAATTCATGTTATACCACACAAGTCGTGAGACAGTAGCAGAATTGCCATAAATAACACAAGATTGTGAGCTTCTACTGCCGTAAATACTGCATGTGTAGGTCAGATTTTGAAGGAAATTAGCTCTTTTGTGCAGCAGCATAAACAGAACTAAAGCTTGGCGGAATTACGGAAAGATGCACCATTTATTTTAAATATGTTTATTGTTTTCAGTAAAGTCAAACTACCCTTTGTGCCAGGAAGAAATTGAAATACTAGAAATGTAGTCTTAATGATGAAAAACGTCAACAATATAACCAGAGAGACATAGAAGCTACCAGTCATATCAACCACAGATTCTTTTTGGGTGATCATGCCAAAGGATGTCTTTTCTTTTCATGTGCTCCCTGCCTAACAAGAATGATGTCTGTCTATTGCAGATGGGAGACAGAACCAGACTACTGTTCGACAATAAAAAAGACGCCACCATACAACAAAGGCACAAGACTGGTAGACTTAATAGATATGGTCATACTGGACTTCCTGATGAGTAGGTGTATACTGTACATTGTGTTTAAGAGGTCAAATTCAAATTTTAAACTCTTTATAAGTCATAGAAGAGTTCACATCACTGTTGTGACTTTTGACACCTTGTCTTCATAGCAGGAAAACCACAGGTTTAATAATAACATGAATTATGGCTGCATTTCATTTTGGTTTAGCTGTTCCTGTGGTATTATAGCTCTTGGGCATGTCTTACTATCTAATTTACCTACATGGGAGCCACCACCATTAATGATATTAATTAGGTGTGCTTTTCCTGTGGCGATAATTAAAATGTATGCTGTGAAAAAGGTCTATCAGGCTGATCAGTTGTCATGTTCAGTCAGATAGTATTGCATCAACTCTGATGCCAGGATTATGTGTTCATCTAAACCATAAAGCCACCTAAAGCTAAAAACTACAAATTATTTCTGCTGCTGAAACTGCTCACACTCAATAGCCTATGGCTATACTTTTCACCTCTACAAAATGGTAAATTCAACACATTACTCATGTGTATTAAATGCAAGGAAGACTGAATCTTTTAATCCTCTTGAAATAATCCAATAAAGCATGAGGAAAAACTGTGGATGGGGCAACGAAGAGGGATTTTTAAACCTTCAGCCAAAAGAGAAATGTATTGTTTCAGTAAATATTAGAAGGGAGGTGTCTAATATTTTATAAACTCTGTCTTTGTGAGTAGACTAGCCACATTTTATGGTCAATAACAACATCTACAGCCCATGTGTTCTTGTTCAGAGCAACTGAGCTAATAAAAGAAACTTTATTTGTAGTAAAGGATACAAATTGTACACAGACAGCAGGGGAAATACTTTTGTTACAAGCACATAACATGTCAGAGTTTTCGGTTTTGCGCTGTAGTCGCGACAAACTACATTAGATTTTTTAAAAAAGCTGTAAGGTTAAAGGTTAGGAGCAGAGTAAACTCTGCATACTTGACCTTCACCAGCAAAGAGACCAGCCCAACTGCCCAACTGAAGTTTCTGTGCGTTACCGAGGCAACGAGCCGTCGCCGTGGTTGCACTGACAACTTCTGCTCAGCCAGGTAAGAAAGTCACCGAAGTTAATTCTGTTATTTCGTAGTTTTGTAGCTAGTTAGTTGTTTTGAATAAGTTATTTAACTTCTGAAACACACCTTTTGCTTTCTAGTTGTTTTGGTATTTGAACTTCAGCCGTATTAAGAACAGGTGGGGGAAGTCTAACGTCTTTGGTTTACTACTTAGTTAACTAGGTTAGCTGTTACTAACTAACAAAGGTTAGTAAACAGTACAACTTTTTAATGTTATACACTACTGAAATGGAGAATAACGAAACCCACAAAAAGTTATATGTTTAATTTAAAGCATCATGTTAAGTTTAGAATTCATATAGGATAAAAAACTATCGGTTAAAGCAAGTAAATCAGTGCTTTTGACCCATTAGACTGTGCTAATTAAGCTGTTTCTGCAATTGAAAGTAACTAACGTTAGTTTAACACATAGAGGAGGTATTGACAAGATTTTATCTTTGCACTTTATTTCATTATGACTTGCTAAATCTCAGTAGAAAAATGCAGCTTTTCCCAATTCTAGCAAGGGACGGAGTATCTGGAAAAAAAGAAGTTACATACCAGTTATAAACCGAAATGCTGACACTACAAATCCTAAAATATGTCACCATTTCGATATATTGTTATTATTATTATGTGATATGTGACACTATAATGAAGTGACTTATATGGTATTATAATTTTTAGTGCAAATCTAGACAGTAGATTAGGAAAACAATTATTTATTGCCTAAGTACACTCCTCACCTGTCTAAAACTGAATTTGTTGCTTACAGTCAGTAAGAGTAGAGCTCTTGCAACAGTAATAAATGTGTCTGACATCCCAGTCTAGAATATTGTATTCTGTTTTTGGTATGTAGCCAGTTAATGCAGGATAGGTAAAGCATAATATGATAGTGCATGGTGACTCACACTATTCATTAATGTATTTTTTTTACCTTCCAGAAATTCCAGAAAAGGTCTTTATGTAGATTGGAAAGATAAAGTTTGTGGTACCTAAACCTGCTGATGATATTCATAGAGAGATCAGCAGCATGTTCGCTGCCACTTCAGAGAAAAGATCCCATGGTGGAACATCTCAGACATGTGGAAAAGACAGTTCTAGGCCAAATACCAAGGTCAAGAAAAAGGCCCACTCTCCAACTGTCAGTATTTCTTCTGGGTATCAAGTGACTTTACCTCCTATACACCCAGAGCCACCATGCTTCTCAGCAGCTTCACTGGGCAGGTCTCTATTCAGTCGTACCTCCATCCGTCAAAGTGTCCCCTCTGACAGACCTTTATCAGTGGTGGAACTTCCTCGTCTTATAGCCCAAGTAGGACCAGGGAAGGCCATTGGTGACGCAAAATGGACAGAAGGACCTCGACTAATGGCCTCAGCATTAGCCACTGACATCCCTGTCAGAACTGCTGATGAGTCACCAGCAAAGAGGTAAATTAAATAATTACAGAGATCTGATTTAGAATGTGACTCACGCTCTGATTCAATCTGATCCAATTTTAAAAGTTTTGGGTATGAGTGTCATTTCCAATTTAAGCTTATGAGAAATATTGTACTAATTTATGACATAAACAAATACAATGCTGTTATCATACTACATCAGGAAAAATGAGCCTGAGTAAATTTGTAATAATTATGATATCCTGTAGGTAATAGGCATAGGTCTATACAAAGTGACAGAAAAAGTAGCTGACAGATTTATGCTAAGTCCTACAGCATACCTTCCTCTGTTGTTTACACTCACTTTTATTGTTTCAGTTTCACAGAGAAAGATGAATCAATGAAAGTAACAACAAGTAAGAATAAAAAGGCGACCAAACCAAATAACATTCCTCTCACTGGCACAGAGGTAGTTCAACTATTTGTTAGGAAAGGAGACCTGGGAGAACTGGAGCTTTATCACCTGAAAGAAGTGGAGAGTGACTCTTACAGGTACACTTGAAAGTTATTCTACTGCAATGCACACTGTTTAAATATGAATGAAATGTATAAAGGCACACATGTCTTCTCTTCTTTTAGGCCCTACGACCTGCGAGTGGTCCATTCCAGTGAAGCTGGTTCTGAGCACTATGTCTTCTCCTCTCATACTGTCCTACATGTGACAGAGAGGGGTTATGGTGGACTTGTCAGTCTGGCAGAGTGGTACAGAGAGTCTGTGTTGTGGACAGCTTTGCAGGAAATCACATTTTTCAGGGACTTCAGAATGCGGAAAGCTTTTACCTGGTAATAGTAATAATGATAATGATAATAATAATAGCTTTATTGGTATAGCACCTTTCATACAAAATAAAATACAGAAGAAATTACATGCACCAAGTGCTTCACATCAAGAAAGTCATAAAAGGCATAAAATGAACATAAAAACATGTAAATGTACAAAGAAATAAAACATTTTGATATAAGATAAAGTGAAAATAGAATACAAAATGAAATAAAATAAAAACAAAGTGAAAACATAGAATACATACAATGTATAAAATTGAGTAAAAGTACATGTAAGCTGTGCTTTCTGTCTTGTAAGTGATGTTTTTTTCAGGCTTTACCTGCTTGGTGTTTTTTGTGCCAGGTGGCGTAGAAATGTGCGCAAGATCTTTTTTCAGCGCAAGTGTGACAAACTGCAGGGTATGCTGCTCATATCTGTACCTCAGTTCAGAAATGCCCTTTTTCTTTTCTCCAGGTGAGTCGCATCAAATATTCCAGTCTTGAATTATACAATAATGGGATTAATGTCAGCTGGCAAGTGATGCTTTTGATTCAGTATTAGCAGAATTGTTGCTTTTGTTATAATACTTAATATGCTATTATTAAGCTAATTTAAACTCTGACCTTTAGCTTTCATGTACAGTAAGGTGTAAGACAAACAGGGTTAACATTAAATGTTCAGATTTCCCACTAATAATATTATATCTCTTACAGAGCAATTGAAGAACTGAAAAGGACACGCTGGCTGCCTCAGGATGAGTCACGAACCTACACATTGCTGGAATTCAAGAATGTTCTGATCACTAATAATCAAGAGTGTCTGCAGATATTGGGGAAGTTATCACAGTATCGCACTGTCATCCTAAATGTGGTACTTCATTTTTGTATTTCTGACGTAATGCAAAACTAGCTAAAACTAAAACCTGTGTAATTTATATAGCATAGCATTAATTATTGAGTATTTGAGAGCATGACATTTCTTTTTCATGAGTAACATTCAGGAGCATGAGAAATGAGAACTTTTATAGTTTCAGCTGAGAAAGAAGCCTGTCCATTTCATGGGCATGTGGTCAGTGTTCTGGGTGGCATCGTTTTTAGAAGATAAGCTATTCAAATGTTACTACTGTAGTAATGCTCTTTTATCCCCAGGTGAAAGAGAACAGCTATAAGGCCTACCAGGAGCTCCAGCTGCACATGGAATATGCTAAAAAGCCAAATAAATGCTTCGAGCCCATTCACCTCCATCTGGCTCACCAGCAGGAACTGAAGAAAGAGTTGTCCCAGGCTGAAAGCAACTTGGACAAACTGGGCAACTTTGCTGCTCTCATTAATCAAATGACTGTGCAGAGTCTCATCACGATCATCAGACAACATGTAACCTCTTTCCTCAACAATGTTTTGAAGGTGACAAGAGATCATTTGTGAACTCCATTCATGTAGCAGTGTATCCCTACAAAAACATAAACCTTCCTGCTAGAAAAAATGGCAAAAAAATAATAGCATTGTAATTTCTGTCTTTAACACATAGGTTTTTAAGTTAAGATTAAGTCATGGAAACCGATTGAACACTGCTGCAGCCTGCTCTATAGCTATTACCAGGAAAGATATGGAGCCAAATCTAGAATTACTATGATGCACCACTGCTACATAATATAATGGAAGCATCAGATAAAAAAAAAAATAACAAAGCAGTTAATGACCATTTAATCAAATAAATGTTGTTTTTTGTACTTGTCAGAGGGAGAAATCTCAGCAGGGCTGTCTCTTCCAAACCGAACTGTGTGTCAGTGCTAGTGGTCAGCTGACTGTAAACCCACCAATACATCAGTTCCAAGAGGCAGTGAGTGAAGCGCTGCTGACTGTTGGCGACTCTGTAATTCAGGTGATTTATACATTTCCACAGTTGTAAATACAGATGAATTTCATTTTGTTTGCTGGCTAAATGTTAGAGTAACTTAACCCTTTGTGGCATTGACATCTACTATACAGTATATTTTTCAGTTGTTGGCACTGGATGGTATTACTGTTACTAGAAAGTGTGTCTCATATTTGTGAATGTTTGAAAAGGATTGGTGGCTCGATTACTAAAATATGTTTAATTGTGAAAGATGGTAGGTTTTAGTATCTCAAAATTCACAGAAGCTATGGTCATACTTATTTTAAATTTGGTATATATTGCGAGTGTCTTGATCATGAGTTTATAACCAGCCTCATAACAGTTTTATGCTCTGGTAGATGTGTGACACTTGTGGATTATTCCTGGAGGTCAGCAACAGATTCTTCAGCTCTGGTTTTGCTCAGGACTCAATTTCTGACTTCAGTTCACTTGAATATCCTGCTTTTACAGGTACAGCCTTTTGCATTTAAGTTGTCGTTAATGCTTGCAGTTTTAAAGATATAATATTGTTTTATCAAGATTAAAGATTAAAGGTAAAGATACAGATACAATTTTGCATGTCAGAATGCACAATGCTAATTTATTTACTTAGTTAAAATGTAGATTATGATTTCCATGTGTTTTAACCCCCAGGGGAAAATAAGGACAATGATGGGATGGCTTGTCACAGAAAGTTTTGCTGCTGGCGATTGTTCAGAGACAAGTCACTTCACTCGCTGGTTCTGCCAGAACAGACCTTGATAATGGTGCAGGGCAACCAGATGCATGGCAGCTACTATCCTCTCTCAAAAGGACAGCTGGTGTGGCAGATCAGCAGCAATGATGTTTCAAAACAAACTGAGAAAGAGCAGATCAACATCATGCAGGCAAGACTGTGACTTTCATTTCTAGAAAAAGTCGATCATAATCAATACACATGTAAAATATTTTCAGTATCTGCATGTATTTCTAGATATTGTCACAGTTTTTTGTTATTGTCACTGAACAGGAAGCTCAATCAGAAATCCAGCAGCTGTGTGAGAGGTACAGATGGTTGGTAGACATCCATTTGTTCATTAGTCAGTGGAATCCAGCCTCTCTGGAGTCCGTAAAGTCTGCTTTACTGTATGAGGAGCATATTAAGAAGGTGCGCCACTGGTCTGAAAGAATCCACACACTTCCCTCATCAGTCTCTACCTCCAACCAGCTATTCATCATCCTCTGCACCCAAATAAAAGAAAATCTGGGTATGTCTGCACTACATGACTTACTTAATCTTCTCCCCATTGTGTATAAAAAACTCAATTCCTTGATTCCTTGAAGTTAAATAATCATTGCCCCAAACCAGGAAGGAGTAATGAAATGGGACATTCCCATAAGAAACAGCCAGTTAATTTTTGTGGTTTGTTAAAATAGAAAGACTTACTTTCTGATCTTCTATGCTTTTTCCATTTGTTTCTCCAGGGCAACATCTGAGTTTTATTGAAGAAGAAGTTCAAGAGCAGCTAGCTGAGCAGATCAGACTGTACTCAGAGAGCCTCGTATCAGACTTGGAGAGGGCTACTGCTGAACTCAAGACAGAACCCAGAGACTTACATGACTTCTCAAAATACGCTATTATGGTATAGAAACTCTTTAAACTTTACTTACCTGCATAAAAAATAAAGTATTAAAGAAGAAAAAGACAAAATGTAAAGAAGAGAAATACTGTAGATTACTGGTTATGGTTAGGATGGATAAAACAGCCAAAAGGGTAATAAAAGATCCTATAAAAAGACAATACCTTTTTTTATTTAACAAGGATGGCAAATGGAAGATTCAGATTCCCAGCAACTCCTCTTTTGGTCGCATATTCACTTTAATTGAATTATTTATCACCTGCCTTTCCAGAGCGAATGTGCTCTGGATTTATATTTTATAATCCAAGCATAATCAGGTGATAGATGGTATATTTCAACAGTTGCAATACTATAATTTAAATAAACATTAATGAATATATTCCAGTATGTAATTGTAGAATTAGGATGAGTGAGTGCAATTTTATTTTAGATAAAATCTAAAATTAACAAAATTAAAGATATATTTTTGAAAATGAATTAAATGTAATTAATTACATGTTGAATATAATGTCAAAAATTATTTTAAACAAACCTAAATGTTTCTTCTCTCTGCAGCTCAGGGAGTCTGTGAAAAAGTTGTCTGACATGCAGAGACGTTTGGAGTACATTCACTCCCTCCGGGACATCTGCTTGAACTATAGGACAATGACTGAACAGGAGAGGACTTTAAAAGAAAAGGTCTGCTGACATAAAAGAGAAAATGATTGAATGAATTGTCACATTAAAGTTGTACAGCTCAATTTATTGCATAACTTCAGAAGATTACAGCAGTTAGATCACATCTGAGTTATGACTTCTTTGACACTGCAGTGTGTGTGCTTCTGTTTGTGTTCTATATTTAGATGCTGGGCTTGTGGGATTGCCTTTTTCCTCTCTTGAAACAAGCAGATAGCATTGTGTGCCATCATCTTCCTTCAATGGCTAGCGCATTGGACACAATGTTCTCATTTTTGGTCTGTGACCTTAAAAATATGGTCTCTAAAGCTACCTTTGGACAATTCCTTGATCCATCCAAGAATGCTGATGAGATGGTCTCCAAACTGAACTACATGTGTGCTCATGTGCATACTCTCAAAACAAAGCTGGAACAGCTTAGTAGGAACAGTGAAAATCTACAAGGTGAGATGTTCTGAATTATATAAATGAATGAATAAATCATAAGTCATTTGTTTATTTTCCTTATATTGAGAGTTTGTATCATTGCGGTAGACCTGGGAATTTGAAAATAGCAGTTACAGGCATGAAAAAGTTATTATTGAACATGACCACCACAGCAAAACACTTTTTATTAAATTACAGTATGCATGACCCACACTAAGGCAAATGTATTGTCTTGTGTGACAGTTGCAGCAGCAGATTTGCCACATTCAAACTACATACTGAAAAAGGAGAACAAATGGAACATTAACAGTGGTTTTGATCCTGGAATATCCATGGAAAATACTATTGTCATGCCATTAACTTACAAAAGATTCTTCCACTCTCTCATCTTCTAATTAGACCATTATGTTTCCCATGATTTTCCATTAGAAAATCCAATGGATTTGACCATTCTAACAACAGATGTTCACAAAATCAAGGCCCGTAAGGAGCTGTGGGAGCTGACAGCTCTATACAGAACATGGATAAAAGAGTGGAGAAAGTTGCTGTTCACTGAGGTAAGATGCCAAATGAACCTCTGTCTGCTTATTGACATGATGATATTTTACAAACAGTTAATAATTTGTATAAAATGATGTGTACATTTTAAACAAATACTCTTTATAGTCCCAATATGTAGTTATAGCAATCACAATTTATATATTTTGGTTAAAATATACTTGAACTTGAATTTGCTTTGGTCTTAATTGATACCCTTCTAAAATTTCTTCTCTCTTGGAAAAAAAAGCCTAATGTTAGCATCTGAAGTGTTAGCAAACACACCCTATAGCATAGTACAAGGTCTAAAATTAAATAAACTGTTTTTTAAAGATAGAAAAACACTGAGCTGTCATCGTTGTCCATGTGATCTGAACCAAGAGATAATTAACCCATGTGTTTTGATCCCCTGTCATGTCATATAATATATATAGAGGCTGCTATCAAATTGCAGCTAAGCCAAGACAACAACTCAGTATTTCACCTGAAAAAACAGCTCTCTTTCTCTATCTTTTGATCTTTCTGACCTTACTGCTAATATTAATCTTCTGAAATATTTTTCTGTCAGGTTGTGGTGTCACAAGCTCAAGAGAAAATTGCCAAGTGGCAGGAGCAAGCTATATCTCTAACAAGCACCATACCTACACATGATGCAGTGCTGCAGGAGACTTTGGGAATCCTAGAGAGCTTAAGTCATCAGCTTGCAGTCATGGCCAAGCTGCAGAGCCCGACACTCAAACATAAACACTGGAAAGCTATTTTCCAAGGTCAGATACTCAGCCCATAGTGTAACACATGCATGTTCTGTGAACCACAGCATATCTAATATGATCAAAATACATTCCATCTGACAGGCATGGGCCTACTATATGTCCCAGAGAAGAAGGTGACTGTTGCTGAACTGATGTCTCAACAGCTTGAAGTTCACCAGGAACTAATTAATAAGGTGGGAGCCAAAGAGATGTTACATATTGAGCATGCTGTGGCAGTGGTACTAAAATCAGGAAACATAAGGGCAGAAATAATTTGTTGAAAAATTTCAGGTGAAAACCGATAGGCTCAACCAACACCAAATTATCCTCATATATCACTGAAATGTGACACTCAACTGATTTAGCTTACAGTAACTTTTACTTTGTCAGATATGCAGGGATGCACAAGCAGAGTGTGACATGGAGCAGGCCTTCCAAAGGCTTCAACAGGAATGGAAAGCCAGACTCTTCCAGCTGGATAAATTCAGAGTTCCTGTTTGGCAGTATTGTGAGCAACAACATGGATTAACAGAGAGGCCCACAGCTGGCACCATTTCAAATTCCCAAACTGCCAGTCAAAAGTCCTGTAATGATGTTAGATTCATCGTCATTGGTGAGACTGAATAACAACTGACTGAATAACAAGCTAGTAAATTAATAATACAGATGTAGTCATTGTTGTAGTTGGTGTTGAGTCTTACTTTTTACTGCATGCTTATTGAATTACTTATTTGGCCCCATCAACAGAAGGAAATATGTAGAAATGATATTCTGTGATCTGCTAATATGCTTTTTTTTAGATACGAAAATCCACTTTGCTCAGACCGAAAATGATTTGATGTCTTTGTCCATCATTTTGAAGTCCTCACACAGCACTGAATTCAGGTTGCAGGTGGAAGATTGGATTCAGTCACTACAAGAACTCGGTAAAGATTTTCAGTATTTTCCTCCAAGTGCAGAAACAGAACATACTTGTGAGAATACAGTTTATTGATTTTTGCTTTCCCTTTCAATATTTATAGGGAAGCTGCTTGATTTATTTGAAAGATACCAGCAAATATGGGCCTTCCTGACCAAGGTGTTTCATGAAACATCCTTTAGTGTTCAGAGAGTGGACCTGGTATGTCCCTGTGTCATCAAAAGTCAAACCAACATCATTTTTACAATGCTTTGAAACTGATGAATGTCAGTGCTTTGCTTTATTTTTACATGTCAAATTAATGCTTATTTTTCTTCTTATTCCATAGCTGGAGCGTTTCCAACCAGTTGATGAAACATTTAAGAACATTATGCATACTATATCAACTGACCTTCGTGTGTTGAACCTTGTGCATTCCAAGATGACAAATGATAAATTCCATGGTAATAGTCTTTGCCAGATCCTCATTAATGGTCTTTCTACAATGGAAGCTATATACAACCAGATGGTGGATCTCCGGGATGCCCTCTGTGAAGTGTTTCCAAGAGTCTGGTTCTTGAGTGACAGGGAAGTAATAGAACTACTCTGCTTTCACCCAACACCCTCCACACTGCTACCCTTTGTACGCAAATTCTTTAAAGGGGTACGTTGGCTCGAGGTGGACTATGAAATGCCATCTAATACAAGAGATCTAAAAGGTTGTGGGGCTACATCTGTTAGCCACAGACATATGAAGGTGCTTGGGGTTTTTGGCAGCCTACAGGAGCACATTACTTTTATTTCTCCTTTGGAACCAAATTGCAATCCCTTGGTTTGGCTTTGTGCCTTTGAGAAACAATTCAAGTTTACCATGGAACAGCTCCTGAAACAATGTGCTGATGTACAAAGCCAACTTAAACCATCCAATCAAGACTTGTCATGTGATACGAAAGTTGGAGACATCCTGCTCCATATTGCTGATAGGAGGAAAAATGCACAACCTGTGCTGGATATGCTGTCTGAATATCCCCTTCAGTGTCTGCTGGTGGCTGAGGAGGCAGTATGGTTCAGAGTTGTTCTACAAGCTTTCCAAGAATCAAGCTCGATGAAGTTAAGCAACATAAAGGCATACAACTGTGCAAAACTGAAAACCCTTGGCCAGTCCATAAGGGATAGAATCACAGGGTCTAAAAGTGAATCACTGGTTTCTAAGTACATGATGATGTGCCTGCGTGCTTTAGTGCAACTTACAATGAATCATGCACAGCAGCTATCTCAGCTCATGGAGGTGAAATGTGAGCTGGAATCTTCTTTTGAATGGCTGAGTTTAATGAAGTATTGTATAACCTCAGATGATCAGAGTGTAAAAGGCAATGATGATTCAACATGTTATGTGGATGTTTTGTGCCATCGACTCCAGTATGGTTATGAGTATTTTGGTCCAGAAGATTGGCTGATGGTGCACACTCCCTCCACAGATCGGGGGATAGTGGGGATTCTCCTTGCACTGACAAGCTACAGGTGTGGGTTTATGAGTGGACCTTGCATGTCTGGAAAGAAAAAGACTGTGGTCCAGTTAGGGAAAATGCTGGGACGACAGGTTGTCATTATACAGTGCTGTCCAAGCATGAGACCCAATGTTGTTCAGCAGATGTTGTTTGGTGCTCTCCAGACTGGAGCATGGCTTGTGCTGGACTCTGTGGACTTACTAACACAAGGGATCCAGTCATCACTGGGACAGTATCTAGAAGACATTCACCAATCCTTCTCTGAGTTAATGAAAAAGAAGAATCAAAGTGTGAATGAGGAGCTAAAGGATGGGACTACTGATGGGGTCACAGGTTGCAAAAACATTGTGGATCCAGAATGCCATATGGTACTTGCAGGGAAAAGCCTTTCTGCTAGCCTAAGCTATGGATGTGTTCTCATTTCATCAAAGGGGTACACATCTGAAGTTCCACAAAGTCTCCGATTTGCAACCAGACCTGTTGCATTAACCCATCCAGATTACAGGATCATTGCAGAAGTAATGTTGGCCTCCATTGGTTTCTCAGAGGCCATGTCTTTAAGTCGACGTCTGGTGTCCCTCATCAGCCTGGCCAAGGATTTGCTCTATCTGCCTGATGTCATCACTCAAGACCAGAGCGGTTATCTTGTGGTCTTGCAAAAGATCATCTCTGCCTCTGAAATACAGTTACAACAAGGTGTAAGGCAACGAGAAATTTCAGATAAGGCTAAACGATTGGCTGCAGAACAAACTGATCTTACACCTCCACAAAATGTGACTGCCAGACTTATTGAGAATGATAGAGAAGAAGCTGAAAAGCCTTCAATGTCGTGCAGCTCTCATTTCTCAATTATACGGGGATTAATGGAGGAGACAGCTATTGTCAAAGCAATTCTTTCTGTGTTATTACCTGTTATTCATGAGCCCAAGAAAGCCTCACAGTTCTACATCATTTTCAAGGACACATTCCCCATAGCATGCCAGTTTCCTCTTTTTCAACAATATATTGATGAAGAAGAAAAGAAGCAACTTAAAGAGGCAGTTACAGAAGAATTAGAGAGGAAATTGTTTCATTCTGACACAGAAATGATTTGCAGTGCTCTTACACTTTACCATACCATGACATTCTCTCAGGCTGTTATGCTTGTAGGGCACACAGGTAGTGGAAAAACAACCTGTTTTAGTGCTCTAGCTGGAGCACTCAGTAGTCTGGCTGCCAAGGCAGTGGAAAATGTGTTTGAAAATGACAATATGATTGAAGAAGGTACCCCACAAGCAGAGTCACAGATCTCTGCTTTAACCTGGAGCTACATTGACACTGTGGTCTTATTTCCTAATGCCATGTCTCACGAAGAGGTATTTGGTTACTTCTGTGAAAAAAGAGGATGGCAAGATGGAGCTGTTGCAAAGGTGTTGAGAGATTCAGAACGACGTGAACGCACAAGTTCTGAAATGTGCAAGAATAAGAAGAAAAGTGATCAGACCACAATAATGAAATGGCTTGTAATGGATGGAGAGCCTGTGGGGCAACCTGGCTGGTTAGATTACTTAACCACACTGTGTAATCTCGAGGACCCATATCTGTACCTGTCATCAGGTGAAACACTTGTGCCGTCCCAATCACACCTTAAGCTACTTATGGAAATCACTGACCTAAGTGATGCAAGTCCCTCTGTAGTGACTCGTTGCAGCCTTGTTTATTTCACAGGGACTGATCTGTGGAAGGCTGTGTGGAAGAGTGAAATGGATGCTCTCCATTGTGAACACACACTGGATCAAGGGACCTTGAAAATGTGGAATCGTCTGGGTGAAGATCTTTTCTCCAGCACTCTGAGTTTGCTTAAGCAAAATGCAATTCATAGTGAAGGAGAATCTTGTAAAAGCTCAATATATGGCATGAAAGAAATCATGTCATTCAGTCGGATCCTTCGTGCCCTCCTACAACATTTTGGGAAGGAAGTAGAGGAATCTGAAGCAGCACCACAAATAGACAAAAGAGGTATGACCATTACTCATGTTCTTAAAAATTTAACATAAGTAGTAGTTAAGTTAGGGATTTAACTTTTCAAACAACTGCTATGTTTATCACTGATTATACCAGCAGATATACCTCTACATAGAACTGACACGTCAGATGCCGAAATGAAAGAAGGGCTTTTTCTGGTGGCCTATATTTGGGGGTTTGGTGGACATCTGCATCCTCGGTATGACAATCCTAAATGACCTTTTATGTTGTCACCTGTCTCATACTGTACGCACACACCAGGCAAATGTTTTAGTCGTGTATTATTGCCATCAAAATGTCTTGTAACTTTTTTACCAAAATGCCTCCAAAATGAATACAAGTCATAGTTTTTCTCATACTGTATATTTTATGTTTTTATTTCAGCCACTGGCCACAGTTTGACACTGTAGCCCGCCAGCTTCTGTTTAATAGCCGGTACAAACTTGTGGTTCCAGATGAAGAGACTGTGTTTGAACACTTTTTTGGCATCGACAGTAAGATATGCCCCAGGGAATCACTGTTGACAAATTCCATCACTCCCAAGGTTTGTCCTGAACAAAATACATAAATTTAGTGTTCATGTACATTTTAATATCTGAACTAATAAGAGTCTTAATGTATTTACATAGTACAGGAAATATACATATCTCCTGAACCTCATGTTGGAGGCAAATCAGCCAGTGTTGGTTGCAGGAGAGCCCTGTTCAGGAAAAACCACTCTGTGTAACTCTTTGTTGAGTTTTGACAAGCCACACATTAGCCTACCAGCCAATCCACTCCTGAGCTCCAGAGACCTGCGCTCAATACTGAATGGCATCAGCTGCCAGAGGACCTGCAAAGATACCATGGGTTCCATGACCAAACAGTCAAGCCTGCTTCTTTTTGTGGATGATTTGCATGAAGCCCCATGTGGTGAGTAGGAAAAAGTACCTTAGGGGGAGTAAATGTGTTGAAATTTAAATCTAAATGTACAATGTGTTAAACTGTATCAATTTAGTATATCTTTCCTTTTGATAGATGTGTTTGGGAAGATGTCAAAGGCCCTAGAGACGCTACGACAAAGTATTTCAAAAGGAGGGATTCTTACATTTGATACCAACCACTTCAAGTTATTGAGTCCTGGAACCATCAGCTACATGGCTACCTGTTGTGTCTTTGAATTGGGCAACCACCACAGTCACTTGATATCTTCCAGGCTCTCACGCCTGTTCTCCATCTTTGTGCTTCCTAGCTTAACCATAGACAGTATATTGTCTATCCATTCTCCTCAGCTAAAACTTTGGCTCCAAAACATGCCATTTATCCAGAGTGTTGCGGATATGGCATGTTGTATCATCACTGCAACTAAAAATCTGTATCATGCAGTTGGTGAAAAATTCCAGCCCAATGTGCAGAGGCCCTACTTTATGTTCTCCCATCATGACCTGCAAAAGGTGTTTCGGGGGATGTGCCTGTGGCAGCCTAACATCCCAAATACAGCGACAATGCAGAAAAAGAAGTATGCAACACCAAGTTTTCTTCCAGTCCTGACAGGGCCTGCAACAACAGTGCTTGACATAGCACATCTCTGGATGCATGAGTGCATGCGTACTTTCAGTGATAGGTTATGCTCAGAGGATGAAAGCAAAACTCTTCAGTCACTCATAGCCAAGGCAGCAACAACACACTATGGAATTAGATTGGTCAATGAACTCAACTCTGACAGTTTAGATTGCCCACCTGCTGTCACAAGTCTCACTGTTCACACACTACCCATTGACACAGCAGGCACCTGTAAGCCAATAGGTCAGAGTCCAGATACACTAAATCTGGTACAAGAACCAAAACCAGCTGGCCAATTAGACCTGAAGAAAGACTATACATTGACTGATCCATCCTTTCCATCTGAAAACAATCATTTAGAAGATACAAGCCTAAAACCCCACCCTCTGCAACCCCAGATTCTTCAGCATATGGAGGATGTAATGGCTAAACTTGTATATTGTCCTGAGCTCTCTGAGGCCTTGAATTCAATGACTCAGCAACACAATTTCAAATGTAGTTCTTCTTACCAGGAGGGAGACCTTGATGTACTAGTGCAGAAGGTTTCTGCACTCATGGACAGAAAAGAGGAAGACAAAGGACAGGAAGTTGATAATGCCCACAACATCACATCCAAATACATCGTACACAGACAGAGGGTGTGTCAGCTGTTACATATCCTCAGGGCTTTGCTCATTCCAGGAGGTCATGGTGTGCTGTTTGGCTCAGACAGAGGCACAGGCCGCAAAACATCTGTGCGTTTAGCCGCCTATGTTACAGGCTACCAGTTGATGGAGATACATCCTGGTAATGAGAGTAAGTTGCATAAAATCCTAAAACAGGCTGGGAGTCAAACTAGAATGGATGGCGTTAATGTCATCATACTTGTCCATGAGGGAATTAGCCCATCTGTCAGAGAAGAACTTCTGGTGGCTATGGCCCACAGTACCTACCCCGGGCTCCACACAGAGGAGGACCTGAGGAACCTTGTTTCCAGAGTGACTGCTGTGAAAAACTCCAGAAGATATCTTAGGGACAGTTGGAATTTTGAGAAGTAAGAAGACCTAATTGCTGACCTAGTTTGCTACATTATTTAGGACTAACATAGAGACAACTAGTAGTTGTTAGTATTCAACCCTCCTGTTACATTGTATCACTGAAAGATTAGGCCTAGAAATACATGCAATGTATTCAGTGTTCATTTGGAATTTACTGACATCCTAACATCCAAAAGTGTAATGTAGTGCTAATGTACTTCTGATGTATGCATTCATTAATACATTCAGTTATATGTTAGTGGTACTGTAGACAAGTAAACTGCTTGCAGTTAAGTATTCGGAAAAGAAAATGTGTGTACTTTGTAAACCTTTTTTGTTCTTTTCTTTTTAACGAAGGTACTTGAGCCGAATCCACAGAAATGTACATGTGTTCCTGTTGATGCCCTTCACCATTTCAGACAGCAGTGAAATACCTGCCAACAATGGATCCCCTGGATGGAATGTAAATAAGTATTTTTTTTATGACTACACTCGTCGTTGACACTTTGTATCTGTATTGCATAACAAAACAAACAGTACTTTTCAGACCACATTCATCCAAAAAAGTGTAGCTACACCTCATATTCAACAAACATTTGCAAGCAAAATGTGATCATGTCATGAAAAATGAATTTTAAAACTAAGCCAGCAAGCAGTAAGGTGGAGAAATCAGTACAGGCACAACCATTTAAGACAACAAGGTTGATTGATGCAATATCTATCAAACTGGTCTTTTTAAGTTGAATGGGGGCAGGAACCTTTGTACACCAACTGTCACATCACAGCAAAGTCAGTGAGGTTCACACTGCAGCTGTAGCCTATGTTGTTAAGTGTACACAGCCTTCACACAGTCCTGGTCTCTACTGTGATGTGATATTTTGGATAGCAATAGCTCTGTATGCTAAGTGTATGTTGCACAATTAACTTAAAATTGGAAATTATGTTAGAAATTATTACATTTCCAATTTGATTTTAAATAGTGGAGGTTTATGGAGAACATTTTACCCTATTGCGATCCAGGTACAAATGGCCAAGGCCCTGAGCCTCAGCTGCTGTGTGGAGGTGTACCAGCCTTGGTCCAATCAGTCTTTGGTGGAAGTTGCTTCTCAATGCCTGAAAATGAGTGACCCAAAAAGTAAGTCAGACCACCAAAGTGATTCATATCCATTTCATGTTTACCAGTTTCTACTGGTAGTATTATTCCAGACGGTACCAAGATACACCCTTCTTTTTCTTTTAACTTAGTGAAGAGAGAAGGCTCAGAGGCCAGTCTGTCTGTGGCTATGGCAGGAATCCATCAATCTGCATGTCAGTATGCTTCTGTCCTTTTAAGAGCTCAGCCTTTCAGCCCCCAGACGTATACGGAGTTCATTGCCCACTTTGGTTACCTCTGCAACCACCTGCGCAAGCAATGGCAGGGCCAAGCCAACAGGTAGTTGGTCTTTCACTTGAAGAATCATTTTCCCCTGTCCCTGTGTCTCTAGTATTTAATGTGCTGACTGATGATGTACAAATGCAAATATATTTGTGATGATACTTTGCCAACTTTATCTGATATTGTGACCCTCTATCATATCTAAAAGAAACAAAATATTTGGTGCACTGTAAATTATCATGCAATCAAACACAGCTGCACCACAAACTACACCCTGATCAATATCTGAAACAGTCACAACAAAAATTAAAGATAGTAACCTTCGCAAAGGAAGCATTTGTTGCAGGGCTGTTTTATATGATTTCAGGAGACTGTACAGGTCTAAATTATATTTCTTGACATCCTTTAAATATTCTTCTACTTAATTAATCATACTTAAATTTGCAGGTCTACAATAACTATTTTGTTTTTCAGAGTTATTGCTGCTCTGTCTCATTTGGATGTCGTGAGCAGCACAGCTGTGAAGTACAAACAGGACTTAATAAGACTGCAAGAGAAAGTCGCTGAGACACAGCAGGTAGTGTATATGCAGTTTAAGCAGAATCAATAGTCTGTGTATGGTTGCAGCAGTATTGACTGCCACAGTGTCCATACCACAGGAGGTTCTTTTCCACCGCAGTCATGATTCAAACATTTGAAACAAATATATTGTAGAAATGTACTGCATTCAAGGGCATCTTATTATTTAATTAATTGAGAAACTCTTCAAAAGCAACATTTAGTTTTTGCATCTCATTTTTTGAAAAAGTGATTATGTGACCCTGAACCATCCCATAAATAATAATTGCAATCTGAATATTAAAAAAATTCTTAGAGTTTTGTCTGTATTATTTATACTGTAGCACAGTATTTCTTTGTGAAAACTACATATTTTAGATATCTGTATTACCACTCTGACCCCTTTCTCTCTGTCCTGCAGCTTGAGAAAGAGCTCCTAAGAGCTATAGATGATCAGAGGAGCCTGCTTGAGGAAACCCAGCAGAAATGTGTAGAAGCGGAGAACAAGCTGTATCACTTTGAAGAGCAGATCAATCACGCTCAGGAGCAGGTGAGCAGATTGCAAATTTTTGTATTATTTACAGATAAAATCATAATAATGTGTTCTGATATTGTGTTGTCAAATCCTTAGAACAATTCAGAACATCTCATAGAAGTTTCACAGAAAATGACCTTGACATTTTAAATTTTGTTTCCCAGATTAGATCTGTATTCCAGTCAGGCCTCAAGATTCTTAAGTGTTTGAATCCATCTGACCTGGAGGAGGTACGCCACTACAGAGATCCACCAGATGGAGTGGTAAAAATCATGGATGCTATTTGTTTGTTGTTTAATCGTCCACCAGGCTGGGAAAGTGCTAAACAGCTTCTTGGACAATCCAACTTTTTCCAGGTATGTGGGAAAAACATCTATATCAGGACAAACTATTTGACGCTACTAACTTGCTTGACATAATACAGTACTATTACATGCAAATTAACAAGGTTGACAAGGTTAACAAAGTTGAGTTATCATTCCAATTTGTGTAGAAATGTGTCAGTTACTTTGCCATTGTAGTTTTGAAATTGAAATTTAGTGGCTGTTTTGAGATTACTCAGGTTGGTTAACTTCTCCTTTTCTCAGGAGTTGGAATTTTTTGACCGCTACAGACTGACAAATGAACAGCTGCAGCAGCTTGGCCAGATAGTTAAAAGCCCCCTGTTTGTACCAGAGTCTGTGCGAGAGGTGAGCAAGGCCTGCGAGTCCCTGTGCCAATGGGTCCAGGCTGTGTATGAGTGCTGCTGTATGCAGTACCACCTGGTGGTCAAGCAGCAGTTGGAGGTGCTGGCTGGAGAGGCACAAAATCAACTGTACCTGGCCAAGCAGCAGAAGGAGGATGCATATTATTTCCTAGAGGATTTAAAGTTTCAGCTGCAGTTTGTACAGGAGGCCCTGAAGGAGCAACTGTTACAGCTGCACAGAGCTGAGAGCATGGAAAGAGAAGCTGCTACAGCTGTAGGGCAGTTAGAGATACATGTCAGAGATTGGAGGGCTGCTGCTCAGGTAACAGAATTTGCAAATATACAGTATGTGTCATTAAACATGCCACTTAATTTATTATCATTTCTATTGAAACAAATATGTTTTTCTCAATTTTCCCCTCAGGAGGCAGAGTTGAATAACCAAACCTTACCAGGAGATGCCCTTATCCTGGCTGCAATCACCTCATATTTAGGCCCCTTTGCACCTGATGTACGCACAGAACTGCTGAGCAAGTGGAGGGAGCTATGTCAGACAGGAAGCATCGACATAAACCCCAAGGACCCCAGAGCCTCCCTGTTTACATACCCTGACACAGCACCTCCTTACCCCACACTCGGTTTTCCTATCCCTGTGTCTAAGAGGCTACAGCTGCCTCTGGGTCAGGCATTAGGTATGAACAAGTGGCAGCTCCAGGATGCTGCATCTGCCAGATTGGTAGTGAAGCTGTTGCTGTGGGGCTGCAGGAATACCTGGGTTCAGCGCTGGCCTCTACTGGCAGACACCCAGCATCACCTGGAGATAAGTTCCCAAAACTTCCTCATCAAAGGTATGTCCTTAGATTTACAAATGTCTGTGCTGGGATTTGGCCATTTGTTCGATCCTGTGTCATCCATTCTCTCTGAGATCTTTGCCAAAGTTTGTAATAGCAGTTCAGTCCAGTCATGTACTACTACAAATAATTTAACCTTTTTTTTATTCATCAAATTAGCAACTAATCCCCATTACAACTTGCCATCAATTTATTTTTTGCCCATAGCTATAACACCCAAAGGTATTCAATTTACTATGATTGTATTACCTGCCTGATTAACCAACATTACAAGCAACTGTATACAGAAAATCACAGTTTTTCCTATCCTCTTTATGTATAGACAAAATCTCCACAAAGTCTATGTTGATAGTTTAAGGCCACCAGTTATTGTAGTCTACAGACTCCATATAAGATAAGATCAGAATTATAAATCTTAAAACCAGTACAGTAAGTGTCTGTTCTACAGGAGAGAAGGCCATGCTTGAGAAGGAGTTAGAGTGTGGGATGGTGGTTTGTGCTGATGATCCAAAGCTGCTGGACAAACTGGACCAGGCTGCTGAGAAAGGTGAGTTAGTGGAGGTTACACATATAAAACAAAACTTTTGATATTTGCTTTTATTTGGTTTTGCATGATGTAGTAGTTAATTTGGTGCCAAATATGGTATCATTTCAAAGTTAAAAGTGCCTTTTTTCAGCCTTATATTCATTCTAAACCTTTCTTTTTGCAGGTTTAAGAGTCTTGGTTACTCATGTGGAACGTGCTGTCCCCAGTCCACAATTTATGGCCAGACTGGCACGCCCTGCTGGATGTCGCCTTCCAGGATTAAAACAGCATGTACAGCTGACCCACCCTGAGTTCTGCCTCTTCCTCAGCACCTATCTGCCTGTCCGACTGCTTAGCAGTGGTAAGAAGGAGGCAATACAACTGTAAAGGGATAGACTTGGCTAAAGCTGTCTCATTTTTGCATTTCACTTGCAAAAGAAGTGAAGGATTTTCAAATTAATTTATCACCCCAGCACCATAAATGTGCGGGAATTTGTCTTGGTGACTGTCTAAATGTGTAATTCAGTGATAACACTTATGGCTATTCACAGAGAATATTTCCGCACACAGTGCAAAAATATGTTATTGCTGTATTACTCTGCTTATAAGGAATTTCATCCTAAGATGGAATATATTAAAACAGAAAAAATGAACTGGACACTGAACATTTTGGAAATGAGCTCTTTATTGGAAAGTAGTGACTAACCATTTACTCTTGCTCTTGTTCCTCAGTGATCCCTGCGTCCATCTTGGCTCAGGTATGTGTTGTTGACCTCTCTGTGAGCTCAGAAGAGATCCAGGAGCTGATGCTGACACAGCTGCTGCAGTCTGAGTGTAAAGACCTGCTGATTCAACACCTGCGGTTCCAGAATAACAAGCAGTTGCTGCAGAAGAAACTGGTTGCAGAAGAGGTACTTAAACCAGTATATACAATCATATCAAGCAAATTCTGCTCCTGTTGATCACTTAGTTTCATATGATATAGTGAAGTATTGTCAAATTACTGTTGGACATAGGGGGATATATTTTCTCTTGAACAAAACAAAATTGGCATACAGCACCATTCCTGCCTGACTGTGACAATCCATTTGCCTTATAATTGTTGCCCAAAATTTTTGCTTTGCTCATTGAGGCCTGGTCTTGGTCAATACACATTATTTTGGAATTTACATCATTACAAGCTGGCTGTAAAGTGTGTGTGACAGTTTTCGCTTCCTCTCACACATCAGCATCAACCCTTCATTCACTTAATTAGATTAGTCTTTGTTTCCATAGCAGCTGTCATTGTTAGTTTTCTTCTTAAGTATGCACCAAAATCAGTTTGTGAATTTGAGCCAATGTCCTTGCAAAATCCTACATATTATATCTAAAATACCTTGTTGAAATATTTTTCTCAGGATTCTTGAATTTTGTGAGGTGGCAAGTCATGTCATCATCTAAATGCTCTCCGCAGTTTGCCTCTTGATCTAGCTGATATTTGTCAGACTTGAGTGATTCTCGGTCGATATTTTCCAGATTTGAATCTTGTAATGTATGCTGTGTCTTAATGAAACTACTGCTGTGTCTGTGGTCAATGGATGAAAAAGCTAATTTCTATTGTTAAGTCAAACTAAAACAGAATGTAGTGCTTTCATGCCAAATTCTACTTGATAGATAATAATAATGAATAAATAATAATAATTAAATTATCTGCTTTTGTTTATAGTTGCTGTACACCAATTGACTGTATGCAATCTTGTCTTAGGATGCTCTGATGGACTACATACTGCAGTGTAACACCACACTGCTGCAGGAATCTGATTTTCTCCCTCGTGTGGCTGTTTGTCAAGAAGCAATGAAGAAACTACAGGCGGAGATCCAGGGTCTAAGTGAGGAGCTCAAGTACCATGAGTCCCTGTTTGCTGCTCCTCGACAATTAATGAGGCTAGCTGCCACCCTCTACCAGGCTTTGCAGGAGGTGTCTCGTCTTTCCCCTGCCTACTACTTTTCCTTATCTGGCTTCATCACATTGTTGCGCAAGGCCTTCATTATAAAGGGCAGGCCATTTGTGTCTTACACCATTGGGAAAGTGTCAGCAGGCATAATACCAGAGATCATGAACAGGATGGTAGACCAACTATTGGTCCAATACAGACCTTGTCTCTTCAAGAGCCATGTTGCTGTTCTGAAGCTACTGGTGTCTGTGGCTCTGCTCCAGCACAACCATCTCTGCTCTGAGGCAGAGAAGGCAGCCTTCTTCAAGGGCCTTGTAGACATACAAAGTCCTGTCACTAAAGTGAAACCCTGCTCCTCTCCTGCCACCGCCTCACAGTCCTGCAATTCACTGCCCAGCTGGATATCCCCTCATATCTACCCAGAACTTCTCTGTTTAGACAGGATCCCATCCT
The DNA here is from genome assembly GCF_910596095.1 of Thunnus maccoyii. NCBI lineage: Eukaryota > Metazoa > Chordata > Actinopteri > Scombriformes > Scombridae > Thunnus > Thunnus maccoyii. Next base: position 8,161,192 of record NC_056534.1, on the reverse strand, counting down.
TCAGAGGGTTGACTGCCTCTCTTGCCACTTCCCCCATTCAGTGGCAGGAGTACCTGCACTTTACGTCCTCCACTGTAGTAGGGGCTGTTCCTTTTCGCTCTCACTCCCATCTGTCCTTGCTACAGCGGGCTCTCCTCTGGAAGACCCTGATCCCACATTGCCTAGAGGAACTCGCTGAGGCCATGGCTGCCTGTCACCTCTGCCTGTCTGGACAGACCACAGGAACTGAGGCGCCTCACACTGGGAACCCAGAGGCCCTCTCTAGATTTCTTGTCAAACATGAGGGACCCATCATTCTTACATTGCCTAGTCCATGCAAAGATAACTGGACAAGCATTCAGCCTCTTCACTTAATAAAACAATTGGCCTGCTGTGTAGCAGAAACAAAGGAGGTAATATATACTGTTTGATTTATTTTGTGTCAAGTTAATAGCTGTAAACACTGTACATCTATGCAGTCTTTGATGTTTTTCTAAATGAATACTGTGTGTTTTAGGTTCAGGTGAAAGTAATTTCTTTTGGAGGTCTGTGTGACAAAGAGTTCATCCTCTCAACTCTGGACAAAGCAGTTAATAATGGCCACTGGTTGGTTTTTAATAACTGTCACCTGTTGGACCAATGGGATGATAAAGTACTGATGCACCTCAATCAGGTGATCTCCTCTTTCAAAGGTGGGTGGTCCGTCAAGAACCAGTGTAAGCTGGATTTGTATCATTCATTAGCATTAACAAATATTATGATAAGAACAAAATTTATGAGTCCTGTTCAAAAGCCTAAAAGAGAGCATGCAATGACAGTACTGACTAACCATATTCATCCATCTCTGTCTACCTATCTGCCTTTCTGCCAACCTACATACCTCCACACAGTGAAGCCAGACATAAAAAGCCAGATACACCCATTCTTCCGGCTGTGGTTTATAACTCAAGAAAATGCATCCTCCTCCATACCTGGTAAGTTTAAAATTTTTGTCTGCACTGCTCTATCGAAGTCTCCAAGGATTAGTCATCATAGCTGCAGGAAAGATGAACCAGTCTTTCCTTTTTGCCACAACCACTCAGTATGAAGCTAGAAATATTTTCCAGTCTGATTTTCTACAAACATAACACTATACACTCACAATATTGGTGTGCAGTCAGAGGATAAAAGTACGTGTACATCAGTTTTTCTCAATTAAAGCAATGTCATGATCTTTGTGATTATATTTTCTCAATAACATTCATGATTGTTCGTCTGTAATTTAATTCATGGCAAATTAAAAAATGTGCTTAAGTAAAAACATTAGCCTTTGTCTCGTTTGTTACTCATGTTGCAATAATGATTATGATGACAATGATGATTATCATTTTTATCATTAAACAGTGGCAGTGCGAATGTGTGCCCTGCCTCTGGTCTGTGACTCTGCCTTGGATGTGAAGGAGGAGTTGAGTTGCTCTTTGCGACAGGTGGTGCCTGTCATACAGCGTCAATCACTGTCAAGTGTCACAGCCGACAACTTGGAGCTCCTTCTACACTGTGCCATCTTCCATACTGTCTTACTGCAGAGACAGACCTATAAATACCTGGGCCAGGGGAGAATCCACTGCTGGTGAGGACAGTGGCTCATATATTGTAAACTGTAGATAATATACAGTAGATTCCTTCATTCATTCAATTAGTTTTAACAAATTGAAAACTTCTGCTTCAATTTAGAGGAAAACCAACCAAACCAGTGTTTCAAAGCCGATGTGTGTTTTTGAAATGGTGGATATAATCTTCATATTATTGATGATATTATTATATACATCAAGGATTTCTGCCTGTTTTAAAGGAGCCAGGAAGACCTCCAGGCTTTGGTGGACGCATACATTTGCATTGCCAGTCTCTGCCATAATAAGACTAAGGCTTTGCAGTATATAGCAGGTGAGGCAGCATGAATAGCTAAAACTGTCCTATAAGTTCAGTTGCTGTTATGGTCTAATCTTCTTTCTTTTTTTTTTAATCATAGTCAATCTGGTGCATGGCGGCCATGTGCTAGATTCTGCGGATTTGGAGGTGGTAGAGAGTGTTGCCAAGACCTGTTTCAATACAGTGTCACCTCTCTCGGACAGTGGACCACACATCCTCTCAAATATTATCAGCAGCACTGGGAACTTTGGTAACCAAGCAACTTCCTGATAATACTGTATTTTGCATAGTACAGTATATAGATTACACGCAGAGTGATGGGACAGTGAAGTGGAGGAAATGGAGCATGGAAGGTTTTCAGATGTAGAGCAAGTTCCATGATTGCAGCATTGAAATTAGGCTGATCTACTAAATCAACATTGTAAACAACAAGTAGCAAGTACTTAGAAGCATTAGAGCCAGTGTGTGTGTGTGTGTGTGTGTTTGGTTGCCAAATGTTTTGTGTAAGTGTATTGATAAGAGCTATGTTTCATGTCCTCAGATTTGTCAGGACTGCTGCAGGTTTTGGAGAAGGGTCCTTGGGATTCAGCAAATATCAGTGATACCCTTGTGTTGGGTTTCAGTGCTGATGTGGCAGCTGAGATAGTAAAGATCAATAGCCACAATCTGAGCATACTACTGCAGGCCTCCCAGACTCTAGGAACAACAAGATGTTTCAGCACTGAATTGAACCAGCCTGTCACACTGCCAGCCTACAGCCACGCTAGAGACCGACTGCAGGCTCTGCAGAGTTACTTCACACACAAGAATGACAGCAGATATACAAATGCAGGAGCCATTTCTCACAGTCCCCTATGTGACTTCCTCCAGGCTGAGTGGGATGATCTCATTGATTCAGTATCCTCACTCCTCTCACAGCTCCAACAGCCCATTCAAAACAGCACGCCAACCTTCGCTTCCCTCCTCAAGCTCACTGACTTGTCTCGCTTGGAGAGGAGGGCAGAGTTGCTCAGGGCTTATCTCTGGCACTACAGCACTTCAGATCCACCCGGTGCCTACCGACTATCTGCTTTCAAAAATGCCAGAGGCATTCTGGTGGCATTGATGAGAGAGGCTGCTCAAGTAAATCGCAAATATGTCAGTGATATAACTCTGCATTTTCAGGTAAAGTATAAAAAGAATGAAAAACTAAAAGAGCTTTTCAATTTTGGAACCCAGTGGGTGAAAAAAAGTAATTTACTACCTTGACTTTAACCATTTGCAGGTCTTGCAGGATGATAACTAATAGTCTTCTTGTCTCTCCAGGTTCTGAGTGATAGTACATACCCAGCCTCACTTCCCACAGATGCTTTATATTTGTGTGGCCTGGAGCTGAGAGGGGCATCATGGGATACACAGATAGGAGCCGTACAAGACACACACTCTCCTCAGCCTTGCTCATTCCCTCTTGTTTGTGTCAAGGCTCAAGTTAAGAAAACAGATAGCTCATATTTAAGGGATGCCAGCAATGTCCAAGTCTCAGATGCTTCTCCATCGACTGCCCCTCAGTTACCAGTCTATCAATGCCCTCTTTATCTGGACGAAGAGCAAGAGACAGGAAACTGGGGACTGGCTGATGCTAACATTATTACTACACTTTCCCTTCATGCCAAGTTAAATCCTGTGTTGTGTAGTTTAAGAAGGGTGAGGCTAGTGAGTAGGCTCTGAGTGAACCAGCCTGCTATTAACTGCTGTGATGCACCTGGCAGATAAAAAAATGCACTGATGCAATTAGACACATGTACTGAATAAGCAACACCAGAAATATAAAACAGAGTCATGATTCTTTATGTATAATACTGATGCCACATGAGACATGTTGTGTATGTATTCATTTTTAGGACTAATGTTCACATGATTTTACTTATGTGAATTTGCAGTTACTGTATAATGTATCTTTATACATTATGTTTTGTAATGTTTTTAATTTTGTTTTTCATTGAAGTTGTACAGTGTTATAACAGCAATTTATGGCAACTTGTTTGATCCGGCTAAATCTCACAGAGCCCAAAAGGACTGGAGAGTGTTTATCTTGACAAAATGTCACTGAATCTATTGTAAGCTATTAAAATGAAAAAAAAAAAAATATTAAAAAGGAACATTGACATGTACACTGTTAATGTGTTTGAATAAGCTGTGGTTGTCCTCAAGCTGGGGGGTTCAGTACATCCGTGTGTCATCTGTTCAGTTTTGACACAGGAAGATATTTTATGTTGCAAGGTAATAAACAATACAGTAAATAATTTCTATTTCTTTAATGTGTAAGACCATAATGTGACATGTTCTTTTTGACATTTTAAGAACTTAAGTTTTTGATTGACAGTATCCACTGGATAGTTGCAGCACAAAAATCAACCTAGTTGACTAGTAACTGAATACTTCTTCCTCTTCCTCTAGGTAACATGGACAGGCACCACTATGAAACTTTTGAGAAGTTTGGCAACAATACTTTTCTGCTACACCTTGACAACGGGAGAGCGTGAGTATTTCTGGTGTGTCAAATGTGTTTGTCTACATGTTCAGGTTTCCTTTTGTTTAAAATGGCTGCCATTGTGACTGAGTTTGGGTCTGTTTTCACTGCAGATTCGGGCGCCACTCCAAAGATGAGCCATCTATCTTAGCTCCTTTGGAACAGTGTTGCAGGTATAAACAAGAAAGCGATAAAATGTTGTAATTTCTTACTAGAATTGTTCCTGTCTCCTGTTCTTGGCACTCAAATCATTTACTTTCTCTTGTTGCATTTAGTTAAATGAAATGGTGTTAGATTTATCAGTTCAGGTGAGGCAAATCCAATTTTGTACAGTTTCTGCCTCAAATGTGTTTGCAAGAAAAAAACATGCAGTATCACCTCAAAACCGTACAGTGCAATCATGAAGTAATAACATTGGATATTATCATTCCTAAATACAAATATTTGCTATAATCAAGAGATGCTTTACCTACAAATGATTTATTTATTTATTATTTATTATATGTATTCATAAACATTTTATTCTCATTTTCTTCTCTTCATTGTCCTCTTCACATGCCCCCATCATGCCCCTCCCTCTTTTCCATGTCTCACTTTCTTTTTTAAGAATCCGTCGATCCACCTGGCTACGCCTGCGTCTCCTGTCTCTGCCTCAGTATCGTCTCAGTGATGTCATGCGGGCCTCGCTATCCCATGATCCCCTTCACAGTGTGGCCCCACTGCTGTCGGAGCCCCACCTCACTGCTCTCGATCGGCGTTTGAAAACTGTGCTTGAAACTGTAAGTCGTTGTCTAAAGCGACAGAGTAAGGATAGCAATGATGAGGTCATCTACGACGACATTGCTTCCTTGAAAGACATGGTCACTCCTGCTGGGTAGAGAAGTAACACCTCTGGTATGTTATGATATATATGTACAGTACCAGTCAAATGTTTGGACACACCTTCCCATGCCATTGAATGAGAAAGTGTATCCAAACTTTTGACTGGTATTGTATAATATTACATGTCGCACTAGCACATGCAAGTGGTGTCAGTTATATTAAGTGCCACATTTAATGTCACACTTTTTTGAGCTGTCACAAATTTTGGGTTCTACAACATAGATACTGTACATTACAGCCACTGAATGTAATGGTGTCCCAGGAAAAGGGAACATAGTTTTCAGAGGGGTAGCATCCAAAAATGCATTACAAATTCATGTTGCCAACTTAGTATTAAATTATAGGTTTTATGATTAGATTTGAGGGCTGTTAATATACAACTTTCCTAGAAGTATTGAATTTTTGATGTAAAAATACTAAGAAGAGAAAAAGAAAGATATTGTATTGTTCTTGCCATTTAATTGAAAATTGATGCATTTAAATGTGATGAAAACAAAATTGTTCTGTTATAGATTAATATATGTGTGTCTTTGTGTGTGCGGTCAGGAAGGGGATTTGTGACCATGTGTTGCAGATGCAGTTTGACTGGTGGGGAATGGTGCCATGTACTTGTGTACACCGTGTATTTTAGTTTAGTTTTGTCCATTTTTTTGCATTCTGAAATCATTTCCCTCAATGTCAACAAATTACTTTGACTGTGATGACCGCTATTTGAAACAAATATGTTTCAAAGGCGATTTACAGATAATGTCATGTACATTTTTAGTAAAATCCACATTTTGGTCCATTTTGTTATTTGATTATTCTCTCCAATGCAATTAACAGTACAGTGTTATATGGCTCAGTATATAGCTTATAGTATATGGCTGAGTATTGTTCTGACATTTTTCCCTGTTTTTTTCCCCCTGGATTATATTTCCCAAATATATCTCTATATATGAATGGTCCAATATGCACTGTGGTCCTTGGAATATTAAAAAAAATATGTCCTTGGCATTGACCGTGTTAAGCAAAAGCGTTGTGATGAAATAATCTCAACAAATTCCCACAAGGAAATTGAAATGGGGGAAGACAAAGTAATAATGTTCTCCTTCATTTAATTTGTGTTGAATCAATATTTTTTGGTTTGTTGGTTTACACTAAACTAAGAAACGGCAATTAAACTGGTAAACTATAAATTGCACATGCACAAATTATTATAGTATAAATTTACATACCAAACTATAAATGTATAGGCCTCAGATTCTAGGAAAAGTAGCAAAATTGTTATAATGAAAATTAATATAAATATCTGTTAGGATTTCAGCTACTTGACAAATAATGAAAACAACTATTAATGGACTGTGGTCCAAATACACTATAAAGTACAGAAAAAAAAATCAGAAGCACCTTCTAAATTTTGAATTGCACCATCTGATTATTTAATGTACATGTGATATTTTTGAGGACCTAGAGTTAGAGATAGTAGCTTTCATCTGAATTCAATATCTTAGTCTGTTTGATTTACAGACTTATATTATTTTCATGTTCTTGGGGTGTGCTAGGTTTACAGTATATTTCTCATAGATATTTGATATGCGAGTCATAAAGCATATGTGCCTGTATGTGTGATAGACTTTGAGATATTTCCTCATAGCATTTGCAGGGTCCTTCTGCTACATGAACATGTAATGTATTTGTATCTAACTGCATATGGGAACTTCATATTTAGCTTTTTAAGGCAGTAGTTTTCTTCACCAAAATAGAGGTTCACCCTTAGGTGTGAGTCTACGTCACAGCTAGTTGGGCAGCTGGCTGTCCTCCTTCTCCTTTTCTTTCAGGGCTCCAATCAATAATTTACCTGGCCTGGTCATATCGATGGCACCTGCTCCCTTTTCTCTTCCCCTCGTTCCCTCCCTCGCGCTTTCCGTGAAAACTACTGAACTGCTGATGACAAGGGAGTAAAAGAACTCATTAATGAGTGACAGAAAAAAGGAGACAGAAAAGCAAGGAAACTGCTATCATTCTATCAGACAGGTGTTATCGGTCTTTGGACCAACGGCAGTGAAGGTGACTTTCACTGCCTGAAGACACTGATACACACAGGACAAGAAACGTCTGAGGAAACTTTTTCAGAAGTTTGAATGGGAATACAGACTCTGTTCACAAACTTATTCTGTCCCTGACATTTTTTTAGGCTTTTTCTCTGCTTGAAGTTCATATTTCTTGTCAAATTTGTCACTATGTCGGGAGCCAGTAGCGACCAGCTGCACAGATCAACTTTAACTGTCTATTCAGTGAGTAGCAACTTTCTATTTGGTCTCCTTGTTCACTTCTTTTGGTTTATACTCATGATGTGGCCCACGGGCTGTAATATAGCATTTTAAATGGGAGAAGGAATTGTGATATATATGTAAATTGGGCCTAGTTTCTAGTCATTAGGACTAATTGTCACTAATGTGGAATGACTTTGGTAAGTAATAAGCATTTTAATTCCAGAGTCTGTAGTGATAGCTGAAAAGACTAATGTTTGTGTGTGTGCGTGTCACTTTAGAACCTGATGGAGCACTTCAACCCAGGCCTCCAGAAGCTTGTTGCTTTAGGAACCAGCTATGTCAAAGCTTTTCAAGGTGAGTGAGTTTGTGAGTGACTGGCTGTGTAAATAGACAGCTGGGTGAACGGATGAGTGCGTGTATAAGTGTGTGCGCACATGTGTGTACGAGACAGACACAGGCATTTGCTAATAGTTATTTTTTTCTTATCTCTACCTTTTTATCTTTAGCTATCATTTGAAAAGTTTAAACCTACTACAACAAAATCCACAAAAAAGTCAAGTTGTGTTTGTGAAAATGTAGAACCTAAAGCTAGAAGTCACTAGACCTGTATGGAGCATTAGCTTAGGAGCCATACAGTTAATTGATAAGCATAGTAATGAGCTAAAATAAAGTTTGTACTTACATTATGTAAACATAAAATATGTAAGAGGGAGTTTATATTCTAGCACTGATAGAAATATGGAGCAGAATATAAACCTTCACATAGTGTTCTCCCTAAAAACACATATAACAAAGTTTAGAACTGACGCTCTTGTGTGAATCCTGTTGTGTGTGTTTGTCTGACCTCACCGATCCTTCCTGTCTATGCTTCTCCAATCTTTGTCATGTGTGTTACGTTGGTAAATGGGTGAGCAGCATGTATCATTAATGCACCTCTCTGCATGATAAAACAACAACAAGCCGTCAGTCACAGGGCAACTAGGCAGCGTTGTAAAACTATACCCACTGGCATGGGGCTATTCCTAGACCGAAATCATATATCACATGTCAGCGCTGTGAGGCTTGTGTTTATAGTGAATAAAAAGAGAATTGATTGACTCAATTAGTAGTTCTGCTGGCTGTGATGTTACTCCAGAGCTCATAGGTTTATAATGTTGAGTATTTGAAAAGCTTTTGGTTTATTGTGTGCTGGTGTGTGTTCTGCAGCCTTAGCAGTTTGCAGTGAAGCCTACTTCAGCGCTGTGGCTAAAATGGGTGACCAAGCTCTTCACACGCTATCATCTCGCTCTCTTGGTAAGTGTTTGTGTGTTTGTATGTATGATTGATTATTCAGTCCTCCCATTACAGGTTTCAACCTTAATTTATTGCATTCATTACAGAAAAGGAGTTGTCCTCTAGTGATGGCTAAGTGCTCTATCAAGTTAACATCAAGCCCAATCATACTGAATCAACCTAAATTATGAAATACCACACACACTCAGTAACCTTAAAATGTTGTTCACCCCTTCTGCTCTTTCTTATTCTCTCTTGTATATGTTTCTGTGTGTGTTCACGTATGTGTGTGTGTGTGTGTGTGTGTGTGCGCAGTCCTGAGCAGTGCATGCATGAGTGCATATTTTCCACCAGCTTCACTTTCACTCTGACCCTGGCGACGTGCTAGAGCATTGTTAGTGGTAAACAGCATTATGCTAGCGCATCCCCATTGAGAGTGTGTGGGCTTATACATCACTGCTAGCATAGCGTAACACACGTGGTTCTGCAAGGTTGGCTAACTGAGAAGGTCAGGGAGCCACAGCGTGACCAGGGGCCCTATTGAGTGACGGCCCTTAAATTATAGATGGGGACAGTCTTTCAGCTGCACTCAATTCATTAGTTCAACCACAAGCCATGACAATAGACACGATCAGAGGCACCAATAATATAAAAGGCTTGGCTAACTTTCCATCGTCTTCGCAGCCCAGTTAGTGAGGTCAAAAGAATACCTTGATGACTTGAGTAGTGTTGAATTGTGTTAAAAGTCATTTATTGAGACATTCTTTCTAAATTATTGTGCCTATCTTTTACAAAAAGGACATGAGTGGTAGCACAAAAGTAAAATGAAAACAAATACCTTTTTACTGTAAAGTATAGATGGTAAGTTTAGCAAAATGTCACTAGATTTGCTATATTCTAGAGATTTTTAATGAAACACTTCCCACATTCTTTTTTCAGATAGCCATATTGTTGTACTTGCAACAAAATAACAAAGTATACTGTATTCTCATATAGAATATATAACAAGTAATATAACTATCATATGTAACATTTAAAAGCAGTTCAGAAAAAAATGTCAGAGACCTTTTTGATATTTTGAATTGTTGCAGCAGGTTTTTGATGTGTGTGATATGTGTGTCAACTCTCTTTTTCAGCCAAGTTATTCTATTTTAAACAGGTGATGTCCTGATCCAGATATCAGAAACACAGAGGAGGCTCACTGCAGAGATGGAGGGAGTGGTGAGTACATGTCTTCACTCAACTCATATTATTAAAATTTAAAACACAGGATTCCTGTAGTCTTGGACATTTTAATTTAGGTGCTTTAAAAAGGTCTGTTTTAAAATATTTTCAGATATTATTATGCTTATGTGAAGTAGAATTGTTGTGGGAAAAAATCATGTAATTTAAGGAATACTCCTGTTAGTATTTTACCCAGAGATGATATCTATCCTCTTATCTTACTGAGAATTACAGCAAAAACATTGTATTTCCCAAAATGTCAGAGTCCTTGTTAATTAAGAAATTTGTAAGGGTCATTTGTAGAATCACTTTTGACCCGTTACAAACTGGAGGACCACAGCTGAGATACAGAAAAAGCTGTTTGGAGATTAGTTCCTGCTTGCATTTCGCTGCTTGTTTGCCATTCATAGTGCCACTTGAACGCTTTCAGTGATGTGAATAAGCAAAACATGGCCTCTGATTAAAAAGTTGGCCCGAGGATGTAGCACATTAGCATATAGATTTAGTCAAACAAAACAATCAACCCGATAATGAAAACTAGTGTTTGAACAAGGGGACGGTTTTCATAATGACTTGGCTACATCTCAGAGACATTGTTTTTCATCCTGCTACAGTTCCGATGGTTCCAGGTTGAAGTGTTGCAAGCCATGGAGAAGAATGTCAAACTGGATGAGGAGTACATTGATGTGAGTTTATAAAGGGAAGAAAGCATATGTTTCTATATTTACTATCCTGAGGACCAGTTATGGAGAATTTTGGGTAACTTAATGGGCTATTTTAGGTTGAGAGTTTGGTTTATATTAACAATTAGGCAACTATTCTATTATATGTTCTTGGTGAAGGGTCTGTATAAATATAGTATTGCAATTATTTGTGTATTCTTTATTATGTACATGCATCAACAGTTTTCCAGTTATTGGCTGAATAGAAAGAGAAAATTCTGAAAAGACTCAGTAAGATAGTTATTAGTATATGTTTTGCAAATTAATGTTTACATTTAAAGTTGAGTTACTGAATTAATTTTAGGAGTACTACTTGTTTGTGGTGCAACATATTGCAGCCATTGGTTTTATATATGTACTGTATATGTGGAGTACAAACTTAGCTAAATTAACGGTACTCTGATACAGTTCATCTTTACTCCTCCAACAACACAAGAAAACTCTGCAATCGACCAATAATTTTGGTCCCTTTTTGTTAGCCAGTCTTAAACAGTAGGACTTTTGCTCTCCTCCTTTTTGCTGTGAACAATCTTTCATGCATTTGACTATTTTAGTCACAATCACTCAGTTTTCATCTACATGAACAACAAACCAGCTTTATGTCCTCATGTACAGAACAGTCACAATACCAATATCTGACTGACAAACAGCACCAGCTCATTTTGTCCAAATGCCAGTCAGAAACTGCCTGCAAAAAGAGATGCTTCTAGGAAAAAACTTTTAATTACTTCACCAGAGCTGTTTTCTGTGCTGCAGGGTAGTCGCAGAGTTTATGAGCTGGAGGTGAGGAACCAGGCAGAGGCTTTGGAGAAACAACTCAGACGAGGAGCCTACAGAGACTCTTTGGTTATTATGCACACACACACATACACATAACACCTTTCCGGTTCATGCACTCACTTAATGTGTATTCCATATACGTAATGTACATCCACACCGACACACACACTGATACAAAAAGACTGATATATAAATTCTATACACATAATATACCTGTATGTATATCCACATAACACTCACACTCTCACTCAACACACACAGTCCAGTAGCAATAACTCTGAACCACTGAATGTGTATTTATGTCTGCATCCTTCTGTGTGTGTTTTTAGGAGAACAGTGACTATATGCTGTATTTGAGGCAGAGCCAGCAGGAGATCCTGAAGGAAGAGGAGAGGAGGTATCGCTTTCTGGCAGAGAAACACTGTGGACTCACGCAGTCACTGCTCTTCCTAATAAATAAGGTATACACACACACACACACACACACACATACAGACACCAGCACCACACAGCAACAGCTGGGCAAAGCAGAAGAGACTGCCTCCTCCCGTGATCTGTCTCACAAAGAGAAAGGAGTGATTTAGTGAGATAACTTTGGACTTAACCCTGTATTTTTTAGTATTTATAAAGCTGGCTAAGTTGAAAATGGTTTGGACACCAGTTGTAACATAGTTCCCTGTGCTGCAAGGCTAACAAGCCCCAGAGCAACATAAGTTCAGGCTGTCTAATTAAAAAATAACCAAACAGTTACTCAGAATCTCAAACTAACCAACACAATGTCAGAAATAATTCCAAAATGCACTAAAAACTACCTTTTGGTTGATGTACATTTCCTGTAGCATACATCAGAAAAAAGGTGACATAATTCAATTGATTCAATTCATTCTGTTTGAGCTGATGGAATAACACAATGAATAAGAAAGAGGATTGTAGAACTTTTATAAATATAAGATGGGAATTTTCATAAAGTAATCTTTTTACAATAATTTAGTTGTTATTTCTTTTTATGTAGTGTATACTATGAATTACAATTATGATTTCCATAACATATGAGTGTGAGTTGTAATGCACTCTAGCCTGACTAAGCTGAATTTGCAACTTGATGCCAATGGCTGATTTGTAATGGCGCCATGATCACAGGCCATACATTCCATCACAAGGCGCCATCCAAAGCCATCATCATTATCACAACATCAGTAAAATGTTTCCCTTGAGCCAACACAGCTGAGACACAGCACGGTCCAGCATTTTTATTCCACTCATGTGATAACATATTAATTGCTTGATGATCTAATAAGACTCTGGTCTCAGTTTCGATTGTCTCATTTACTGAAGTCTTTCTGTTCATTTTGTTGCTGCCCGATCAGATTGAGATCTAATGATGTGCTCACCTCTCTCATCTGTTTTCAGACTGGTGCATCTCTCCAGCAAAAGGCAGATGGATGGAAGGAGAAAGTAAATGAAACCAGAGGGTCCAGACCTCGAACTCCCACCCATTTGGACCAAGAGGCACAGGTACCAACACATTACCGGTTTAGTAAATTATTTTAATCCAAAGTGAACACTATGGTTCATGGTATTAAATTAGTATTCCATGCACTAGACCGCCTGTAAAGAAGCTGTGCTGGTTTGGGTTGCTGCACCAGTTTCTGTATGAAGCCACAGTGACATGATTTATGAAAAACTACACTGCTGTGTTACATTCACAGTGCTGTAAATTCTCATATGGGGCCAGCTTCTAAATTATTATTGACTGAAGAGGGAACGATCCTTTATTTGAGAAAAATCATTAGATTATTATTATTTGTGATTCCCTTGTTTTATCAGTAAACCGTGCTATTTTGCCATTGCTACTGTGTGCTGTTAATGAAACACTTCTTCCATGTGTTTCACACAAACACTTCCAGTGGTATCGGGGGATTTATCTGTTGATTACAATTAAAAGACTTGTACTGTGCAAAGACTGTGTATGTAGGAAGTGTTGAATTGATCACAGTTATTTTATTAGTTAGTATGTAGTCATAGTATGGCTGTTAAAAACAACTTTTTTGTATACTTAACATGAGTATGGATATGTCTGTTTTGATGATAATGCTGCGTGTGCAGTTTTCCAGACAATAATTCGGTGTGGGCTTCACGCTGAGAGTAAAAAACCTTACAGCGCCAAATTTCAGCTAAAAATTGTGAGAGTACACAGCAGTTAATTTATGATATCGGTATGTTGCATCTTCCCAGCTGCGAGGTTCAGTGAGCTCCCTGATGCAGACAGTAGCCAGAGATGAGGACATGTCCTGGGCCAGGCGGGAGCAACAGGCGCTGGGCAGAGTGCCCTCTAGAGGTGGACTGTAGACTGTACAATGTCTATGATTGCTGTATATTAATCTGCTAATAGTCTGACAAGCTTTGAAAACAATCAGCAGTATCAGCAGTGTTTGCCTCTGCAGCATTAGATTCACACAACCACTAGATTCTGTTATGTATATTATAAATTAACATCAGAGTTCTTGCATAAATGCTCAAGTAAATTAGTTATCATGTTATTTTTGCCTGTGGATATGCACAAATATTCCCAAAATGAAAGTCCAATGCACAAAAGTTTTTCCCTGACTGTTTGTTTTTACTCTCTGTCTCCCCAATCCTATTCATCTTCTCATCTCTGCATTTCCCCTCCACTTGTTTCCTCCCCTGCAGCGCCGTCTCCTCTCCCCAGTCGCTCTCGCTCCAGCTCAGTGGGGGAATCTCTGGGTCTGGGAGGAGGTAGAACCATGAGAGCCCTGGTGTCTCATCCCTCCTCATCCAACCCCAAACTTCTACCTTTCAACAGGGGAGAGATTGTCACTGTACTTGTGCAGGAGCCTCGCAACGGCTGGCTGTATGGACGCACTGACAGCAGCCTGCGGTGGGTAGCTGAGATAAAAGATGACTGTATTTGTTTGAATGCAGGTGCAAGAGCTGTTGTTATTTTTAAATTAGATTGAGCCATCTGTAATCATTAATTCCCAGCAACCAGAAACAAATGCAACTGATAAATGTCTGGCGCAACCTTCGCTTCAGTATTTTCACAACAGAGATGAGTAAGCTAGCTAATTATTAGAGATACAAAATACATTTTAATACCAGTGATAACAATGCTGTCATTTGTTTATTTATGCTGAGAACAAAATGTCTCACAATGCTTGTATGGGCAGTAGGTTGAAGGCCTTGGTAAACAGAGAACAGACTGAGCCTGAGTCAGCACTTTTCAATGTAACAGTTGAGTCACTGGTAATGATCAGCAACACAACAAAGCAACACAGATGTAGAGGTTTTATTTTGTGCATTGGAGCTGTAAAATTACAGAATAACCTTTGACCACTCAAAGCTATGAGATAAGATATTAAATGTGGTTTTCACAGGTTTCCATCTTGATAAGTACAAAAGAGTTGCAGTACATAATTCATGTTTAAAGAACATAAACAATGTGATAGGACCTTGCATATACTGCAAATGAAATCTATTGTATGACAGTAAACAAATCATTCTGACACTGTACATTCAGTCCAAATCTGAAAAATATATACTGTCAATATATTATATATAATACAATATATTGACAGTATGTTATGTATTGTCTGATGTTTTATATGTAATGTTTTCAGGTGCAACATGAAGGATGGTACGATTTATAGAGTTTGAGTTGTTTTCTTTGCTGTTGTCTCATCTTTATTTCTCCTCCAGTCAAGGCTGGTTCCCTGCTGCTTATGTGGCTTCTATTGAGGATTTTGCCAACACTTTAGCAACAAGGTAAAAAATAACTTTTTATAACTGTCAACAGAATCAAGGAATTTTAAATGACATCAGGGCATCTTTCTGGCCAAACTTTTGCCTGCTGCACCAATATATGACAGCAGCACCTTCCACCTATCAGATCTGACACATAAACATATCAAGGAGGCTTTATCCTCTATTATCTGTTTTGATCTTGTCTTATGAAACACTGAAATTTCTCTTTGTACCCCTTGACTCCCCAGTGGTGGTTCTTTACGAAGCCATAGTATGAACAATCTGCTGGACCCCACTGACACCTACAGTGACCAATCAGAGAGCAAGACCTATGGAGATGACCCTCCTCTGGCCACGCCCAACCGTAGAGCCTCTGTAGACGTCCGGTCAATCTCTCCGCTCCCAGAGAAGAAGGCAGAACCAGGAATAGAGACAAAGCCCAGTCAAACCAAGAGCTACAATGAAGTCCCACCTCCGCCTCCTCCACCGCCGCCTCCTCCCCCGAGTCAGAATCTCAGAAGGGGCTCTGTAGATTTTCGACCGATTTCTCCCCTCCCTGACAGGAAGGGCGAGTCAGGTTCTGATGTTCAGGTACTAGACGTGGAATTTGTTTGAGAAATCAGCCATGCAGAATGATAGAGTATGAAGTTTTTAGAAGTTTGTCATCTGTTTTTTTCTTTTATTCTTGACAAAGTAGTACTAGTTCAGTAATCTGACTTCCACTACTGGGTTTGTTCACATTGGCAATCCTCTCTGTTTTTTAGACATTATCACCCCATGGGCCACCTGAAAACCCACTCTTTCCCAGGTAATTTCCGACATGTCTGTATCTGTGTTGACATAAAAAAGATTTTCATTTACTGGCTTCAGTATCTGATGAATTTCATCACTTTTAAACGTTTTGTAATGGTCTGTCAGTGTGGTTTGGCCCTGATATGATAGATATGTCGCATTTTGTTTCATTCTTGTGTTGTAAAACTTTGACTTTGTATCTGGGAAACCGTTTGCCCGAACAACTCTATGTCTTGCCTCCATATGAAATCCATGCACCCAGCTACATAAATATCAGAATTAGGAATAGTAGCAGTAGTGGAAGAGGTGCTACTGGTTGCCTGGGTTTCAGTTGATACTATAAGTACTTTTTAAGTAGTTTTGCAGTATTCCTGAGGGTTTTGCATCCTCATGAAGAATGCTGTTCTGGAAAAAAAAATGTATTACATTTTTTGGGTAGTTTTATAGTATTGAAATTATTAATACCTATACATTTTATTAGCTATTGAATAAATAAACACAGATGTATAGAGATCATCTTGAGTGTAGTGTAGGTGCATGTACATTATTTTGTAGATGTACGTACATGTTAAGTGGTTGTCAGTTTGTGTTAATAATTTTAGTATTTTGACTTAATTGCTTCTAGGTCATTTTTGGCTTTTCTTCCACAAATCTTTTATCACTTACATTTCCACTATAGAGCCGTACTGTAGCTTCAATCCAGGAAAAATTGTCTTTGGTATCAGCCCTCAAAAACTGACCTAGATTTAAACGTAATTCCATCCCCCAATTTTTGAAATAGTAAGCTGTAGTCCAATTTAGCACAATCACCAACCACAGTCAAAATCTACCATCCTTTGGCCAGTGGCTGGTGTTAGTTTCCCAACCTGCTGTGTGTGCATGTGTGTGTTTGTGCCTTTTTTTGTGTTGGCAGAAAGCATTTGAGCATGTGAGGTATTGTGTAACATTTTCCATCGTCCTCTCATTTCAGAGGGACAAACCCATTCGCCACTGTAAAGCTTCGCCCCACGACGACCAATGACAGATCCGCTCCTCGGATCCACTGATCCATCAGCACTCACACAGGCCGGGTTTGTAACTGAGGCTGCCAGATCAGGTTGTGGAGGAAGGATATACATTTTTGTTTCAGGAGAATGTAATGTCATCTCTGAAATGTGAAGGCTTTGAGCTAAGAGGGAGGGAGGAAGATTGGTGAGTTATTTGTACAGTGTTAGATGTAGTGAATTCCTCCAGATGAGGCATTTCTTGTACAAAAGGCAAAAATATTTCATCAACTAAATAATAAAATATCAAAACGGTAAACTTTTAAAATAGTTGTCAATTCTTTGTACAGTATTTTAGTTTTTACTTTGATGAGACTTTTTCTCTTATGTTATAAATGATAATTTGATTGTTGAATGTTTCATTTTTTACTCAAACTGTCATATCTGTCATAATTTATAAGCGAATGTCCTAAATCAAGCTTTTTGTTCATGCGACACACATCTGATTTGACAGATCTGAACATAAAAATATGATCTTTACAAATCTGATTTTTAAATGCTGTACATATCAGATTCTTCCTTTACGTTCACACTGCAGCCACAACCTCTCGACTAGTGATTGTAAATTTGTAATTCCTTTCGCTGTCCTGTATCTGACAAGAATTTTAATCATGAAAAAAATGTTTTGCAATGTTCAGTATATAAGGATTTGTGTTAAATGTTTTTGTGTCCACTGTGAGTAACAATAAGTAAAGAAACATCAATTACTCAAGTTTTTTTTATTGTCATTTCTTACTCAGATCTTTTCTCACTTCACAGCTCTCCATTGATATCATTTTATTTACTACATCATCTGATCGGAGGCAGGGAAAGAGGAGGAGGAAGGGAAAGAGGAGAGGAGGTGAGGTGAGGTGAGGGAAGGAGCATGAGGAAAAGGAGTGAAAGGAAAGTGCACGGATATGTGAACATCCAGAAATAAAACCAATCAAACAAAATGCACAACCTGAAATACAGAGAAGGAAATGAAGTCTTTATAACATCTACACCATCTACACCACTACCTGTTTGAGACCACAAGTTATCTTCACAAAATCATTAAGAATGATTCTGAAACCCATTCAGCATGTATGACCATATATGTATATCTATATATATATGTATATATATATAAAAATGGAAAATTAAAAATGAATCTGGTGCCTGTTATGTTCCTCCTCACAGTTACTCCCTGTCTGCCTGTTTCTGGCAGGGTTTTGTAGAGAGCAGGCTTGGTCTGACTCCATGCGTTGGGTCCCAAGGGAAGTGAGAGGAGTTTAAAGGTGGCAGTTACAAAATATGAATGCAGGGAGGAAGAGGAGGAGGAGGAGGACAAGGATGTTCATCTGTCCTCTATTCATGCACCAAGCCCTCAAACTCTGGAAAAGAAAAAAAAGAAAGAAAAGGTATGCACAATTATTATTTTTCTGTGCCATAGACCTCCATGATTGTCCAAAAACTTGTTTTAACACATCAGTGAGCGACAGTCTTGCACTGGGAGATATGCACCTTCATCACAATGAACGTGGTCACTTTGAGTCAATCCCACATACGCTGTCCTGTTCTCACAAAACACATCAAATGTGTATTCATCTGCGGCTAGAAGTATGTGCATTCCTGTTTGAGTAACTTTTGCCAAAAATTTTAGTGACCTGCTGTTTTAGGAAATGAGTAGGTTTTTAAAAAATGAAACTATATTATTATGACTTGTTTTTACATCGTCAGTACAAACAAATGGGCTCAGGCTGAGTGCCACAGACAAGTTAGGGAAGTCAAAAAGTATGGAGAAATGAACACATGCTAACATCAGAAGTTATATTTTTGTGCTTGTGATTGTTTTCAGTAAAAATAACTATTAAAGGTGCTCATTACATCTTTGCTTCATCAAAAAAAATGTATCAGCATTTCCAGTCAGTACGATTTCCATAAAAAAATGAGTTGTTGCTGAGACAACATCTTATACTGGTCTCTATTTTAAGGTAGGTTATACAAAGCATTTGCCAACTTCCACTGTTCTAATAGCATTGTTTTAACTAGCTTAACTCTTAGGGATACATACAGGCTGTTGTCAAAGTCTGTTTTTCTAAAGAAGTAAGCAAGTAGCAACGTCCTCTTTGCAACAAGAAGCAACAGGGTGACAGAAATGATAGCATAAAAATCCCACACATGTAGAGCAAACTCAACCTTAGCCCACATGCTAACCTGTACACTCCCCCTCTTCCTCCCTCTCCTTCTCACCCTCTATCTTCTCTTCCTCCCCCTCATATTATTTTAACAATAAACTTTATCACACTATGCAATGTTCCTCTCTTTTTCCTCACCGTCAATGCCGATCTTTCCGTCTCCATCTTTGTCTGCAGCTTTAAGGAATGCTGATGTCTCGGCGTCAGTCAGATCTCTGCCCTCCTGGGAAAAGCCCTTCAGTACGAACCTGTGAAAAGTACAGAAAAAGATAACTAAAGCACAGTTTTAAATGAACACCTGACAATGTGCAGGAAATAGACTAGGTACAGAATGTCTATTGGGCAAGCTTAGCCTCTTTTTTGTTTTTTGCATCTGTGTGATTTCCTCACTTGAGCTCGCCCTCTTCTATGAATCCACTACCATCCACATCCAGAACCTGGAAGACCTTCTTGACGTTTTCGGCAGACATGGCCTTCATTCCCACCATTTCAAAGAACTTTTTAGGGTCGAATGTTTCTGCTGTAGAGAGAGAGAGAGAGAGAGAGAAAGTGCAGAATGAACCATCAAACAACTCTTAACTTCTACCAACCTGAACATTTATTAGAAATGTTTTGGAACTGCAACCTTTCTAATCAGTCAAAGAGGCCATAGTGAATTCTGTCTCAGTCAGTTGTTCATGAGCTGTAAATTAGCAGGACAGAGTTGTGTATGTGTAGTGACAATTCAAAATGTGTGTCAATTTACTGCAACTGTCAAAATCTAAAGCTAACTTCTGGAACTTTGTAGGTCTGTTTCAGCTGAGAACATCACGTCAAACTCTGCAACGGTTACAGACCTGCAAAGGCATCAAGAGCTTTCTTGATCTCCTCAGCTTTCAACAGATCTGTCATCGCCATTTTGTCAGCTGACGAGAGGGACACAAAGTGGGAGAGAGAGAGAGGGGGACAGAAAGAACACAAAAGGTACAAAGTGAGAGATGAATGAACAATATTTCAAAGAGTTTAGCGCAGATGTAAGATGTAAACACAAGAGCGGAAGATCTGATACAAAAGCTAAAGTCCAAATTTAAATTGTTAACATTACAGCCATAGATTCTTCATAACTAGATGAAGGGAAAATCATTTAGTCTGTTGGTTGGAGATGAAACACACACAAAAGAGCCTTCTGACCCCAATGTGCCTAGAAGAATTTCATTCAGGCGTTCAACAGACAGCCACAGTGGAACTTGGTACAACAGGGGAGATGATCAAAGGCTTGTAGTTTAGAATTTAAGTTTTGCGCATAAGAGGACACACACGTACCTCAGTTTTCACACACACACACACACACACACACACACACACTACTTAACTTTTATCAACATAAACATATAAGCACACAAATCATTCTGAATTCTCTCTCTAACTTTCTAAAACCCTTAAGGTATATTTGTAACGACACGTCTTCAATGTTCTTTCGTATTTGCCACCTTGCGTCCCTCTGCTGGGGAAATACACTGTCGTCTTAATACACGAACACAAGACGCTGGCACTTTCACATCTTACTGGAGGATTGCACCATGCACCCGCGGGTCCTTTACTGGTCTTTGCTTCTAATTTACAAACAGAAAAATGCATAAATATAACTGTATTGTCCATTGTGGTACACTTGCATCTCTGCAATATGAAAAATTGCATCAGTAACACATAGGACTCAAAAACAACATGTTGAACAATAAAAACATCATTTATTAGACATAAAGAGCATGAAATCTATGTGTATAGCCCAATCAGAATTGCTGATATGCAAACTGGAGGATACCTACTGAAAATTTGGTCAAATTTCTCTTAAAATCAGATTTGTAATAAATACATTTTAGGGGTAATGTAGGTTCATTTCTCCACTCAAATGTTTGTGAATTCAAACACAATCATTGAATAGTTGAATATACATACTGCATGTACCTGTTCACCCATTCACCAGCCATTACAATGAATCCAAAGTCATATGTGCCTATATACATGCATGATAGCATTTTCCCCAACTCCATATAGAGTATTCATTGTTTTATATGTGGATGACACGTGATTTTAAGGGATTTAAACCCTAAACAAGTCCAGTGAAAATGTTCAGGACCCCCAAGCAGAAGACCATGCAGCTCTATGTGAAGTAGTATGTTGCAGGGTGTGTAATGTACCTACTCAGTCATGTTTCACTAAAGGGTGAAAAAATGTCGATTTTGCCGTTCAGTTGCAGTACACTGCAGTATCCTGTAGATGCCAGTAGGTATCAGAACAGAGCTGAAGTCCCTCAGGTTCCTTGTTTATCAGTTTAGAGTGCTGGGACCAAGTGTTTAGTTGTCAAGACAGATGTTTGATAAATGTGTTTGTGCCTGTAAGATAACTAATCTGTGTGTTACCTCTGTGAGTGTGTGTGTGTCTCTGTGCATGTGTCTCTTGTACCACATAATGCTATGGTGATAATATGTGTGCATGAGACTTGCAGAGCCCCAGTTGAGTAGTTTCATTAGCACCTCAGCAGGTTGTATTGTCTTGACCCCAACAAAACACTTCACCCCTCCTGCAGAAAGGAAAGAGTGACCTAATTTAAAAAAACGTTATTCTCTTCCTGACTGATTGATCTACGTCTTCTTAACTTTCTCTCTACCTGTTATGTGTCTGGCATGTTTTGGTAGCAAAAGCCAGTAAGTGAGCTTTGTGGTTTTTGAGATGTCTTGATATGTGCAAACTTTTTTCCATCCATGGAATAATGTTTTACAAATAGAAAGCTAAAGACACCTCAGACCATCTTCTTTTGGTTTGTTTAAGACAGAAAGATTACCTACTTTCATCAACAATAAACCTTGACAGACAGATCTGGTCTTGGAAGTTGTTCAACATCATGATTTGTTAATATGATGGTAAAAATTCACAGACAGCATGACACATCCATCTCAGTCATACCGGGCATTCATAAGATTGACAGCATTCAGTGCTTACAGGTTCTTTCACAACAGCTTTGACTTTAAGGTTTGAGGATGATACTGTAGCTCATGTTAGAGAAAATGTCCTGTTATCAAGAGGCCAAATCTTACATCACACTTTATGGCAACTGAGCTCAAGTGTCCTTGAGCTGAAAGCTGTTTTCTCACGGTAAATTGCTCCAGTAGAGTGTAGCCATACTGCTGTGATGGATAGGTGTAGTTATATGTCAGCACCACAGCATGTCTATTCATCAAATGACACACTTTCACTGGAGGATGAGAGTAATTTTCGTCTTTGAGTGAGCTATAAATAAACACCAGAAGTTGCATGTTAACCTTTCCACCATAAAGTTGCTTCCATCCTACACTTGCTATCAACTTTTTTTCCTGTGGAAGAAAAGTGTAATAATTTGAAGTGTCAGTCTACACTGGTTGACA
Organism: Thunnus maccoyii; assembly: GCF_910596095.1. Classification (NCBI taxonomy): domain Eukaryota; kingdom Metazoa; phylum Chordata; class Actinopteri; order Scombriformes; family Scombridae; genus Thunnus; species Thunnus maccoyii. The sequence goes on along the minus strand of NC_056534.1, from coordinate 8,138,504 downwards.
ACTCCACAGGTCTCTGCGAGTTATACACAGAAATCCTGGTAACAGCACAGTCAGCAGTGAGTCATGCAGAGTACTGTATATTTTTTATAAAGCATATTTTATTGAAACAGGTAGTCCCAGTGAGCACCTGAACAATCAATAAAAAAACATCCGGAAAATGCATTACTGTACTCAAAGGTGCAGCGTGTAGAATATAGTGGCATCTACTGGTACAGACTTGGCAGAAATGGAATATGATATTCATTAGTATGTTTTAATTAGTGTATAATCACCTGAAAATATGAATTGTCTTTTCTTTTCCTTAGAATGAGCCCTTTATATCTACATGGGGAGCGGGTGCTCTTGCACGGAGACGGCCATGTTGCTCTGCCATGTTTCTACAGTAGCCCAGAATGGACAAACCAAACACTGGCAGTAGAGAGGGATTCTTGTGTTTATCGTGAGTTTCCGTAGGTTCTCCTACATGCTAGGACGTGGGGGAGGTTTCGTGGGGGAGGTTTTCAGTTGAACCTCACCTAAATCAACTAAATCCTACACACTTCACCTTTAAAGTCATAAGACACCTGTTCTTATCAACATAACAGTGATTACACATGAGCTAAGAAAACACCCATTAGACTGACACCTGCTCCGTTACCTTTTAATTTGGCACAAGCTATGACAGTATAGAAAACAATAAAAAGGGCACAACACATTGCAGCATGCAGGGAACGTAAGAGGTTCCAGATTGACATCAAACGGAATAAACCTTTAGGGACCTATAAAAAAATAATCTCAAATTCTTTAAAAAACAGTATGTGTTGTGTAAGAAACTCCTTTGAAGTGATCAGAGGTTTAGGTCCCACTATTGATCACTTTGAGAGTTTTCACATTCATCCCGACGCTGTATTTACATGGTTTTCTGCACTGATGCACACTTTCATTTCAGCTTTTCTTTAACATCAAAATGTATTATTATACAGTTTGTCTCGGTGATGTTATGATTTGTTCAGATTTTTTGTTAGTCGTGTTCACTTTGATATATGCCTCAAACTTTTTATTGATTACAGCATATTGTATTTTATTCAAGTCATGTTTTTTATAAGCCTTACTGAGCTTAAATCGTTGATGCTTGTGATGGATTTTCTGAGTCAGTTCAGTTTCTAGCAGAGCATTGACTTGAATTCTTATACAAAAGTACTCCTGGTATAACACCCTAAAGCTACAAAATATTGCATTGTTGTGTATCACGATGGCTTAATTATTCAAATGGGTTCCATTTAATTGCAAGATATCTGCTTGTCAGATAAACTGCACAATCATCCTGTTTCATTCTTCTTTCCAAAATGGCCTCGAGCGCACAGCCTTCACTTGGACTGTCACTGTCCAAAGCACCTAAAAGATATCTGCTTTGTATTCTGTAGGTTTTTTAAATAGCTATACTCAGTTTTCTGGTACAATGTTTAATATATTTTTTCTGTCTTACCTGAATGAAGGGGTGGATGAGTGCACCTGAGAGTAGAGAGAGAGAGAGGGCAAGAGGAAAGGTGATGGAGAGAGTGAGAAGAGAGAAAGGTTAGAGACAGAGTAAAGATCAGCGAGTTGGATGAAGGACACAATTAGACTTTTATAGCTGCCTCAAAACACATACACACTTATCCCATACACCCCCCACCCATTCACCGCATCTCCACCTTTCTCCATTTTGAGAAAGGTGGGGGTTGCGCTACACTATTGGCCCTGCAGTATGATCACTTTCTCTACGACGCTAACAAATCACACACAGGCTTATTCATAATACCGTTTTATCTTACTTCCCTCGGACCTTTATCTCCACTCTGGTCTTTCTCTATTTCTCTGTGTGATTCTCTTCCTCTTTTGTTTCTACACACATCAATTCTTTTTACTCTTATCTGCTTTGATTTATTCTGAAATCCTCATGTTATAATGCCGGTTTTCTCTCCGCTAAAAGTTTTAGGATGGGGGCTAAAGATAGGGGAGAACATTTGAAATTGCTTTTTTTTTTTTAGATTTTTTTCCTGCCCAATTATGAGCAAACAGACGGAGACAGAAAATATCTTTGTTTCATTTTATTTTCAAAGTGTTCTCCTCTAAAATCTCAATCTAGAAAATTCATTCATTCATTGTTAATAATTGTGGTGATGATTCAGACCCCAAAAGACAATGGAAAATATTTTTTATATTTTAAAACAGAGTTAAGGCATTTTTCCTTCCCAGAGAAAATCTTTAATAAGAGCATTATATTACTTAAAAATCATGTTTGGGAAGTTTATCAGGAGCATCATAGACATATAGTTAAATTTCCGAATAATCGTCATCTTAACAGCCTTGATTTCCCCCCATAAGCTTAATTTCAATAATTCCCATTTCTCTAAATGTTGCTTTATCTTCTGTTAAACTGGTAATGCATTCAGAATTACTATTGTGTCCAAGTCTGGCGTTAGTGATATGCCAAGGTATTTAGTACCAGTTTGGATACATTTGAAATTGAAATATGTAACCACATCTGATGTGCAGCTTGCAGATACATACATTGCTTCTGAATTATGCCAGTTTCAAAAGAGGTAGAATTGAGGAAACAGATTGCCTTAGCAGCATCAAAATATCATCAGCATATAAAAAAGCTTATGCTCCTTGCTCCCTGCCTCTACTTACTTTTATTTCTGCGTTTTTTGGAATAGATATAGCTAATGGTTCTAAAGCTAAAAGAAATAGCAGGGTTGGTATAGGACACCCCTGCTTGTTGGACCTTGATAATGTAAAAAAGGGGAAATCACTGGTCTGAACAGTGGCCTTTATGTCACTATACAAGACATCAATCAAGACCAAAACCAAATTCACCAAGAACAATGAACAGATATTTCCATTCTACCCTGTGAAAGACCTTCTCTGCATCCAGAGAAAGCGTAGTGACAGGGCAGGATGCTGACCTGTTGAGCCAAATAACATGCAGAAGGAGCCGAATGCTATCGGTTGATCTCCTATTCTTCATAAAACCCACTTGGTCATTATGAATAATACTTGGGAGAACTCTCTCTAATCTGGCAGCTATGATCTTTGATAGCACCTTTCCATCGGCATTACTCAATGAAAGAGGACAATAAACGGGATCCATTAAATCTCTTTCCTTTTTGGGGATTAGAGTTATCAGGGACTCCCTAAAGGACTCAGGTAGTCTTTTTATTTGTAATGCTATTGTAAAGACATCTGCTCATCTTGGGGCTATTATGTCAATGAAAGATTTATAGCACTCTATGGGCAAACCCTCTAACCCCAGGTCATTTAATTGTAAGATGGCCTTTCTAACCTCTACCTCTGTGATAGGGGCCTCTAAACTTTCTACCTGTTCTTTGGAAAGTTTAGGTAACTTAAGTTATTCCATCAAAAAGCTTTGTAGTCCTCCTCTCCTGAATTATCCTCAGACTCATCAAAACTTTTATAGAAATCATAAAAAACTCTGTTAATGCCCTTTGTGTCTGCAATAAGTTTATTTTGTTCATTTAGAATAGCTGGCATTGCTGTTATTTTCTTGTTTTTTTTATCTGATTGGCCAAAAGTTTCCCAGTTTTATCTTGTTCTTCATAATAAGTCAATGTCATCTGAAATAAAGCAGACTTCACTTTAGCATTATAAATCTTGTACAATTGTATTATTATATATTATATTATTTATATTACATTTATAAATTGTATTTCTTGAAGCATTGTGCTTTAATATTCTTCTCCAATTGTAGTATCTGATACTCTAAGTCTCCCATATTATTGCATTTTTTTCTGTAGAGCTTTCAGAAAAAAACAAACAAGCACGTCTTCTGTGATTGAATTATTAACTTACTAATTCTGTAATGATTATAATGAATTAAGACTGTACCATCTGTACCCCATGAAAACTTTCTCTTCTTGAATCTCTAATTGGAAATCTACCATTGCATGTTCTGTTAATGAAAGAGCCCCAGTGTTACTATTTATTATGCTCTCAGTAAATTGATTTGAAATTAAAAAAATAATCAATCCTAGACTGAGTGCCATGAAAATGAGAAAGAAAGGAATACTCTCCTTCCCAGTAATCACCACATATCAATTAACCCCAGATCTCTCATCAACATAGAGATAGCTAGTCTTAATCTTTTTAGAAATAATAATATCATTTCATTTATGAAAGAAAACATGGTCCTCAACGTTAGGAGCATAGATATTACAGCGATTCATTTTAACCCCATATAATATGGTTTTAACACAAAGAACTCCCTGGTCATCCATTTCTTTGCACTATGTTTCCTACCCAGTCTCTTTTCCTCTTCATTATTTCTAATACTGTCAAATGGATGTATAAAGGCTATATCCACATTTTTACCTTTTAAATATGCCAGACATCTCCTACGTTTTGCTGGGCTATGAGAACCATTTATATTCCATGTAACAACCTTCAGTATCTGATTTGCCACAGGGAGATTTTTAAGAATCTTTCAGACCTGCTCATTATATAGTTTAATCCTAAGCGCAGAGAACATGTAGAAAGAGAAAGAAAGGGAAAGAAAGGGCAAAAGAAAGATGAAATCCACAGCTTTTTTGTGATATGTAAAGTGTTGTTATTCCCCATACATCACCTTCCTAATCTCTCCTTCATGTCTCCTCCCCTTACACTTTCCTCTCTCGATATCAAGCGACAAATTTATTCTTTTTTCACTGCATCCGTATCTTCTCATGCCTCCTCCTTTATCACTTATCGGTCGCCATCCTGTCAGAACCCCGACAGCTTAGGAGACTCTCTGTCTCTCCCACGATCTTTCTCCCTTTCATTCGCTTATCTGTTGGTGAGTGATGTTCTAGACCATCTTAGTCAAGGCCAAAAGAGAAATTAATTTATGGTGAGTACATGTTTTTAAGAGTCAGAGAGAACTTCTTTAGCTGTTAGACTGTAGCTAGTGTAACGAAAGGGCATGAGGTCTTGTAATATTTGTTTTGTGATCACTGGATGTTATGTAACAACTATGAGTTAATACCTGATAATAACACAGTGTTTCTGCTTTTTATATTTTAATTTCACCTCAGACTTTAGTTACAAATCAGAAGTTCATCTGGGTCGCACTCACCTGCAAATCGTGTGTTGCAGTATCACCATTTTCTACCGACATGTTAACCACAAGCGTTTTATACAGTAAATCATCAATGAAAACCTTTGAAAACATGTTAAGGTTTGCTAAAAAATGAGCCCAGCTTCTAGAGGACCCTCATTCAGAAACAAGTCTTAATACTGAAATGACAAGCTGGGCCATTCGTCAGTGCCTCCAAAATTATTTTTATGAGCGTTTTCCAATTGTCCTCCTTATAAAAGATAAAGTTGAGTTGGGTTTAGACATCTAAAATTACTTTGTTAAGGTTAAAGCAAGATTGTGTCACGGGTAGTAGGAGACAGGTTTTGAAACATGGCTTCTTGTGTCAGAGTCCACTCTAACGACATCACACTTCTTCCTCCTTTAATTCTGAGAGAGGACGGTCATTATTGTCACGACCACAGAAGGTCACTTGTTATCAAAAAGTAAACATAGCTCGTTGTAAGCAAAAACCCATCATCAGTTGCTTTCCTTAACCAAAGTTACTTAACACTAACCCCCCAACCTTCTTAGTGGAACACACAGAACATAATATGTGAACTGCATTTCAGAGCTTATGTACCTTCTCATATAGTTTTGGAACTGCGTTGCATAACTGAATGCTTGTCTGACAGTCTTTATGTCTGTCTTTGTCTCTTCATGTCGTGCACTGATCCTCTGTTCTCTCAGTGTCCTGTCCTGACACTCTCGTAGTTTTCTCTTCTCTACTGTATTACCCTTCATCAGCACTTTACAGCATTGTAGAAGAACGAGGGAGGGAGGGGCGAGGTGAGGAGGCGAGGAAAACGCGTAGGAAGGATTTGTAGTGGGGACGAAGGGTCAAGAGAGGAAGATAGAGAGATGTAGAGATACATATGGATGGGTTAATGTAAATGAAATGCCTATAAATGAGGAGAGACGAAAGAAGAGTTTGTCAAGGATAAAGACTAGAGACAGACAAAGATGAATAATGAGAGTATTGACGGAGGAACAATGTTAATTAACACTGGAGTGAGCAGAATAAAAAAAGTATGGGGTCTAGTGAACAGAGACAGAATCATTGTTAATATGTTTTTTTGCTTTTTATTTTTCAATACTCGTGGTTGTCAATAGCCATAAAACTTATTAAATAACCAAATAACAAACTAAATCCTTGGAGTGAGAATAAAAATAGACAATGCAAAGATGCCAGTACAGTAAGTGTGATGCATGAATAGATGTTAGATACACAGAGTCATCCATGGATCAAATGAAAAAGAGGAATGAAGACAGACAGAGTTACAGATAGAGGAAGAGAGAGAGAGAGGAATTAAATGGGTTTTTAATGACCAACTTGCTATGCGCATTAAGTCATGGCAGCAGTAGATACAAGCTACAGCTATCCGTATGTGTGTGTAGTATTGATATCACTGGGGTATCCCTTATCTACTCACCAAAAGATTAGCATAAATATATCCCTAAAAATAAACATGGGGAACCCAGTGATTGTACTGGGTTAGGGGGCTCTGTTGACCAGATGGATACTTGACTAGGACTAGTGTACAGCGAGGGCTCGGGCTGGTTTATTAACAGTATAAAGTCACATCTAGACAGGATTTTACAACACAACCACTGAAAAAAAAAAGATGAAACAGCAGCATTTGGGAGTGACAGCTGTTCGTATTTATTATCTGAAGTCTGAAAACAAATGCATTGACTACTTATTTTTTAATAGTCTCATAGTCTCTCCATAGTCTCAACCTCAAGTACCAAAGGCTCAAGGCTCAACTTTGACATGGACTCATTTTTTAACATTAAAGACATGAAAAATACTCTGATTTTAATGATAGTTTGTGTCTGATATGGCTTTTCCACAAAAAAATTAAATTACCTTGATAAAAGTTATAAAAATACATCTATTCCTTCTCATCTGTTATAAAAATTGAGAATCTATGAATATGAAAATATTTGTTCATTTCAGAAGTTCAACTGCTGGACACAAGATGTCTCCTACTTCACTAAAAAGTCCATTCTCACAGTATTTGCACTGGAGGCTTCCAGTTTCCACATCACACTTGTTTAAGTTGCATATTCAACCAGGATTGGCTCTAAACTAGTTGTGATGTCACAAATCATACTCGTACAAAGAAACTTTGCCCCTTCAGCAGATGAAAGTGAAAACAGGCTTCTAGTGTCAAACTCTGCACATACATCATTCAGCACAGCGAAGCTCAAATATCTAAGTAACGATGAGCCCCTCACATTTTTGAGTGGAAGGGGACTTTAAGGAGTTTGCAAATCGTCAATTCGGACTCATTTGGTTTGACTAAATGACTACACATAACGTCATGAGTTCAATACAGGCCGGCATGTAGAGCACAGTGGGAGAAGAAGCCCCCCTGTTTGCCATATGTGCATGAGTGCACTGCAGGCTTTGGTTCTAGTGATATATTTAGTGCTCATATTACGGCTGGTGTGTGTGGGCGTGTGTGGGAGATGGTGAGTTTTGAAAGGAATGCACCAAGTTGTTGGGTGTTTGGCCTGTTACGCAGCCAACCTGTTAAGTAATGAGATACACCACATCTTCCATATTTCCCTTGTAGAATCTAGTTAGTCATGCTGATTGTTTAGTGTCTACTATGTGAAGGGAAAGCAGGTGAGTGAAATTGTCTCTGAGAAAATTCAAACTTCAGTTTAACCTAATCCTCACCCTTAATACGGTTTCGTAAGAACATGAGATTATGTAGCTTTACAGCCTTTAACCATAAATGATAAACATGTTTAAATTATGTTTTAGTTATTTTTACATAAAGCAAAAATCACTAGAGGTGCAGCTACTACTGGTGTCCGTATGGCTGCAGTTATTATTTACAGACAAAGGAAATGTGTCTATTTTACTGTAGAAGCTTTCTTTAACCCTTAAAGGTCCTGCACACTGACGCAGGTGTTCTCAGATATTGAGACTCATTAGGTTTCTGCTCAGGTTAAAGTTGGGCAGACCTACTATCTGCTGAGAATTATGTGATATCAACAAACTCACTCCACTAATAAGAATGGTAAAGGTGTAAATTGTCCCACTGTAACAGGTGCAGCAAATGTAACATATAAGCTAAAACTTAACAAAATCGGTGCTTTCTCCAGCTGGTGATTTTTATTTGTGACATCTAGACAACGTGATATAATCTGTAACAATTTATCATAACTTTGACAACCTCTCCTTTATTTGAGCGATTATTCTTTACAAACATAAGTGTGAAAAAAGTCGTTTATGTAAGTAGGTGTGTATTAAACGGTTAAACTCGTTAAACTCGTTAAACAAGTTCCTCAAAATTTCATAACAAGTAAGCTTTGACAGCTGTGCTCTTTAATGTTGCTATGATTACAGGCTAGGTAGCGCATAAATTTAGAACGGTGATTGAACTTGAGCCGAACTTCGTGTGCATTAAACGGTTTTAACTCACACCTGCCGGCCAATCAGAAAAGAGCATTCACCCAAACCATGGTATAAAATATTATTATCTTATAATAGTATCACATTTGGTGGAAATCTTAGTTTAGATAAAAGCTTCTGAGTTAGTGTCAGTATGTAGATTATCCCTCTACTCAGGATCATCTCTTCCTCTTTCTACTTCCCTTATGACGTCTCCACAGTAACCAGCTGTCATCATGGTAAACACAAGCTGCATGTTTGTTGAGACTTTCTGTCAGTCTCACTTCTTCTGTTTCTATGTGCAAATGTGTGTGTGTGTGTGTGTGTGCTGATACCTGTTTGTCAACTTAAGGCCTTATTATATTTCATCAGCAGATTTTTTAAAGTGCACTTGTGTTTTAAAGTTTAACTCCCAGGCTAGCAGGCAATAAACTATATACAAACACAGTTACAGTACACACACAAACTGTCTTTCATAGTATACACACACACACACACACACACACACACACACACACAGCAGACTCCAGCAGCTGGCCTGACCTTGATGATAAATACACCCTTGAAAAATGTTTCTGCAATTTATGGCCGGGGATGTTCTGTTATACAAGCAGTGCTTCAAAGGATCCATCTCAGGCTGCATGAAAATAGATATGGAGTCAATATGCGCTGCACACACACACACACACACACACACACACACACTTCATTGCACTGTCACACTCTGTTGCACTCTTTCTGCCTTTTTCTTACACATACAGTCACGTACACTGTATTTCTGACTTTGTATCACAAATATAAGCAAATATTCACGCCCACAATTTTACCCATATACATTACACACTCAACCTTAACCTAACTTAAACATTTACTGCATATAAACACTTTGAACACACATGGTTTGATTTATTGAAACATGTAAATGCCTTAATCCTCTTTTTTTTCTCCACGTTTTTTCAATCTATGTATGTACTTACTGATGCAGTTCAGGTGTTGTAGTTAAAAAGTAAACAACTTGCTGCAGTGCAGTGCTGCGTACGCTCTTTTTTATTTGGCAATTGCAGCTTTTTAGCTTTCTATCCCGAAATGAGTCGTTTGCCTTGACTAGATGTTGTATTGTGTGTTGATTCATTGACATATGAATGAATATTCCTCTTTTATCGGTGTCCAGAGAGTCTGCGGTAGAAACGGCGTCACAATGAGAGATCAGATGGATCATGATTGATTAGAAATGATCACCGTAATCAATAACCTACATGTCATCTTGAGCACTCGAGAGAGATTAGACAATAAATCATGGTTGTTACTCTCACTCTCTCTCTCTCTCTCTCTCACACACACACACACACACACACACACACACACACACACACACACACACACACACTTCTCCAGTACAGCAACAACTTTGCTGACATCTAGTGTTATAAGCTTTAATCACTGCAGATTTCATGTTGGAGCTGCTCCAATTATTTCCCTCCGGATCAGTTTCAACTATCAATGTCAACTGCGAAAGAACGGTGAGAAGTCAACACTGTGAGGGTGTGTGTTGTTGTGTTGTAATGCTAGTGATTTGGAGAATGTGTACTTTCTGCCTCACGTAAGATAAGAAAGGTGAAAAGAAAAGAAGAATGTTGGCATGCGCTGTGAGAAAAAAGTTGACTAAATGGGTGGAGGAGACACCACAGAACATGAGGACAGGAACACAAAGGATAATAACCAAGAAAATTCTGAGCCCACCGATATATTTCCCAGTCAGAAGTTTGAGAACAGCCTTTGTTAATGGAAGTGCTGGCAGTGTTAGCACAGGCATGATTATAAATACGTTATTTTAAATTAATGCAGCTGTATATGACAAATTCTCTCTGAGTTTGAGCTCTTTATCACATCATCTCATGTCTCAAATGTACGTTTAGTGGTTCTCCTCAAGACTGCATTTACTCATGACCTCAACAAACAGAAGGAGAAAATGGACATCTTATAGTTTAAAGTACAAGTACAGCAGCAGCAAAGCAGAGAGCAGAGATGGTTGACTGCACTGTCCTCGAGAAGAAATAAGAAAATGCCACTCCTGATGGGATCACATTCATAATCTAAAGTCAACACAAACCGCTACGTTATAGTTTCACACTAAACTAGCCTCATTGTCCAGTTGCACTATCTCTACTTGAGCTATAGCTTAATAATTCAACAGTCATATATCATTAGCTTCTACTGTACTTTGTACTGAGGTGAGGATGGAATCACATAAAGATGGTCATAAATAAATAAAAACATAAATAACGTATATATTAGTTAGTTTATGGTGTCAGCAGTGATTCCCATCTCAAGTGGATCCGAGAGACAGTATCTGTACAGTAGAATACTGTGTGCATGTTTGTCATCAGTTTCTTCAAGCTCGTCTTACATCTCATCTTTCAAACCTTTCCACTGTGACAGTTAGTAAGGAGTGATTTACACCTGCTCGGGAAGGTGTAAATGTAAAAGTTATATGTGAACTCTATGTTCTTACTATATGGTGCAAAGTGTTTTTACAGTTATAGCTCAAGTCTTCCACTTGAAACTAATGTTAACATAGAGAACACTGTAGAATAAACGAACTAGTCTGCCTCAGCTAAAGTGTGTAATACATATCTGTCTCCAATCGAAGGATCTGGAAAAAGGAGAGTTCACTCTGTGTCTTTAAATTAGACTATTTAGCTCTGTTATCAAAATTCATTTAAAAACATTTGATTTTTATTAAAGATTTAATTTCAACTTGCACATCCCAGCAGTGTCCAGCTTGAATCGTCTGCTTTGTAGACACACTCTTCATCACTTACTGTGTCTCATTAAATAAAAGGTCAGAAAGAAGCTCTACAGTATGTTGTTTACTTGATGTTTATTCAACTGCTGTAGCTTCAGTTTTAAGAAAATTGCCTCATATTAAATTTTCAACTAATCATGATTAATCACAGCTTACCTTAATTGAATTTTTGGATTAATTGACAGCATTTGTGAATAGCCAATATCCATTTGACTGTGCAAGTTAATGTCATGTTTAAAACAGAACATCTGAAGGCGGTAAGGTTGTGCTTTTTGTCGTCCATTGTAGGATACAAGCTGCTGCTAATCAACAGCCATTTTGCTTGTTCACAGTATTCAGTCAAATTGAGTGTGGGAGTGATTTATTGATGATCATGTTTCCCTCTTGGTGTAAAAAAAAAAAAAGGAATGCAAATGCAAAATTAGCCCGGCCTCTTTCTTACTTAATGTTACTTCCCCTCTTTCACATTTTAGGTTTTGTTTTTTGACTAATAAAAACAGAAGTGCTGTAAAAATAATCAATGAAAGGGCACTTCCTGAGAAGCGCTTGATGGGTCCCGTGGTAGGATGCAACTATTTATAAAGCTGCTTTTGAGAACTCATTTACAGTACGTGATTTTTTGCATAGAGGCCTCAACACCAGGGGGATATCCAGTAAACTTGATGTGTTAACCTTCTACTGTAATCTAATGTAAAGGAAACAGGTACAAAATGAAATGCAAGATGTAACTGAATAACTTAATAATCTCAAATAGGACCTTAACATAGATAGTTTTGATTTATTTTATCAGTTAAGAAGCCAGCTGTCAGTATCAGAGGTATGTTAGATTATGTAATTTGGTTCGCAGCAACTTAATAAGATGCCTTCACCTGTGCAACACAAATACCTGCATACCAGCAACTTTATTTGAACACACAAAGAAATGTGATGATCAGTAACAGGAAGATCCTCTTCCGTATCAACTGTCTGTATACCCATGCCTGATTAAATCCAGTCACGCTGGGTGCTTTTCAAAACTGGTGTATTGCCAGTTTGTATAAGTTGGATGTGGTTTACACACATGTTACTTCTGTCAAACCCCGGAACAGTCAGAGTGGCAAGTAAACAACAAGCCATTTGTACCAACAGCAAGTTAAACACATACAGTATCCTTTTAAAGCTTTGCATGACCGACTCCAAATCTAAAATGTATTGCGTTGTCTTTGTCAACAATTTAAAGATGTCTAAAATGCTGAGCCCAAATCATAGCACAAAATTTAAAAAAAAAAGCACACTTCTCACTGAACTGTAGTGTTATCTAGCCATGCATTTAGTTTTGGTTTTGGTTTTGAGTAAACTGACATGTCTGCTGCTACCATATCATGTTGAATATGTGAAATGTTTTGAATCTCAATGCTATGAGCTTCATAAACAAAATTCCAGACTTGCAAAAGTTTAAGATAAAACCAAGATGTTTGCAGGATACAACTACAGGCGCAAATGAACATGTTTATGTATTCATTTATGTATTTATTTATTGGTGATGGATAAACTCACCCTGTAAGCTGTTTGTAGTCCTACTAGATATTTACCCATTTCTACAACTTAGCAGCCTTCACTCGTCATCCTCAACAAGCACTTTTACAACTGTTGTCACTCTACCTGCTGCTGATTGATCGTCAGCTGATACAGACTTTCCATCATATCTGCCCCCCTCTGTGCCACCTGCGCCCAGTTTTAACTGGCTTTCCCCGCCCTTGTACGTGCGGCACACCGGCACGGCGAAATGAGCGCACCATCCTCTGGTCTTCTTGGGGAACTCTCGCTTCCTGTTGCTTGTTTCCGCACAGTTGCGCCTACAGACTCTTTCACAAACGCAGATTCAGTCAGTGAAGACTGTCGTCTTCGTTTGAAAGCCTGTCAGTAGCGCTTTTGTCCGCACAGAAGTTGAACTTTCTTTGTCTGCAGTCGATACTGCGCGTTACACCATGTCGCTGCAGCAGTTACGAGATGAAAGGTGAGTTTTCTTGGCGGACTGAAATATGAAAAAACAACTGTGTGTCTGTATGAATTAACTAACATGTGTCTGCGGCACCTATAAACAGGCAATAAAAGTTAATGAAATATCTATTTGTCCTATTCTAGTGGTTGTTGTAGCCTATTTAATCAGTTTATTATTATATCTCAGTTCACTTCTTCTTTGATTTGCACCTAAAATACAACAGGGTAATGAAACTAGACGCGGACTTTTTCTGCATATGCGCAGAGTTGTCAGGCTGTGCAACTCATTTCTGCACCCGTAAAAAGTTTAATACAGTACTGCAGCTTTTTATAAACAAGTTCAGGGTGTTTTTATTGCTGTCATAGACTGAAATCATGCAGCAAAGCATATTTGACTAGACATAAGGGTGAGTCACCTCAAAAAAAAAAAAAAAAAAAAGCCAAAATGTGCCGGTGCAGTAGCTTCTGATGGACAGGTGGATTTAAATCTACTTAAGTATTTGAGTTTAGTGTTCAAGTATATCAAAATATTCTAACCATATAATTTGTCTTATCAGTGACTTTGATCAGCTGCCTCACAACATCCCCGTCAGTGCCACCATCGCTGACACTGAGGAGAAAAAAGGCTTCATTGACTATTTTGTAAGTTTGATAAAATGTCCACAACCTTTTCTATCTTTTTTTATAGAGACAAGAACATAAATCTCTTTCTCTAAAGGTCATATCTCTTGTTTCTCTCCCAGATGTTTGTGATTGAAGTTAAGACTAAAGGAGGGAGTAAGTATCTGATCTACAGGAGGTACAGAGAATTTTTCAACCTCCACCAGATCCTCGAGTCCAAATACTGTCCTGATGACCCAGAGAGACCTGGTCCCAACACCTGCGTCCTGCCCACCCTTCCAGGTGAGTGAGTGTGTCCACAGCACTGATAACTGCAGCAGCATGCAAACACATCACGCCACAATATTCAACACGGTGTCAGATTTCACGTTGTTCAAATACATGTTTATCGGGAGCCCACAGCTCAGACAGTTTTTTATACCCTTTAATTCTGATTTTAATCTTCTGAAGTCTGACAGGCATGAGGAAATGTCTGACCCAAACTATGTAAACAGTCACAGTCTCTTAACTCCAATTACGTTAAGTTGCTTTCTTAGCTAGATGAACAATGCCAGGAGCTACCATGCAGGACTTTGTTTACATAAAAGGCTATCGTAGGCTAACCCAACTAGGGCTGCTAAATACATTTCTGAGCAACATTTGAATCTGTTCTTTAAAAGTTGAGACAATGTGGACTGAAGGGCCAAAAGACATAATAAATACTGAGGATAGCTGGTTGTGATTTGAACCTACAACATTGTGAGGACCTCAACTGCAGGTTTATGTGAGGGCAACTGCTGCAAGAGAACAAGGACATGAAAACTGTTTTAAAAAGTGTCTCAATCATGACATGGATGACCCTAAAGTAGAGCTGCAACAATTAGTCGAATGACTGAAAATTAATTGGTAACAGTTTTGATAATCAATTAATCATGTTAGTCATTTATAAAGGAAAAATGCCAAATATTTGCTGTTTGCAGGTCATCATATGTGAGGATTTGAAGCACATTTTATAGACAATTTATCAAGAAATGAATCAGCAAACTAATCAATGATGAAAATAATCGTTAGTTACAGGCCTACCCATCACTGATTATTGACGAGTAAGCCGTGTTCAGACAGACAGCAGCACTGTGTGAAAAAAATGCAGCCCCCTCATTCATTTCAATGAGACCTTTTGGTCTGTAGAGCAGGAGTGCTGATACAGAGGCTTTCTAGACCAGATGTGGTCTGGAAGGTTAGTTGTACCTCGCTCAAATGCTGCTGCAACGTAATGCAATGTCAACAACGCACTGTGTTGGCCAATCAATTATATGGAAGCACACATTCCCGCTGTTAGTTGCTTTGCCATGTGAATAGTGTAATATTAAACCTTTGTAGTTGTAACAGTAAAATGAGCTTAAATTCCTAATTCCAGTCCATGACCAATCATGCTCCAGTGGGGAGGTCATAGGTCAAAGTGCTAACATCCAGAAAGTAATGCAGCAAATAATGAACAGAAAATGTGTTTTTGTTTTGTTTTTTCTTTTAGAGTAGTCATGGCTGACAACAAACGGCTAGTGAGTAAAAAGTAGAAAAGTGTTAAAAATGATTATGTTGCTCCTCACATCACTGCCTGCTGACTTTTGTTGGGACAGTGATTGTTTCTCCTCTAAGGTGCTTATAAGAAATCCAGCAGACAACAAACACACACATGGATATCTGACTGTAGATGGTCGTCTTCTGTACAATTTTGCTCTTAAAGTTGTAGTACTGTGTATGCTGCATGTCCTTTGGATCCTTTACTATACTGAAAGCGTATATTATATTAATGATAGTTATTTTCCTTTTGGTTTAGAGAGAGTAGAGTAGAATCAGCAGGGCTACTGTTTCACAGTGATGACAGTGATTTTACTCTGGTGGGGCTTTGCTGCTGACTGAATACAGAGGGAAGACTGTTCTTTACTACATCATTTCTGCCTTGTCACTCTGTAACCTTCACCTTTGAATGCACATTCATTCTGCTCCCCTTCATGCATATGAAGAGGAGCAGACTGAGTTTATGGTGACAGCTGGCTGAATTTCCTCCCTGAGGCCGGAAGAACTGAAACCCATCTGAACATGGTTTTAAAAGCCAAGGTCTGCTCTGCTGTTGGACCTAGATTTGTCATGTCAGATATCACAAATCAAACATACCCTTCTGTTTTTGTTCCCAAGAGTTCAAAGTGGATTGAGGCGTGATTGGATTTGCTTGATGAATTTCAAAATACATTAGTTATATGTGAAATCATGGAGGATGTAGCAGAGAATAATTACTGCTGTGGTCCTTACAGATTTGATTACAATTTAGACCAAGTTTGGTGTGAAATCACTTTTCCGTAAATCCAATTCTATTCAAACCACAAGGGTATAGTGACAGCATATTTTAGGCACATGCTGCTGCATAATAATGTGGAGTTGAGCACTGAAATGCTCCGTTGTAACACTCTCCAGTGAGATATCTGAAAATATTTATTCATGAGAATTAAAATTGTTGTAAAAGTTACTTTGTAAGGACAATGATGATTTGTAAAGCATAACAAGTAATTAAAATCACTGAAAAATAAAGTGTGAACATTTTTATAAACTATTGAACTCATTGAGCCTAGTATAGTTTCTCTCCTCATAAGATCTTTGAAGCATTTTGGAATAAAACTCTTTATTTTTTGAAACATCTGTAGCAAAGTGCCATGCTATCGAGCTAAATGGCGAAAATTCTGCATTTCAAACTTACATTAGGCATTGCGGTGCCACTGAGGAGTACCTTACAAGGTCAGTTTAAAAATCACATGACTGTAGTAAGTAAGTATCGTCCACAGTGATGGACAGTCAGAAAAGAGCAGATGGATAGGGACAGATGAATGCCTCGGGGGAAATACGGAGACAAACTGTGAAGAAAAAAAAGAAAGGGAAAGGGTGTGGGAAGAGACAGATTCATCCATCCATCCATTTTCAAGTGGCTTATCCTCTTCAGGTACATGATGGCAACAGAAAAGAGCAGAGAACCCAAATGTCCTTTTCCGCAATTACTAATAACTCTCCAGTTTACCCAAGCTATCCCATGCTAATTGGGAGACGTAATAAGTGCCTCTAATGTGGCACCAGTTTGATGCCGAGGTCCTCCAGAATCACTGATGTCCTTGCTCTGCCCTGTAAGAGAGGACCAGCAATCCTCCAACTCTTATCTTGGCTGCCTTCTCCGACTTTATAACGGAAAACTTAATTTGTATCAATAAATCAAAGTATTTGGCTTGAGGTCATAGCAAGAAATTATAGATGTAATACAAGCGTTCTTATGAAATCGCTGGAGGTTAAGGTTAGCTTAGGAGGACACCACTTAGGAGGTTAGGGTTTCCTCCACAATCATCATCTTTATCTTGCCGGTGGGACCTAAGACTAGTTTCCATCCATCCCTCAGATTGGCATTTTCATGGCCCACAATGCATCTGTCAGCCAGTTAACACGACACCTTCTGTTGGCCTTGAACTTCTCATGCAAAGACGCTGGTTCTGCAACCCCTTCAGACCACCAGCAATCCCTTTCCCAATGCTAAAACCACTCTGTCTCAAGGTTTTAGCTTTGTGTAGTTCCTCCTGCCCTCAAGAAAAGCATGCAAGTTCTATAGTTACACACAGTATGAGCTGTATCTCACCGACAAGTCGCAGTATTTCTGACACCAGAACCATGTTCAACATGTTGTATTGCAGCACGGGGCAACACAGGAGTGATGGTATTGTGTCAGTTGTGGGTTACGCTGCTTCCAGAAATTCTCCATTTCTGTTAGGGCCTCTTTTGAGCTACCAGGACACCAGTAACATGTAGAAAATAAGACAGTTATGACTACTTATTACTAATTACACTATTAAGGAAAAGCCATGATTTGTAGCACATCCAGCCCTATGAACAGTGACAAACATTGACAGCTCACAGGTGCAAAGCAGTGATGTGTCTTAGGGTGTTTGCAGACCTGTGTTGTTTAGTTTAGTTGAATCAGACTCTGGTTTGCTTTCTCCTTGGTATGATTCATTTGGGCAGATCTGAACGCAGACATTTTACTTGGGTGCCGACCAAAACAACCACACTGACTGAGACTCAGTAGAGGAAGTGGTCTCAGTTCAGTCACAAAAGAATTCTGGAGTGGTTTGTTTGTGGTGGACCCAACTACAAGGCTTACTCTGTAAGTTTGAGCTAGGATCTTCTTCAGGACCTTCTTCCTGTATTTACGTTCTCACTACTGCACCAGACACATCTATGGAGCAATGAGTGGATGTTCTCACATGGCTTTTAGTGATACATTTCGGTTTCCTTCAATTTCTTTTTTTGTGTGAAAAGAATTAAGTCTACCAACCCATCTACTGATTTGGACCAGAGCAAATGAACTGCAGGTTTGAAAACGCCGTTACTTCTTGCTGACTTATAAAACCACTGTTTTATAAAACCACAGGGAGCAGGATTGTGGTATAAAGTTGCAAGATGACAAGGAGTTAAGTTGTGCAAAGAGAAATAAGAGAGAAATAAAGAGAAAGAGGACATACAACCACCGGAGCATGTCGGGAAGTTTAATAATCTAAGTTAATGGGAAGTCCAAGGAAGAAAACTCATTGGCCCATGCAAGTGAGCTGTTGTTTAAAGAAGATTAAGTGCTGGGAGGGAGAACCTGTTCTGGCCACAATCAAAGCTAAACTTTAAATTAGAAAGAGTCAGCAAGTGCAATAACGAGCCAGAGACTGAAGAGTGCTTTTTAAAACTCAAAGTCATGCTGAGCAAACAGAGGCCACTTTCAAACTCACTTAGTGTAAACTGCTAAATACACTGATTATACAAGAGTTTGTCATTGTGGCATTTACGCTGAGATACTATAAATACTTGCATAATAACAGTTTTAGCTTGCAGTTTTCATTTTATTTGGTGATGTTTATTAAATAGTTTCCTTCTCAGCCAACAGAAGATTGCGTTTTCCTTCAAATTAACATAAAACATCAAAATTATTGAGCCAGGAGATATAAGATTTTCACTTAACATGTATTAAGGCTTCAGTCAGTGTGTCTGTGTTTGTCCTCTTGTCCTCATCTGCTCCGTGGCTCCAGTTTTATTCTCTAGCTCATTGTTTTCTCATAAGTCTGTCTGTCTGGGAGCCGCCGTCAGTGTCAGTATTGATTATCGGAGACTGGAAACCAACATCTGCACCAATAAAAGCCTGAAGGCTTTGAATGTGTGGCTCGGACCATCGATTTAGGAGAGATGAGGACAGAGTGAGGGGTGCATGTGTGTGTAGATTGCATATAGATGGAGAATCAAGTTGCACTGTAATCACACTTAAGTCACACACAGGTTTATTTCTGTTCAGGCTCAACTGACTTTAGTTTTGCTATCAACTAGTGAAGTGTGTTAAACAAATGAAATGTCACATTTAGCCCATGTGTATACAGCATCCCTGCAGAAGAGCAGTATCTGATTATAAGGACGATGACTGTACATCGTCACAACTGCTGCCTAAACAATAACGTTTCAGACACAATAATAAAAAAAGGTTAATTGCTTTTTTAGATGCTCTGAATTCCAAGATTAAAAAGCTTGTTATCTCTTAGACATTCAAGTATGCTAACACGCTCACAATGATAACACTTTCCTTTAACATGTTAGCATGTTAACATTTGCCAATGAGCACAAAAGACAAAGTACTACAGAGGCTAGTAGGAATGTGTGATCATAAACCAAAGTATTTTAAAAAGTTAAATGTAGACCTTCTGATGGCATTAGATAAAAAGTCACTGAAGCGATCACATGTCATCCTGAAAAAGTGAAAGCTTTGACCTGCTGGTGTCACTAGAGGAAAAGTCAGAGGACCACCAACGTCAGTAGGATTCATTCTCTGAGGACTATGAATGTTTGTACAAAATTCAACGTGGCTGAAAACAGCAGTGTTTCAGTTGTACTGCAGTTACTTTTCTTCCCCCAACAACCAGCGATATTTTAAACATGCACTGTATAAACTCTGGCATTACAGCATGACTGTAACCCGTATGTGCAAATTTCTTACTCCTAAAAATCACCTGTTTGACTGAGAAGACATTCTATGTATTTTTGTATTTTAGAAGAAAAGTCCAAAAGCAAATCTCAACTCTCGTGAGCCAGGAACCAGTGATCAATGGACAATGTTACTGATCTTGTGTATTCTAGAGTCACATTTCCAAAGTAGCCTCATCCGTCTCATCTTCATGGTGCACCTGTGGTGTTGGCTTACAGCTGGAGCTCTGCCAGAGCTGGATAGGATTTGTTCCGTTAAAACAAGGCTTTTGCTGTTCTCTGATCTCTACCCTGAGTTTTTTATTCCTTTGTTGCTCACTGTATGCGTTGTGTGCCAGACAAGGGGTAAAAGGCACCAATGATTCTTATTTTTGGCACTGTGGCGAGTTTGCCACATAGTGTATGCGCCAGAAATCATGGAAATGCATTTAGAAGTGAGAGTTGCAATGAAATGTGATAGTACTTTTTATGATTGTGAGCTGTTTGCCCATATTATAATGCATGTATGAATATGAAAAAACTCTTAGAAGTACATGATTTTAATGGTTACATCATGGTGTACTAGTAAATGAAAAATGTCTGACTGATAGTAACACTGATGTTGTTTGCATCTTTCTTTCTTTCTTCCTTTTTTTATGAACCTTTGTTACATGAGCAGGATGTGATACTGTGTATTCTCTGACCTCTTTTATAGTTTATTCAGACTAATTCACTATCAGACTTAATTAGTCCCTCCGATAACTGCAGATACATGTCGATTTTTTTTCATTTGTCTAAAAGCAACAATCTTTTAGACTCATATTAGACTACTGATGCCTTTATTGTAACATTTTAACATAAATTCTTTATAGGATTTTAAATCAGTGCTACTCATTGTCACTTGCTATATTGGGAAAGTTCTACTTTTCTACAAACTCTGATTTAGCATCTGCCACTGAGGAGTTTGCTGGATAATATTAGATCTGATGGGTTTAATTGCGGTGCCAAATCTCATCAAGATGGAAAGGGAATTAGAGAGACAGGGGGGAGGGAGGAGGGAGACAGAGGGGAGATGGGAAGGAACAGAAAAGAAACTAGTGGAGAAGGATATATACCACTTTGGTCAATTAATAGAGATGTATTTATTTTTCCTTAAAAAGCATCGCTGCTATTTTATTGTTACAATTACTACAAAATATAAATATATATCAATTTAATATCTCTCCATTCCATACTGTATGTTATCTGTGATATCCACAGGAATATTATCTGGGTTAAACATGTAGACATTACAATAGGAAACAGAAATAGAAACTATTATGTGACAGCTTCAAGGTCAGAAGACCGTTTTACTCAGCGAGGCCCCAGGAGATGGACAGAGGTGAGCGAATGAGTGAATGATTCATCAGTAAGTGAGCAAATGAGTGAATTTGTGTCCGCGAATGATTGAGTCAGTTATTGTGCTCAAGAGTGAAAGAGATGAGAGAAATTGAGAGAAGAGAGAGGGGCTGAATATTGTGGCTGAGGGTCATTAAGACTGTGCTAAATTTGATTTAACAGCAGTGTGAGATGGCCTCGGATGAATTGTTGAGGAGCCTGATTTCGGGCATTAGGAGTCTGTGCTGTGCCTCATAATTTTTGACTGGTCTTGGTGTGATATTGGGGATGAAGGGTAATATCTTGTCGAGAAGGTTGTTTTCTAGTGGAGTATTCACGTCTAGTTTGAGATAATATAAATTTGGCTTCAATATAACATGTCATTAACTACACACACTGATACAGTATGTGGTGTTCTTGTAAAAACATAACTCCAAGAGAACTTTCACCAGAAGCCAGTTACATAAAACTCTGTAAAGACTTAAACTCTTTGTACGCACAAACACAGAAATATACATACATAGCCTTTCCTTTTCTCAGATTTTTAAAGCCATAATACACATGGTTCTCCTTTTATTTAGCCACACCAACAGTGTGACTCAAGATGGAAATGTCCGGTCAGTCGGTTAGTCCATCACTTTGGTCCAGACTGAAATATCTCAGCAACTACAGCATGGATGGTTCCCAGAGAATGAATCCTGCTGACATTGGTGATGTTTCCTTTAGCACCACCATCATCACGTTGACATTTGTGGTTATGACAACAACTACTGGATAGATTGCCGTCCAGTTTGGTGCAGATATTGATGTTCCCCTCAGGGTGAATTTTAATGACTTTGATGATCCCAAGACTTTTCATCTAATGCCATCGTCAAGTCAAAGTTTTAATTTGTCCAATCCTTTGGTTTATGACCAAATACCTGCAAAACTGATGTCACTCCCATCAGCCTCAGCTATACTGCACTTTGTGTTAGGTGCTAATTTGCAAATATTAGCATGCTAACACACTAAATTAAGATGGTGAACATGGTAAACATTCTACCCGCTAAACATTAGTATACTAGCATTGTCACTGTGAGCATGTTAGCATGCTGACGTCAGCATATACTAAAACTCAAAGCACTGCTACTGCGACCCTATTATAAAGATTAAAGAGGCTGATGCATCTATGTGTGTCACCATGTTTTTATAGCACTCATAATGAAACAGGTTTTACAAAGTCTTTCACAAAAAAGGAAAAGTTCAAAATGACAAACACAGGGAAGTGATAAAACAATAGAAAACACCCAAAGAAGAAATAGAAGAAGTAAATCAACACAACACACACACAACAGTCTGTGCTGGGTGTGCAGACTGCAGAAAAATCACATACACTCAGTCTAACAGCTCAAAGAGATAACTAGCGTATTAGATTCTGTCACTTTATTTATCCATTTCCACTTCACCATGTAAGAAAATGTATATGTACACATAATCTGCAGAATTTTATAAATGCAAGATTAGACCTATATGTTTGAAATGGCCTATGTATGTTTTTTATTTGTACTTATTGTTTATACTTCTGTCTCCAGGTCTAAAAGTCAGTCTTGCTAGAACCTGTGACCTTCATGCCACCTTGATTTATGTGTGAATGTGTCTATTTATGTCTCTATTTAGGAAAAATCTTTATGGGCAACAAACGAGAGATTGCAGAAAGCAGAATCCCTGAACTCAACGCGTATATGAAGGTAATCAAATTAAATTTTGTGCACAGTGGAGCCTTTTATTCTGCACAATAAGGAAAGAATAGCTGGCATGCTCGGTATCTTCTGCAGCATGCACTACAGTAGCCTACAACTTGTGGGCTGAACGATGCTGTAGGTGGATAAGCACTGACTTGGATATTTCAGCAGTAGTTTGCAGATCGAGCTCAACATGTAGGCGTTGCTGCTCTCCTCTCTTTGCTTTGCCCTGTGCCCACATTACGTCTGACTGACTGTAGCTGTGGGACTTTTGACATGTTTCAGTGTTGCTCCATCGCTAAAAACATGATCAGGTTCTCTTTCTCCCACTCACTCACTTCTCTTTTCTGCTTTACTCTTTTATTCCCGCAACCTACGTGGTTCTCACTTTGCCACACTCTCTCGCCTTCACTCGCCTTGCACTTGTAATCTTTCTCGCTTCATCGCCTCTCTTTTCATCCACTCCTTCTGACTCTCCCACCACCCTACCTCTCCTTCTCCTCTTCCATCAAACTCCCACTCTCCTTACACCCCTCTTGTCTCACATGACCATGCACCCTGACTTCCCTCTTTTCCCATTTTTTCCTTCATCTTTCCCATCTTCCACTTCAAACACTGTCACTCTATCACTCCTCACATCCTTCTTTACTGCGTTCTTCCATTATTTTCCTGTTTTCCAACCTCTTTCCATCCCATTCTCCATCATCTCATCTCTTTCTCTCCCAGAGGTTGCTGGGTCTGCCGCCATGGTTGTTGCATGACGAGGCTCTCAGGATGTTTTTCTACCAGACGGAACAGGACAGCCAACACCAACCACAAGCCCTCAGGCGTCTCCGCCCGCCTACTCGCAAAGTGTAAGCCCCCCGCACACCTTGTTAACAAGCGGAAGCAGAGACTGACTGATAGTAATGCTGAACAGGTAGCTGAACCCCAGGACTACCAGGTCAGATGTGAATAAATATGAATCTGTAATCTCCAAAACGCTCCATATACATTTTCAGGGGAAATACATGAATCTGATCTCCATTCTTTAATTAGGATTTATTTAACTGCACACAGTGACAGGCAAACACCTCATTAGCAGCTCTCAAAACGACCTGCCCAAAACAGGTTTTGTGCATGTGAGACCCTTTGATAAATGGCCTACAAGTTTATTGCAACAATATAGAAGAATTTCCCACTAATAAAGACAGAAAAGAAGATTTATTTAGTTGTTTTTTTTTAAATGAGAACCTTTGATCAGAAGAAACAAACTTAAATAGTATGGAGTGTTTAAGGGTTCGAAGGTGACCGCCCTGGTGAATCAGGTTTAAACGTGAGGGACCTGGAGTTATTGATGAAGCGAGGTAATTATTGGCATTCAAGGGCTTGTTTGTGCCATGAATTGATTTGCTTTTTTTTTGTCAATAAGAGAAAAAACTACATCTTGTGAGTTAAATCAATCAAGGTCTTGACTATATGACCTTTCCAATGTTAGTCTGTAAAATCTCAGTAGTTAACTAAACCAGTAAACTGCATAAATATCCAATAACCACAGAAATACATAAACCACATGTCAGCAACCTTTGCATTTAAAATGTTAGCAATGATACTGTTGTCCAAAAAACTGGTAACAGCAAATTGTATTCAGCATGTAATGATGGCTTTTGATAAACTGATAACTGACTTATAAGTTATCATAATTTTATGATACTGCTAATGTATCATGCTTGCGTATTACTTTATTGTTTAACTGCCCTAAAACTTGACTTTAACTTCCTTATAGAGCTGCGATGATTAGTCAATTAATTGATTGCCAACTATTTTGATAATCAGAGTCATTTTTTAAGAAAAAATGCCAAAATTCTGTGGTTCCAGCTTCTTAAATGTGATTATTTTCTGGTTTCTTTGCTTTTTTTTTAATTGAAGTGTTGCTGTGTACTTCTGGTAAACGTACAGCAATCATCTCTACAGCTGGAAGAACTGATGTGTATCTGTCCCTTAAACTTGCCTCACACCCACTAATTGTTCAGTGAGGTTATTTGTGTGAGTTCAGGGTTAGTCGACCACATTTTTTTTTGCATAGTGCTTATGCAAGCACTTACTTCCTCTAGAACACTACATTATTAGGCATGTAGCCCACTCTCATATCCAAGGTGACTCAGAGTAAATGAGCATTGGGGGTTAGGATCATACTGTAGAGTATTTTGACAGAAATCTTTTCTTTTGAGGTACACTTAATCTGCTAAATAGAAACGCTTGATCGTCTGGTATTGTGACAGTATCTTGAATCTCAAGGACACTAAAAATTGCTTGTAAATGTCTGAGAACTTGTTCAGCATGTCTTTAAGTGACATTATCTTAACAGGAGTGGTGTTGACCTTTTTGAACAAAGCTAATGCTGATTCACCGATACAACTGGATTCTTCCCAGTCCCCAGTTCACGCATCCTCATCTACTCCATCCTATAACTTATGACAAGGATGGCATGAAGGTATTAACAGAGTAGTTGGTGAGAAGTGTCAGGTTATAAAGACCTCCCAATCCTGATTTTACTAGTCAGCTGGTAGCCAAGCAGCTGATGAATGAGCCACTGATGGTGAAGCATGAATGAAGCAGCTGATGTGTGACCTCAGGGCTCTGCTAGAACTATTGCAATCCCTCAAAAATCTTTTATCAGAATAAGTATTTTCTAACAAATGCTGTCCAAATAGTTGTTATAAGTAAAAACCTCTTGGCCTGGAACTGTGCTCACTAACTGGATACTGATGAGAAAGGACTGTAACTGAATGTTTTAGATATTCTGTGGTGGCAATGAACGTCAGTTATCTTATAATGTACTGAAATTTTTATAAATGTAACAACATGTAAAGTTACTTGATGGCTGAAATCACTTCAGCTTGTGAAATTTAGTGTGCAAGAGTGTAAGTAAGTAAGTAAGTGATCATTTTTACAGGGAAAAAGCAGCACTTGCAAGGCTGTAAAATACAGGACAATCACCTACAAGACCAGCGACAGGTGATACAGTTGTATAGCACATCATAAATATTTGGTATAAGATTAAAATCTGTCTTGAGTTATGATGTCCCATTTGGCAAATAAGTGCAGCTTGGATTCCTCACATCTTATCAACTCTCCTTCACATCGTAAATGGTCAGAGTTAAGTAGTGAGAAAGAGATGGAGGCGAGAACACATAAATTTGGCACTGAGGAAAAACCCACAGAGACTTATTACCGTTTTTATGGTCTACTTCCTCATTCATAACGGCAATTGGGGCTCCTGATTGGCCCATTTCCATGTGGTCAGGTTACACCAGCAGAAGATGTGGTAAAGGGGGACTCTCAACAGGAAATGAGGCAAAGATAGACTCTCATTACTTCCTCTCCTCTTGCATCTGATCTGCCTTCACTCATATGGACATATAATTAGTTTGTGTGTTAGGATATTATAAGGAACTGTGACATTTCCTCTTCTGAATGTTGCAAGTTTCTGTCATTGTCCCAGAGCTGTGCTACCAGATGCATTTTGTCATATAGGTCCAATATTTTACTTTTACTTTTTTATGATAAGTTTTACTCAACCTCAGTGAGAGTTTCCTTGCACCATTAAACTACTGGCTGTATTTTCTTGATATTAAGAGTTTTAGTCTCATCTTCCATATTTTTTACAAAAAGATTAAAAAAGTTGGACCAGAAATTGGTCCAATGTTGATAAAGAGATAATACGTTTTGTGTTCTTGCATAAAAAATACATGCTTTTAATTAGAGTTCAACATTCTTAAACTTAAATGTAGAATCTTAGAAGCCATTGAACTTATTTTCTTAAAATGTGCAGATGATGCATTTTGGTTGTGCATTGAGTACAGCCGTGTTAGCTACTGTGTTTTAGGAAGAGCAGTGCTTAGAGCTAAATGCTCACATGTTCACCAACTGAGTTTAGTGTGTTAGCATGCTAACATTTGCTAAGTAGCAATAAACATAAAGTACAGCTGATGCCATTATTTTTTGATCACCTAATTGAAATTTTAATCTGATAATGTTGGTAGATGAAAAGTCAGGGGATCATCAAAATTATTAGGATTTGTCATCTGGGCAACATTACTGTCTGTGCCAAGTTTCATGGCAATTCACCCAATAGTTGTTGAGATATTTCAGTCTAGACTGCAGTGATGGAAGGACTGACAGACTGACATTGCCATCCCTAAAGCCACGCCGCAAACATGGCTAAAAATACACAGATTGGCTCTGACAGCAGCTTTAATTGGAGGTCAAATTTCCAGACGTTGAAAGGCCTAAAATGGTTCAATTTAGACGTCATTATAGAGGATAATGCATCCTGTTATCGATCCCACCTGCAGACTGCATATTCATTTATATCTGTCTTCTTGTCTCTCTCTTTCTTTGTCTTTTAGGAAGACAGTCAAACCGAATATGGACCTCTTCTCCTCCCCAAGGGCCGAGGTATGTGTGGTTACATTTTTTTTTTTGTTGTTGTTGTTGCCTTGGTTGCAATCTCCATGGCCACCCACAGAGGAACAACATTTCAGTCAAACAACCACGCAATATGCACTACATCACCTAAAAAAATATCATATGATCCTGTCAGCACCCTTGGCGTTACTGCAA
Organism: Thunnus maccoyii; assembly: GCF_910596095.1. Classification (NCBI taxonomy): domain Eukaryota; kingdom Metazoa; phylum Chordata; class Actinopteri; order Scombriformes; family Scombridae; genus Thunnus; species Thunnus maccoyii. Next base: position 8,110,890 of record NC_056534.1, on the reverse strand, counting down.
CTCATGACAGCCACACACACACACACACACACACACACACACACACACACACACACACACACACACACACACACACACACACACACACACACACACACACAGAAGTCCTGCCTATGGGACTGCATTACTTTGCAAGGCTCGGCATGCAAAAACACACACTAAAAAAGAAACAACATACACAAACATATCGACTGATGTGACAAATCAATAAGGATGACTTAATTCGTCAAGTGTTGTGTCACACTTTTTCTCCTCCATCTAGCCTGTGACTCCGTTGACCTCATCAATAGTTCCCGCCCCGCTTCACTTCCTTTTTTAATTTCTGTATCCATCTCTTCTCTCCTATTAGCCTCCCTCTCTCCTTCTCCCTCTTTCCCTTCCTTCCCGACCCCTCTCCTTGAACAACCTTTAAGTTCGTCCTTGTTTCCTTTTCTTCTCCTCTCCCTCTGTCTCTTTCCAAGGTTGCGACCATCTCTCATCCCTCTTTACGCCTCCTCCTCTCCTCCTTCACATCCTCTCATTTTTATTCTGTTCACACCTTCCGCCTTGATGCCATAAAAAAAAAAAAGGGAAATGGAAACTCTGTTCATATGCAGGCGTTTTGCCTAGAAGATATGTGTTTTGAAGATTTGTAGCTAATAAGTTCAGGTTCAGGTTTGTAGGACATTTTTCAGGCATGTCAGAGGTTAAAGTAGTAATGAACTGCCAATTAAGCCCTTCAAGGAGGCGAAAAATGGCTTGTGTTTTTTGTCTGGTCAGCACAATGCTAGATTGTCCTTTAAACACACACACACACACACACATACACACACTATTGTACTTTAACACACTCATTGATCTGAGACGAGGCAATGCAGTTTGATTTATATAGCACGTCAGTATAGGTAAACTCAAATAAAACCAAAATCAGTCCTTTAAAAGCTATTAGTACATGAGCACACACATAAAACATAAGTCTATTTTTAAAGTATATAAACAATGCCTTGTAGTCACTGTGTGTAATAATGTTTGTGTGGGAGTAGTAATGTTGATAGTACAGTCAGACTGATGGATGACAAATGCAGCACTATTGTTATGATCTATTTAAGTGCATTGTAGTGTGTGAAAAAATATGTTTATGTATAATGTTTGTGTGTGTGTGTGTGTTGTTATGAAGTCATTTTTGTCCATAATATACATTTAATTTTATTTAAAAAGACTCTTCTAGAGAAATGTGAAAACACATTGATTTGAATCTCCTAAAAAGATTTTTTTAGTACAGCTATGATTATGTTTTCACTAGTTATACTCAGTATGTGACTAAGAAAGTCCATATATGTATAGTTAACCTGATCCAGCACTGGTACTAGACTGAGCTCTACCGTCAACTATGTCAGCTTAAACACAAATAATTGTTTTTGCTGTATTGCTAGTGGACTTGATACAATATTTTGGGATGTGTATACACCATATTGTAGCTTTAAACAAGTTTTTTTAATGTGTTTGCAGCACAAATCAACTTATTTAAAGTAGTTTTCAAAAATCTAAATTTTCCTTGAGTGTAACAAAGCGGTCATTCTTAATCTTTTACTAATTTCTAAAGAATTCTTGAAACTTGCTGATTTCTATTGGTCAGAAGTTGAAATATTCTCACTGCACTAGCTGATTTTTTCACGTGTGTAAAATATAAGGTTTCAGAATTCAGTTATAGACAGAAATGACTTGATAAACTGGAGATTTTTTGCAGTTCCAGTGTCTGTGTGTGTGATGAGCCCATATATTGTACGCGTGTGAGTACATGTCTGCAGGTGAAGTGTCTGTTTCTGCAGCCCTTGAACTATGTGTGCTTTATCCCCTTGCAAAAGCGTTTAACTTTTCCTAACCTTGCACTACACAGAGAAGGGTGCAGTTTGTCCACACACAAACACAAACACACACACACACACTGTATCCGTCTCTGAACACTCCAGTGGTCTTTTATTGCCAAAGTAAGAGCAGCAACTCCATTTTACTCTCCTCTCCCTCTTTTTCTCTGTCTCTGCCTCCCCTCTCTCCCACACAGAAGTAAAACATTGGTGTACTCTACTCACGAAGCTGCCAGCCTACTCAACATTTATTTTAGCTCTTTCTCTTTCTCTCTAGAAAAAAAAAAAAAAGAGTGCTCCTCGCCATGTTAATGTATGTTAGCGCGGAGTCCTGCCGTGTGTTTTTTCAGCACAGGGAAGTTGCTGTTAATCTCTGTCCAAATAGTGATCAATGTCTGGTTTGAGCCTGATGGATAAGAGGAGAGCACGGGCATTTGTCACAGTTGAGCTGGTGCAAGCGTTTACACTACAACACTTCATTCCACTCTACTTGGTATTAGCTCAGGCTTAACCCCAAACAGCGTGATGAGTAATTGTTGTTGGCTGTGGCACTATGAGCTTCAAACAAGGTCAATGGGACAGACTGCTGTTGGTTAACATGAGGTTTTAACAATGCATGAGCTGGGGGGGGGGGGGCTCGTTTGTCTGATGTAAAAAAATAAAAAAATTGCGGAGACACACAGACAAAGAAGCAGGGATAGATAAAGGAGAAGAAAAGAGGCGGAGGGGGAAAAGAGACGGAGTGCAAAAATGCAAGAAAAACCCATAAAATTAAAAAAATGAAAATCAAGCAGATATTAATCGACTGAGGCGCAACCTTTCTTCTTTTGCAGCGAGAGCCATTAAAGCAGAAATTAGATCCTATTTTAGATAAGGATGTACCAGAGCAAAAAAAAAAAAAAGGCTGATATGCAGGTACGTTTATATCCTCACCAGGAAGAAATATGACAATGCAACCCAGTTCATTTAAATGTACTAAATGAAATGAAAACTGCGTAGAAGCAGGATCACTGGTGCATGTGGATGTGTGCCACTGTGGTGAAATATGCACAGATTTAGCAGGTGTCATTGCTTTTTACCAGTTCACCTCAGCGGATATATTTGTGGACATGCATATAGTTTGAACATTGAATATAAAGGTAAAACTGATACATCGATGTTCCAGCAGGTGAATATTTGTGTGTGTGTTTCTCAAACTTATTTTACTCCCAACACCTGCAAAGATTTAGCACCCAATGCAGCTCTATTGAGTATTTTAGCACCTTGTATAACAGTGTTTTGATCTCACAGCACATTAATTGAAGGGTTCAGTCTCATCGCTCTGGCAGCTGTTTGCAGCAAACGCTCTCCGAATAACCAACAAACTGACTGTATGGTAACTTCCCAGCAGAAAAGAACAGACAGACAAAGTTAGTAACTAACTGATGAAGAAATTTTAACATCTAGCTGGTAAAGATTTTAGAATTTTGCCAAGAAAATGGAAAAACTTGGTTGTAATTCAAATGTTTTAACCGCTTACAACAAGGAAGAACCTACACTTAATTGCATGAATCAGTTTCAGGTTGGATTATCATAATGCAGTATACCCGCTGATGTTTTCATGCATGCAAAATGTCCACAGTCAATACATTAACAGTAGATGTTTTTGATTCAGCTTATGCCAGAATAGACTCTGTCTCTGTGTGACAGGTGAAAAGCAGAAGTCACCTGCACAGATATACACACAATCCCAGTACACACACTGATCTGTACATATGAATATCCTCCTATGGTCCTCGGGCCTTATAGAAAGTGGGCCATCTAGTTAAAAAAAAAATGCAATTTCATTAAACGTCAGGAAGAGAAAAAAACCCTCAATTCTCATTTCCACCTCCCTATTGCCAGACTAACGAGCCAAGGGTTTAACAAGCTCATTAAGGCGGGGTCGGCGCCAGTCTAATTGTACTAGATGATTGCTCTTGTGGCTGGCTGAACCCAAGGGTTGTGTGGCTACATTTAGAGATCTGCCTTTTAGTGGGCACCTGCGGTACACTGACACAAAATACCTGCCCTGGAGAAACTACAGCATAGTGACAGGAGACAAAACGAGTTCACATTGTTAGTTAATTTACCAGAAAACGTAATTGAGGAGGCTCATATAACTCATATTACTACATGCCATTCTAGTCTATTGTTAATGCTGGAGGTAGAGAAATGTATCTTTCTGCTTCTTCTATGGTAGTTTTTATCTTGCATGATTTTTTAGCAATGTTGCAAAATGCTGAATCACAGAATAAACGTCTTTCTCTTTGATTTCAAGCGATGCCTAAGAACTGCATTGTTTGTTAGTCTGTAAAACACTTTGGATGGAGACACCAATCTTGACATCCGGCCAAACTGTAACAGCTTGATTCAATATCTTTGAATTGCTGCGCTCTTATTAGATTTGTTTAAGCAACAGGTCCAATGTTGTCTGGTGTTGTGCTCATGATGACTGTTTCCCAGGTTGGTAAAACAGTTTATCAATCAGAGCTTTGTCAGAGAGATTAAAACTGGAGACCTAATTTTCCTACATGCAGTAACTGGCTACCTAGCTACATCCATAAAAATAGCGATAGAAAATTGTGGAAGCTTTGATGAGATGGACGCAGCTGCTCAGGTTGGTGTAAGTCAATTTACAGAGCTAACAACTCTTAAATCTCTTAAAGTTAACTGCGCCAAGTAACTGCAATGACTGCTTCCGTGTCGACTAAAAATGACATTGGCGGGACAGTTACATCACTTGTTACTGATTGATTAGGGCAAAACAAGACAAAATTACAGAAATTGGCTAACACAAACACAACAGATTGTGTTGAACAGTGTCACGCACTGAGCAAATTGTAAAGTTTTTTGCAATATTTCACTGTTACATTTCAAACCACTGATTTTGATCGTTTTTTTTCCTTTTTCACCCTCATCACACCTTGTAACTCACCTTGAGACACACATGAAGACAGAGAGAGTGTAAGAAACAGACAAGTAAAAGTTAAGGCGAAAGAGAAGTGGAACAATGATGGTGAGGAGATGGAGATAGAGAGAGAGAGAAAGAGATTAAAGGAGATATAGCGAGAGGGGAATTGCTTTGTCACATCATATTTGGTGTTTGTGTTGGAGATAGTAGCTTATCGCCTTCAAACACATTCTCACATCATCTATAAATTACAGCCAGCAGCAGGTCAACAGTATAATAAAATAGTGTCTGGAATAATACATTAAAAATAGCAGCGCAAAGAGAGTGTGTGTGCTGGTGTGTGTGTGTGTGTGCGTGTGTCCTCAGGGTCAGGGTAATCTCAACGGATTGTTAATCCAGCCAGCTCCCTTTCTCCCCAGCTTCATTAATCTGCCACTAGCCGTGTCTCATTTTCTGTGGACACACACACACACACACATGCACGGGCTCGCTCACTCATTCATTTATTAGTTCACGACACACGCACATCAACACACTCTCTTTGCACATGTACTGTAAAGTCTTAAGGTTTTTAGCATATTAAAAATCTTTTTTCATACCTTTTTTTCCACCCAATTGTCTCTCTAAGTAGTATTTTAAATTTTTAAGGGTAAACTTGTGTGTCAAAGTCTGTTTACAGGTCTTTAGGAGCACTACTGCTTTTGTGAAAGAAGTCATATAAAGCCTTCTGTGTCTCCATAGGGAGCAGTGCAAAATCTGATAATTTGCCGTGAGTCACTTGAGTCAGCGTCAGTTGGGACTGAAGACTACAAGTCTGAAAATGAATAAAGTCGGGGAGTTAGAAATAGATGAGGTTACCAGACCTCTGTAGTCCGCTCCTCATCTCTCTTTGAGGCTAGCGGCTTGACATTACATTAGCTACTACTATCATAACACACCCAAATCTGTACAGTCAAGTCAATTGAGTCGAGTTGCATTGTGGGTAATATAGGCAATGTTGACAAGGAAGAAGAATGCATAGAATAAACAAGAAGACATGAGTGTGGGTCTGACAATGTTCAATGCTAAATCTGGGAAGTATTCTTTTAATGGGAGTCCGCCTCTCCTTTGCAGGATTTAAATTGCTGTCAACTTGTCAAGTTGCATACATCCCTTCCCTTCTTCTCCACCTCAGATGTGTTTTTTTTTTTTGGAAGTTCCCCAAATTGTGGCGCTGTGACTTTGAAGAAAGCAGTTGTAGTTTTCATTTGAAAGCGTTCACTGAGCTGATGATGTCGACCACAGTTTTGTCTTTTCCTCGCAGCTCTAAACTAAACTCATTCAACATGTTGGTCAGAGCTGTTAAAAATGCTGAATCAGCAGCAGTCTTGCTGCTCTTTATGTCAATCTAGTGGCAGATGTCATAATGAGGAGGGATGAAAATTTGAAAAATCTGATATTAAAAGATGTGTTTTTTTTTTAATGGTACGCGATCTACCAGCATGGCCTTTGAAATCAACTGGTCGATCGCGCTCAACATATTTGGCCCCCCCCCTAATTTAGAGTCATATTTCTGGACACCTGATGAGTGGAAATCCATTAGTCACTCGCCTTTAGCAACTCCTGAGAGAAATATCTGGGTCTTTAGCTGTTAAATGCTCTATTGTGTTCACTGGCTGTTTGGTGCTGGGCAGGAAGCATATAGTGGGTTTATTAGACCTTTCTGCCTTCTTTATGTGTAAGTGACACTGATGAGAGCAGTGAGACTGAACCAAAATGGCAAAGCCGTAAAACCAAAACAATGATCTTAAAGACACTCGCTACACTCTACATCTGAGGGAGACTGCAGACTCAAATTTCTGTAGCTTGGTCACTGTGAGTAATCATTTTTTCCATGGTTAATGTAAAAATAGTGATTATTGCAGCTTTAAGCATGATAACTTAAAGTTTATCCCGTTTGGCCCCCATGGTACAAGAAAGCTTGGGTTCTTTATCACTCACTCACTCACTCACTCATTGTCCTGAGATCATTATCATACAGCACAGCTCCTCACTCGCTGTGAAGCGACCACATGAAGACAGCAGTGATCTATCAGCTCTCTGCAGCACTTATGTTTAACTTTCACTTTTCTTATCTCCTTCTCTTCTTCTTCCTCCTCCTCCTCCTCCTCTTTTTCACCTCCCTCCCACTGCTTTAACTGCTCCTAATTCTTTTTTTAGTCTTACTCTACCTCTGTGAGTCTTTCTCCAACTCTCTGTCAGTTTCCCCTTCTCGTGCAATCGCTCTCGTACTGTGATCTTCATTCTCTCGTTCTGTCTCTCTCCTCCTCTATAGATATCAGTGAACATAAAGTGTATGTATGTCGCCGCTCACTTGTCTGCGCAACTGAATAGCGGCAAGAGTGAGCACATGTGTTTGCATTTCAGTTTGTCATTGCACAGTACAAGCTCTAATACACTGAAAAGATTGTTGTAGCACTGTGCCTCTTAGCTTGTGTGTGTGTGTGTGTGTGTGTGTCTAACAGGCTGCTTTATCATCCATCCGTTGGAGGAGTCTCTTTGCAAAAGCACAGGAATAGGTTTAAAGCACTGGTAATGACTCTACTGTGCTGCACTTTAAATGTAAATTCAACTCTGCCGGGCATCTGACAGCATCTCCTCAGGTTGAACCACTTTTCAAAACTCTGCATATATGCTTTTTACCTCATCCCACACGCGTACACTTTCACACATTTACATACATAAGTGTTCCATCCACGAATGTAAGTAGCGCTGAGATGATTTGCTAATGAACTGATTAGCCAACTTAATTATTATAAATCATTTATAGAGCAAAAATGCTAAACTTTTTCCTGTGCTCATCTCAAATTAGAGAGATTTGGAGCCTTTTTCAGTTTTATAACATTTTAAATTGAACGTCTTTAGGTTTTGGACTGTTGGTCAGACAAAATGAGCATCAAGGACGATTCCTCAGACCTTGGCATCTTTCATTGTTTTCATAAAATAATCAACATACTAATTGATAATCAAGATGCTCAATAGTTGCAACTAATCTGCAATAACTTGCACACATACTCTCATACACTAACATGGATTAATCAGTACTATTACAAAGCAGAAAAAAAGCAAGTACAGTCTATGAACATGAAAATGATTCTTGTCTAATAATATCTCTTCCCATCCCTCCGCTCTCTCTCTCTCTCATACACAAATCTTTTTATGCTCCAAACTTGACTCCTTTTTTCATCACATCTCTCCTTTCTTCACAAATCTTTACTAAAAAAGCTAAAACAATGATCATTGTCTTCTGTAGCTTCCCCCTCTATCTCTCACTCTCTCTCTCTCTTTCTCTCACTTACAGACACTTAAACACACTCAATCATTCTCTATCAGCACGCGCAAAAAGTGTGTTCAGTCCTACCTGTCCGCTCTCACCGTCTCGTCTCTCTCTGTGTTGAGTGTGTCCGTCTCTCTCCTCTCTCTTCTCTCTCTCCTCTCACTCACGTGTGTGTGTGTGTGTGTGTGTGTGTGTGTGTGTGTGTGGCTGTGTGTGTGTGTGTGTGTGTGTGTGTATCCCAGGCGATGTTTGACTTTCGCGGCAACGGCAAGGCGGAGTTGAACCTGAAGAGGGGAGAGGTGATCTTCCTGCTGCGACGAGTCAACTCGGACTGGCTGGAGGTAAGAATAGACAGAGAGAGAGAGAGAGAGAGGCAATGGGAGAGGGAAGGGGGAGAGAAAAAGAGAGAGAAAGGGAGAGAAGGAGGGAGGGAGGGATGGAAAGAGTGGGAGAGTAGAAGGCAGGGAAAGAGAGATGAGAGAGGATGAGAGGTAGGAATGGGAAAGATTGGAGACGTGGTGGAGGAGAAGATAGAAAAAGAGAAACAGAAAGAGAAAGAAAGGAGATATATTGAGTGAGACAGAGAGAAAGAGGAAAGAGAAGAGTGATGGAAGAAAAGACAAGGAAAGGGCTGGAGATGGAGAAAGGGATAGATAGGGAACAGTCAGAGAGGGAAAAGGGAAGACGGGGAAAAGTGCTTGCAACCGAGAGAAATAAAGAGGAGGGATGCAAAGATAAGAGGGGTAGAGAACACAGACAGACGAGAGAGAGATGGAGGGGAACAGAAAGATGAAAGGTGGGGGATTAATTAATAAGGACTGACAGAAAAGGAGAGAAGTAGAAGAATAGAAGGAGATTTTGTTGTGACCTGAAAGAGTTCATGTACCGCATCCATCGTTGCGACACAAGATCACCGACAGTGTCCGGAGTTTGGTGTGGAAGAACTTGTGTGAACTGGCCTGAAAAGAGTCCAGACCGCAACCTCATCTAGCAGCTTCGGGTTGAACCAAAACATTCACTGTGAGCCAGACCTTATCTATAAAAATTTGTGTTAACCTCACTAATGCTCTTATGGCTGAAATGGAACAAATTCCTGGAGCTAGGTTCCAAAATCTTTAAGAGTGGAGGGTGTTGTAACAGCATATTAATACCCACAGTTTTGATTACATACATAATGGTGTGTTGTTCAGTCATCCACATACTTTGGTTAAATGTCTACATACTTTTAACCCTGTGGTGTATTTCTGTATTGGTTTATTTGATGCCTAAAATTTGTCTTTTCAATGAACTTTTTTTAATCAAACATCTGCCAAATAAGTGACAAAGGAAATACGCAAAACAGTTCCTTCACACGTTGCAGCGGTCAAATTTTTTTAACATTAATTACAGATTATTATAACACTTAAAGAAGATTTTTTAAAAATATGTCTTCCCCACATGGCAGCAGCCTCGTACAGTGACCACAGAGTAACTTCACTGATGTGACTGTAGTGCTCTGCTCCAGTTTCTTTTTTTTTCAAGATGTGAGATAACATAGTGATATATAACCAAGGTAAATAACAAAGAAAAAAAGGATAAAAGAATGACAAACAACAGCATACAGCACAGACACACACACACACACACCTTAAAATCCCCACAATTCATCCATGTATACATTCAAATTCATACTATTCATAGGTCTTTCTCTTGCCTATTGCATCATTAACCTCCTTCATCCTCCCCCACTGAAAGCAGGTCACACAATGGTACAAGTTAAATTACATGCTGTACAGCATTAGGGAAATTCTAATAAATAAAAAAAACAGGGTACAAATTAAATAACCAATCAATATTCATATACAAACATAATACAACTGGAAAGAGAGAGGTAAATCACAGAAATAAATAAATAGATAGATACATGACAATAATGTTGATACTAATAATGATTAATTTAAAAAGGATGAGAAGGATAAAAGGATGTGCTCCCCCTGTTTGGTTGTTGACTCCTCCCAATATCTATTTATACAATAACAATCTATTGGCTGTCTGATTGTCTGATAAAATTACTATACTTTTTTGTTAAGCTGAGGTGCAATATCTTCATATCTTGTGTTATTTCTACACAAGGGCCTAGTTTCTGAAGCCAGTTTTTGTTATAAGTTTGAGAGCAGTTATACTTAATATTCTAATAAGATACTTGTCTTCCGTTCAGACTATCCCCTTTGGCATTTTTCCTTGCAAAATTAACTCATGGTTAATTTTTAGGTCCATTCTCAAAACATAAATGATATTTTTCTAGTACATTTTCAAAACAGGGCAAGACCAGAGGATGTGTCTGTAATCAGCAGGGTTTTCTCCACAGTCCTTCCAGCCTTTTGGTGATACTGATGTTGGAATTTAGCTTGTTGAACAGTTGTTACAAAATATCTCATCTGAAACTTTCATGCATATTCTCACCAGAGCTGAGTCTTATTTGAAGATAGAAATATATTTTCTCAATCAATTTTAGATAAAGTTAAATCAAGTTCTTCTTGCCATCTTATATTTTCACTCAGTTCTTCTGGTTTGTTATCACTCGCCAAGATGTTATATAGTAATGAGATTTGATACTTAACATTCACACACTCGTAATTTTTGACCAAAAACTGTCATAAGGTCTGTGATGATTTTCTTTTGTATATCACTATTCTCAACATAGCTTCTAGCTTGTAAGTGTCAAAAAAATGAGAATATGGCAAGTCATATTATCTTTGTAATGATTCAAATTGCTCAATTCCTTTGTTGTCTATAAACTGTCCAAATATGCTCAGCCCTTTTGATTCCAAATCAAATTAAATGCCTTTCTCTTTGTTCTCTTGGTTCAATACCAGCAGTTCATTATGAATCTTTAGTTCCTTCCTTACTTTATTCCAGGCTGTAAGTGTATTTTTAAACCATTTGTTGTCTATCTTTTGTTTTGACTTTTTTCAAGATTTAGTTTATTATCATTTTCTTGTGTATTTGCATACACAAAAAAAACAAAATGCTGCTCCTCTCAGCCCACAGCAGTGCAACAACAACAGAAAGGATAACAATATACTGTATATCTAAAAAATCCCTTTAAAAGAGAAAAAAAACAAAACAAAACAAAAGCATGTAGAGAGAAAAGTACATGTCTCAGTTCAATGTAGACAGTTCTTGCATGTCAACGAGTGACCGGCACTGATGGGGGAGTTTATAATCCATTTTGCTGTCCAGAGAACATTAGGCAACATTATTGTTGGAACTGCCAGTTTGTATGGGTTAACCTTGGGTTAACCATGGGTTAAGTTAGCCTAGCTTGCACTCTGCGCTTGCCCCACTTCCACGTCCTGTTGCACCGCTTTCGATGTTTCCTCTCTGGTGCAGCTCCAGGCAAGGCCATGGTCTCCTTTGGGCCCACTGGGCATAGCAGATCAAGTGCACTCAGCTGATTTAGCTCTCCCAGCCAATATCTCTCATAGCAGAAGTCTTTCTAAGGAATGGCAGGAGTTTTCCCATGCCTTTGCATAGGGACAGCTCTATGGACCTCCATTTTGCCTGTATGTCATCATGTAGCCATGTTTGTATTACCTGTATTTGGGCTGCATAATAATAAGTCTGCAAACTCGGGAGAGCCAGCCCCCTATTCCTTTTGGCCAATTCAAGTTATTTCATTTTGTTGTCCCAAACAAATTTAAGTAGCATTTGATCCCAACACCTTAATGTAGTTGGACTGAAATAAAAAGGTAATGCTTTAAATAGACATAATATTCATTCAGATGGTGTCAATCCTTCCCAATAATGACAAAGGGACTAAACTCCATCCATTCAAGTCTTGTGTAATTCTGGTTTGTAGTTGGTCATCGTTAGATTTATACAGGTGATCCATATTCCTAAGTATTTCTATGCCTAAGAATTACACTTTTTCTCATCCCATTTCCATGGGTATTCATTTTTTTAGCTCTGTAGAGATAGGGTCTCCCAAACTTATCTCTACACATTTTTGCATATTCAATTTATACCCTGATACGGCTGGAAGAGTACTTTCTAGTTTTGTTAAGTATAGGATGACGTCGTCTGCATATAACGCTAGTTTATGCGGTATACCTGTAATTTCTACCCCTTCTGTTTCTTCATTTCTCCTGATTCTCACTGCCAGTGGTTCAATACATAAAGCAAAAATTAAAGGCGAGAGTGGATCCCCATGTCTTGTGCCTCCTCTAAGCTCAAAGGGACTTGATAGTGTTCCATTAATTCTGACCTGAGCTTTTGAGATTCCATATATAGCCTGCAACCAAGAAATGGAGATGTTACTAAAGCCAAAGCTACAACAAGTCTCAAAAATGAAAGGCCAGGCCACTCTGTCGAATGCCTTCTCTGCAACAAGGGTGAGTATGAGAGCCTGTCTATTGTTTTTCTGTACATATTCTATTATGTTCAGTGTACGCCTAACATTACCTGATAATTATCTATTTATAATGAATCCTGTCTGATCTAAGTCTATAATATCAGGCCTAACTTTAGTTAGCCTGTTGGGTAGTATACTACTTAGCAGCTTTTGGTCTATATTTAGTAACAAGTTATAGGCCTGTATCCTTGCAATGGGTCCTTACCCTTCTTATGTATAACTGTTATTATGGAATTACACCATGTATCTGCTTATATCCCATCTGTTAATGTACAGTCAAATGCTTTATGTTAAATAGGTATAAGTTGTACTTTGAACTCCTTTATAGACTTCTCCAGTTAAGCCATCACTGCCTGGGCTCATGACTGGGTTTAGTCCCTGAATCGCTTTTAATATCTCTTTGATAGTAATTGGTGCGGTGAGGCTTTGACCTTCTGCATCGGTCATTTGTGCCAGATTCAAATCTTGCAAATAATCTATCAGCTGAGTTTGAACAACTTCTTTGTCTGAACTATATAACTGTCTGTAATATTAAGCAAACTCTTCCGCAATCTCCTGTTTACCTATTAGCATCTTGTTTGTAGTACTATTCTTAAAAACAATATTTGATTTAGTCTATTGTTTTCTATTATTTTTAGTGTCCCTCCATCATAATATTTTTAGTGAAGGTCAGAGCTCGTTCCTTTCTTGTTTTGTTCTTAAGTTCCACCCTTTGCTTTATGAACTTTTCAATTTTTGTCTCCTTTTCCTTTTTTTGTCTTGGGATGAAAAGCAGATGATTTCACCTCGGATAACATCTTTCAAACCTTCCCAGATAATAACTGGGTTGTTCTCTCCTGTATCATCAATTTCCAGATAATATAGCGTTTCATAGTGTTCTACTCTTTTCCCTTCCTGTTTCTATTATTAACAATATTAAAGCATGATCTGATAGGGTAATCTGGTTTGATTTTCAGTTTGATCTAAATTAGTCTCCTGTAGAAATGCTATATCCTCTCCATCTTTTTTGAGTTGATGTAATATCTTTTTATGTTTGATAGGGCTTTTACAGCCATTTATATTATATTAGGTGATTTTAGGTGATTAGGCGAGTTTCGTTGGTAAATGTCAGTGAGAATTTCTGTTCCACCAGCTTTAAAGTTCCTTTGTTTCTTTTTGACAATCTTACAATCAGTTTTATAACGATTTGAGTCAACAACCACATGCAACATTTCTGAGCCTTGGTATAATAACTAATTCTACGCTTCCCTGTGTACTTAGCCAAATAGTGTTGCGCTATGGCAGGACATAATGGTAAAAAATAATCTAATCTGATCTAATCTATGATCACCCTTCCAAGTATAGGTATGTTCTCTGGAATTTAAATTATTGCCTTCTTTCAATGGCACTACTTCAGGAAATGGCCTAAGCTTATGGTAAAAGGAAAATACTACTACTACTACTACTAATAATAATAATAATAATAATAATAGAATAAGAAAAAGAAAATAACCCTGCAGTGAATGCTCCACCAGGGTTGAATAGGCTACATCTACGTTATTTCTCCCAGTCGTGGAATTTCACTTTCAAGAATCACTTTCAGGACCCATTAATTGTGTCCTTATTGGACAAGAGAGGGTAGCACAAGAATACTTGAATTACCGAAAACATAACAGTATAGAGCCCATTGAGTCTGCTTACCAGTTTGAAATAAGTCTCTCAGTCTTTTAAATTCTTAGATCGTACCTTTAACTCCCTGAGGAGATTTGTCACTGTCTGTTCTTCTCCGCTGCGTTTGCTCTTTCAGGAAATGAGTTGACTTAAGGATTCTTTGGATGCTTGCTTGCGGTAGGTCACTTTTAAGTCCTTGCTCACTCAGGTGTTCAGCTGCCCCCTCAGGTGACTCATAGATTGTAGCATGCCCCTCTCCAACACCTTCAGTTTAGCTGAATAAATGATGTGTGATTTTACATTCTTATCTCTGTTTTCTTATTGATGCATACAGACTCTGCTCTTGTTGCACTTTTGCCGAGTAGTCTCTGTCAAAATAAATCCGACTGTCTCTGAGAGATATCTCTCTCTTTGCCCAGGCAGACTGTAGCACTTTTTGGCGAGTGTCCCATTGTAGGAGATGAACCACTATGGTTCTCAGAGTTTCCTCTTTCTTTGTAGGCTTCTTTAAAAGAGAACAATGTGCTGCTACTATTAATGACTGCTTGGGTGAAATCCCCAGCTTCTTGGTTGGAAGTTTCTTAACGAAACCCACATATCATTCCCCTCAGCTCCTTTCACTTGATAGATCCTCAGGTTGTTTTGCCAAGATTTATTGTCCAGATAATCCAATTTATCCCTCCTTGTCTTTTCTTCGCATAACAGGTACTTTAGAGCCTCGTTTGTTGTTACCTCCCTCTCTTCCAAGTCATTTATTCTCTATTCAGCTTCTCTGAGCTTACCAGAAGTGTCATATAGGCCAGAGCAGATATCTGTCATGTCCTTTCAAAGTTCTTTTGATTCGGCCGAGAAGTTTTCAAATTCTGATCTTAATTCGCTTATTTGCTTTGGGATGTCATCTGTCATTTGCTTTGGCATCTCCTTGAGCCTTCGTTCTAAGCTTTTATCAGCAGCCATCGCGTTTTGTGTTTTGTTTGTCCTGTGCGCCTTATCTTCTCTCTTTGTCTTCTTAACTAACTCTTGTGTAATCACTTCTGAGTGCAGGTTTTTTGCTTTTTTTTTGCAATCATTGAGGTATCTTTCTATGTTTTTATTGTAGTTTTGCAGCTTTTTAGGGGTTTGTAGAGACACTCTCATGCTACTTAGTCACGCATGCTGTCAACCAGAAGCCCCCGCCCTGCTCCAGTTTCTTTTGTAGGAACAATTACATAATGAGCAAAATGTCCTGATTACACTCTGCAAGTGCCACGTGTAATTTGTTGCCGTCCAAAACGGGATGTGGGACATTTTAATTAGCTGCTCAACATGAAAAGGCAACAGTCGAACATGGGCAAACAGTTGTCGCAGAAATTCTGCTTTGTCACAGAGTACTTAAAGAAAGGTCAGGAAATATGTTTAATAAAAACATGTGAGGTGTTGAGATAGAGTTTGAGAGCTGGGAGTGGGTGAGTGGGAGAGAGAGAGAGAGAGAAAAGGAGGAGGAGGTGGAAGCTGATGTGGTGGGAGAGAGAGAGTGAGAATCAACATCGAGGAGGAGGATGCACTTATCCTGCCCCTGGCTTTCTGGAGAGATCCAAAAAAAACCTGGAAAAGACCAATAGTCTATTTATCATTATGCAACACTGAAAAACGCTACCTTGTTGTTCTTTGTTGGCAACTTTGCATCCATGCTAGTATTACTTTTTTTTCGAGGTGGATGAGGTTAATGCAACACTTACAACTTGGGAAAAGTTAACTGAGTGCCTTTGATTTAGTCAGTGGACAGAGTGGCTGTGGGTGGAAAACGTGACAAATCCAACTGGCTGACTGGTGCATCAAGGTAAATGTTTCAAACACACCAAAGTGGAGAGGTAACAAACAGTTCCAAGAGTAAAATGAGCTGCTCAGTGGCCAACACTGAAGAGGCTGATTGTACTGAGCAGCTCTGAGGTGTTAAAGCACAGAAGGGTTTTAGTGGAAGAAAGCATGTGTGCTCAGACTGTCCATCCATTGTGCCTTAAAAAGGGAACTCCGGTGATTTTACACATCAAAGCCAGTTGAATAACACCATGACAGTTGAATAACATCTTCTGTGGCTCTGGATGCGCTTTGTAAAGTCTAAGAAAAATACTCAAATGACATCACAATATTGAATTGTATTATGGGAAGTGTAGGACCCAGTCATTATTTCCAGTTGTCAAAAATATTTACCAGCCATTCTCACTATTGATGCCTTTAATCTGCAGCATGGGATACTGTAAACGCTTATTTTATTTCCATGAAATTAATTAACATGAATTAAATTTAAGCAAACAGGTTGAAAGTACAACACAACAGTTGAGATGTCCCAAATTATAAATGTAGCCTGGTAAGATCGGTGCCTTTTTACATAAAATTGTTGCAATCTGTTGCTGTGTGAGTGCACTGGATGGTTTGTTTGATGGTCTTGTTATGTGTTTATGCCAACTAACTCAGACACTCAGACATCTGGGGTGTAGTAAAAAGGCTGTATAGTTGTCTTAAGTGCTTGTAATATCAGGAACGTATTATGAACAAGCTAATTAGTCAGGAAAATGTCTCTCTAGATGCCTCCTTGTGTTTCTCTCCTTTAAGGCACCACCCCATCTCATCATCAGTCCCTTATCACTCTACCTAGTGGAACTATACTCATTTATTACAATCTCATTTTCCTATTCTCTTCTCTTCTCTTTCTTGTCAGGGCACAATGAACAATCAGACAGGTATTTTCCCAGAATCCTTTGTTAAGATCATTAAGCCCCTCCCAGAGAGTGACTCGGAAGCTGAGGCCAGAGGCAACACCTTCAGCTGTCTGCGCTGCTACCTGCTCACCCCCTCCGGAGTCGACACCAGGTCTGTTTAAATGAATGACTGAGTGAGTCTGTGAGTGCGTGTGATCGTGTGTGTGTGTTTGAGGATGTATGAGAGTGATTACTTATTTGATATGTATAACCATATACTAACTTAGCTCAAGTCCTGGCTTAAAAATTGTGAAAATAACTTTCCTGATACAGAAATTTGTTGTATCATTTCTTCTTCTTGTTCTTCTTGTTCTTCTTGTTCTTCTTGTTCTTCTTCCTCTTCTCCTCCTTCTTTGAATATTAGATATAGGGCAAGGATTACAAGATTAGCCTTTGGGTCATCATTCTGTTAGTCAGCCCTCTTTAACTCACATTACGACTGTGTAGATTTAATAAGTGAAAGGGGAAATGACTGTAAGTTAAGGAAACTCTGAGTTTTCACCAATGCACAAATTCTGTAAATACACACCAGATGTCAGGATGAAAATGATCTTTACTTTTAACTTTTAACGGCTAAAAGATTTTGTAAATGTTTAGATTATTATTTTAAGTCCTCAAAATAAAAAATGAATCATTCTACAGCAAGGGTTATAAAATGTTCCTTAATAGTTCATGTTTCCAAAATAACAAGTGCAACTGTGCAAAGTTGTACTTATAAATGTGCACAAAGTAACTCTACTTTGTTAAGGGATTTCAACATTTTAATTGCCTTCATTCAGATGCATGTATGTTTTAACCTTGTACTGGGTACGCTAACTGAAATTATTGTTGCATCTCTGCGAATTACACCTTAAGGAGTGAATCTTTAATTTCAGCATTATCCTTTGAAATGGCTGCCAGGCCTCCAAACAGTAACACATATTCAGTTTTTAAGAAAGTGTGCTTCAAGGAGATGGATGTGTTATTCTTACTTACAGAGATGTGTGTGTACAAGAGGACATCACCATCCAGCCAACGTACAAGGACCTGATATTGCGAATGAGGTAGGTGTAGACTGGTTTCTTGAATAGACAGACCTCTATTAACTTCTTTTCAGTTATTTTGTAGTGTTGAAGCACTTTTTAGGGAGAAGCAAAGAATTTAATGGACATATAAAAGTATATTTTTTGTGATGTTTTTATTGCATTTATACTCAAGTGGGAAAAAGTGATTAAGAGAAATGTGAGGATCAGATTTTTGGGTGTGAAAAGCTGACTGAAAATAATTGTTTGCAACCTCACACTTGTGAGTGAATTCCCACACGTTCCAAAAAAAAGTGATAATAGACCATATTTGATGAAAGCAATTTAACTATTTTTGCATGTAAACCTTCACATTTCTGCACAGCATTCGCATTAATATTCCTATATAAGAGTTTTTTTCCTCCAGTTTCTTACTTATTGGCCTTTGTGCCACAGAATTACATCAATGAAAAGATATTAATTGTTGACTGGTAATCTCTGACCTCTGCTTTATAACACATTTAACCTGTCTTATTGAAGCCATTTTAATAAATTAGACTGCAAAAGATGGTGATTTAAATCGAAATTTAAGTTCAAGTTCAAGTTCTTTATTATTACTGTCGTAGTACATGCTCGGCATACATGGGAGCAAAATATCGTTCTCTACAGTGCAACATATAATAGATGAGACACAACTAAAAGTCACTAAAAATAACTAAAAAACAGATATACATTCACCAAAAACAGATATACACTGGTCAGCCATAGTCATGTGGAAAGAGATAGTGGGAGGGTGTGAGGGGTCAGCTACTATGTTGGAGGCCTTTTGGACACACCGGGCTTTGTAAATGTCAGCTAAGGCAGGGAGAGAGACACCTATGATCCTTTCCGAGGTTTTCATTATTCTCTACAAAGTCTGAGAGTTTGCTGTTCTTGTACCAGACAGTGATGAAGTTCGCCAGAATGCTCTCAATGGTGCCTCGTTAGAATGTGGTCATGATGGTTGGGGGGTGTTCACCATCCTCAGTCTGTGCTGGAAGTGGAGGCATTGCTGGGCCTTCTTGTTGAGAGCTATGGTGTTGGTGGACCAGGTCAGGTTGTCTGCAGTGTGCACTCCCAGGAACTTGGTGCTACTGACCCTCTTGATCGGCAGTTTCATTGATGGTCAGTGCGGCCTCTTCTGAAGTGTGACCATCTTGTTAGTCTTCCCCACATTTAAGGAGAGGTTGTCGTCACAGACTTGAGGCATTTCGGAACAACAGCCTGGCACAGAGAGGTGTTGAAGATGTCTGGGAGGACATCTTTCAGCTGCTCTGCACAGTCCTTGAGCATGTGTCCAGGTATGTTGTTTGGTCCTGCAGCCTTGCAGGGGTTTATCCTGGACAGCACTCTCCTGACACTGGCTGAGGTGAGACACAGAGCCTGCTCATTGGGCTGTGGCGGGGCTTTCAGGGCGGGTGTAATGTTCGAGGCTTCAAAGCATGCATAGAAGTCATGTACCTTGTCTGGGAGGGAGGGGTGACTATCACAGGCCTGTGGTGGAGCTTTGTAGTCTGTGAGAGCCTGGATTCCCTGCTACAGGGGTGGTGTATCTCTGTTGCCTGTGAAGTGGCTGTTGATCTTCAGGGGGTACAGATTAATCCTTGCTGTCCTGAGAGATACCTTGTCACCCGCTCTGAAGGCAGCATCTTAGTTCCTCAGCAGGGAGCAGACCACCCCTGTCATTCATGGTTTCTGGTTGGAGTGAACAGTTATTGTCTTGCTAACTGTCATCAATGCACTTGTTGATGTAATCCATCTCAGCCTCTGTGTACTCATGTAGGTCAGTATGGTGGTTGTGGGTTGCTGCCTCTCTGAAGATGCTCCAGTCTGTGGTCTGAAAGCAGTGCTGTAATGCTGAGGTGCTCCCCCACAGGCCACATTCTTATTCGTTTCCTTACTGGCTTACCTAGTTTTACCTGGGGTGTATACGCAGGTGTTAGCATAACAGAGATGCAGTCTGAGGAGCCAAGGTGGTGGCATGGGGATGCCTTGTATGCCTTCTTTGAGCTGGTGCCAACATATAAGCTGGTTTATATGTTGGTAAAACTTTGGCAGGACTGTCTTTAGGTTGGTTTGGTTGAAATCCCCCAATACAATGAAGAATCCATCAGGGTGGGTTGTTTGTTGCTCACTGATGATGTTGTGCAGTTCATTCAAAGTCTCCTTAGCATTGGCATGTGGGGGGACATTCACGGTCACAATGATAATAACTGAATTCCCTCGGCAGATATTATGGTCAGCACTTCAGAAACATGAGCTCCACTAGTGCTGTGCAGTGCTTAGAGAGAACAACAGCATCCTGACACCAGGCTTTGTTGTTATAGACACACAGGCCAGCCCGCAGGTCTTACCAGACAGAGATGTTATTCTGTCTGCTCTTCAGAGAGAGAATGTGTCTAGCTAAATGGCGGTGGCTGGAATGTTTTTGTTCAGCCATGTCTCCGTAAAAGCAAAGACGCATCAGCTGCATGTCGTTCTCAACTACATGCAGAAAGGAACAGGTTTCTATATCTAGTGTTTCCTCTGGAGATGTACTGATGAACTAAGGTGATTGCTGACATTTGTGACCACATTGTTTAGCATTTTTCTCCCTCAGTATTTTGTGTGTGAGGTTGCAGTGAAATTCCAGAACAAACAAGGATGAGCAGAAGTCTATTAATTCACCACCCTGCTCTGCCATATTTACCAATTGTGGTCTGCAAACCTGCAAATCGCCAGTTGCCAATCATCACCACTAAAATTACTCAACTCAAATTAGCTTCTGTGGGACCGCCGACTCCCCCCCCCCCCCCCCCCCCCCCCCCCTCCCCTCCCACAGCACCACCATCACTGAATGCTTACGCTCATTACACTGTCTGTTTTTCTCTGTCTTTTTCTCTTTCATTCTCCCTCTCTCTCTATCTCTCATTATCTGGTAATTTAGATAGGTGAGCGCTACGATGATTAGCCCTCCCCATTCATAATCAGTTCATTTCCACTGCTTATCTGCTCATTATTGTTTTCCTGTGTTCAGGCCTATTGTGCCCTGGAGTAGGATGGATGAGACCCTGATCCTGAGTTTTAATATGGCTTAGCACTGATAAAGGGAGAGAGAGAATGAAGGGAGCAGGGGAGGAGGGGGAGGAGGAGCAGGAGGACGAGAGGGTGGTGGTGGTGGTGGTGGTGGAAGAGATAGTAAGTTGGAAAAGCAAAGATGGGATTGTGTCACATCAAACAAGAAAAAGGACAGAGCAAAAAAATAGCGAGGAAGGAGTGTAGCAACTGAAAATGTTGCAAAACTACCAGATAATTTAATAAATTGAAATATAATGACATGTCTCTACTATAAATAGTGTAAAATGATATAAAACCAGTAAATTTAATAAACAGTCACGTCTCGTCACATCACATTACATCAACTTACATCACATTATATTTGTGCTTTTAAGTTTGCAAGGTTATTATAAGAAGTTTTTAACCATTTAAAAACACTCCATCAGGGTTTTATCAGCTGATAAAGAGTGAGTGAGTGAGCAGCAAAGTGACACTGCAAAGTAAAATTGGTTACATGTAGTGATTTTGTTGCAGTTGCCATAAACAGAGAGATAGAGATACTGTAGTTGAACAAAATTGCAAAATGAGCATCAGTGTACCATGTTTTTTGAAAGTGAGACTCCATTTCCCATGAATCTTGCCGGTTCCTGTCACAGAGAGGTCGTGGCTGCTTGTCTCTGACTTTATCGCCCCACATGCGTTTGCAAAAATATTTTAAACATATTGAATGTTATGCTTCAATTCGTCTCTTACTTTTTTCAATCTCTACCATAGCAAAAAGTTAGAAAAACTTTTTTTCATTTATTATTGATTGTTTTGTGAAGTTACGTTTGAACACTTGGATGTCGTTCTCTCTCTGTCCTTTGTCTCCCTCAGGAATGTCTTCAAGGTGGACAACATCGCCCTGAACTACCGCGACCCCGAGGGCGACCTCATCCGTATCCTCGACGACGAGGATGTCCAGCTGATGATCAAGGAGGGCAGAGGTCAGCAGGGCAAAGTCAAGAGACCTGTCAATCAGTTTCCGTGGGAACTGCACGTGACCATGGCCTCTGACCTTTCTGTTTACAATGCGGAGGCCTAAAAGAGAAAGAGAGGAGAGAAAATATTTAGTATTCTTATATCCGAACAATGAACTCATCCAAGTGAATATCGTTGCTGATATTGCATGTGCAAACGAACATGAAGTTTTCAATGAGTTCAAAGTTACATTCATTTTAAAATATTCACTGCTGTTTCTGTTAATGGCCCATACATTTCCCTTAGTAATAAACTAATTTAATAGCATTTTTACACTTTGCATGCTTCAGTTTTTTCGTGGTTAAAAGCTTCCATTAGCTCTACATTCTGGCACATTGGGAGTGGAGCTGCACACAGCCTAGATACCCTGAATGTTTTCAACTGTTGGTGGGACAAAACAAGCAATTTGACGATGTGTCTTTGTGTTGTGAGAATTTGTGTTGGGCAGTATTTTCTGACAATTTAGAAACTAAAAGATCAATTGATTCATCAGGAGAAATAATCAACAATTATGGCGAAATAGTAAACACACAGTCTATTTACTTACCTATTCCCAGAGTTTTCTGCTAACCCCCATCGGGATGTTCGTGGTGGTTGCTGTTTAGTTGGCAGTGTGCTCTTCGAAAGCTGTCAAAATTGATAAGGATAATTCTGGTGTATTTCAACCTGGCGTATTTCCCATAAATAAGTCCATTATGGCTCTGAGGGTCATGCTAACTTTGAACTTGCCGGCTCTGTTATAGAGATTCAGGGAAACAAGGGCTCGTGCAAAGCAACATATATCAGGGCAAGCTGCTGAGCCTCCTAAAGCTTTCCAAATGAACGTTTTACATGAATAATTTCAAACATTTCTCTGAATCACACCCTGCAGTAAACACAGAAACTAGCTTCCTCAAATGGCCAGTGGACCTTGCACTTGCACAAGAATATTTACCACAGATTTATACCCCCAAGGTTGAGTGAATCTTAATGCTCAAGATAATAAAACTAATTGTTTGTTTGTTGCGCTGATCTTTTAACCAAATTAAAAAAACATCAAAGATTCCTCTTTCTCAATCAAGCTCAAACTATTCTCCACTTAAACTGCAGCATCTTGTCTTCTTTGGGTAGGGATTAACTGACATGTTTTAACTTAATCTGTCAAGCTGCTTCATGCCCAATCATCCTTTGCACGCTCTAAGTGGAGAACAGCTATCAAAATCGGAATTTTTCCAAAACAAGACTGAGCATCGGTAAACTCAGTCAACCGCTTTCAGATATTTTGTGGTAAAAGTATTTGGCGCTACAGGGGAAAATCTTCTACTTAAAATTGGATCATTGTTTGTTTATGTGTGTGTGTGTGTGTGTGTGTGTGTGTGCGCGCGTGCGTGTTTCTAAATGACTGTATTCTCCATGGCTCGGTCTCGCTCACATTATGCAATCACATTTTGTCCGTGTGTCTGCATTTCATTCACATTCGCCTCAGGAAATTCAGATATTGCCTTTGCTGGCAGGACAGTTTTTCCTCATCTTTAATGCAAAGTTATTCGCTTCATATTCCTTTTTAACAATCTCTCTTAGGCACTGTGGAAGTGATGCATCTTCAAAAGTTGCTTATCACACCAGAGGCAACTGACACCTGCCCATACTTAAGTGTAAACACTTTTATTCTATAACATATTCAGGTGTGTATTTTGTTCTTTATCTAGGAATCAACATTACTGGTAAAATGATAAATCCAGAAAAAAGTACTTGATGATTCTGTGAAGGACATGATTTTACATGCTTCACATACCTTTTGCTACACTGCAGCTCTGGTGTTTTGGATATACAGTACTGTGTCCTCCATTACAATTATGCATTTTTATACTGAAAGGGGCATTTTTTGACTTATTTTGGACCATTGTCCAAAACAGCAATTATTTTGAGACAGCTAAAACACCATTAATTCACTATCCTAAATTACACCTAGGATTCCTGGACACCTGTAGGTGTAAATTATGCTTTTTCAGGTGTTAATGGGTTTTTTGGCGATGATCAGATCCTGTGAAGGACAGCACACTGCCCTGCATAGCAATTACGGATGCATACTGTATCACTGTAACTCACTCTAACAAATGTTTCATTGGTGTGCTTTGTGCAAAAAAAAAAAAAAAAAAATGAAATTGCATTGATATTTGGGAAACGAAAGCATAAAAATGTTGGCAAACCAAGTGGTAAGCAACAGTTGTCGCATGCACAAATACAGGGACACAAAGACACATAAGTGATCACATGCACACACATTTATTTATCTGAAAATGTGTAAATCAAAGTGCAGGGGGAATAAAATAGATAAAGAGAAAAAAACAGTTTGTCTGAAGTTATATACATATTACTGTGTTTCCTCTTGAGTCTGTTGGCTTTTTCATTTCTGAAAAAAGCAAGTGAGATTTCCTTAATTCCAATGATTGACAGCCACCGTGTCATTGGTTTTACCTTGGCAGAGCTGAAGTGAAATAAATACTTTGTGGTAATTTTTGTGATGTGACTCAAAAGGCAGCCAGGCCTCATGCACACAATCACTGTTTACTGCATTTGTTCTGCTTTCGGCTCATGAAGCCTTGTGATTGCTTTCGGGGACTGCTTTGTTGTTATTGCGATAATAGAAAGAGCCCACAGCTGCCACCTCAGTCTTAACTTGCCATCACGTTTCCCACTTACATTTGGCTGGTGTGTTCATCCAGTACAACTTAACACTGAGAGAATGGGCTTGTTCAAGGACAAGCCTTACTGATGGACAGAGCTGTTGTTCTGGGTTTTTTTGGAGGCAGAAATCATATTTGAGTAAAATTTAAAACTAAATTACATTATATTGTTATACTGAGAAATGTTTGTTTGGCGGGTCTCTCTAGGAAAAGAGATTTTAATCTCAATAGCTGGGTGTCCAAATGTAGCGTTTTTTTGTTGTTGTTTTTATCCAGCAAATTGGTTGGTTCATCAAGATAAACAGATAGTGGTGTTAATTTTCCAGCCGGGCATTGCAGAAGAAGCAGGGGCACAACACGACGTAATTAAGAGAGCGCCTATCAAACCTCAAACTGAGATAAACAATGTAAATACATGATGGAAATATGGCATTTCTGCCCATCTCGTATTAATTTCAGGACCATTACAGTCTGCTCATCACTCCATACGTATCTGATATTTTGGTCTGCCCTTATTTTCCGTCTCCTCTGTGGAGCAGAAGTATCAGTGGACATTTAGGTCACATGCTTCGTGTATGTCATTATTTATGTAAATCTGTCTTCATTGCACTTTGTTGCATTTTGAGTTTATAGATACACCACCTTTTCCTCCTCAGCCAATCGTAAAATGTGTATAATTTATAATCTTTCCAGATCTTTTTGAATTTTTGGTGTTTTTACTTTTTAAATACGTGTTTACAAATTGCAGTGGCAGTTATTTCATTCCTTCATTGGTATCCAGCTTTAAGCTAATATGGCTAATTTGAATGTGGAAGGTCAGCTTGGCTAATTTGCTAATCTAGAGATATTTATGGATAAAATGCATTAACAGGTAGAGGCTGTTTATCAAAAGTGTAGTGTAATCTGGCATTGAATTAGACTGGTGGGTCTGATTGATATGCTTTTTCACAAGTGTATGGCTAAGTTCTAAGTGTTTGTATATGTGTGTGTGTGTTTTGTATATTTTGACATTTGTATATTCTGCACTGATTCTTGTATAACTGCACTAACACCTGCTGATGCATATTTATCTTCTGTTGTATTGTCACTTTACTGTATGTAAAGCACATTGTGTTGCCCTGTGTATGAAATGTGCTATATAAATAAAAGTTTGACTTGACTTGACTAATATCAAACTTTGAAAGGACTCAACTGCAAGAGGAGATGAGTAATTTTATTACTGAGGGGTGACTTCCTCATCTATCATTTTATCCCTATCCTCATCAAACATTTTATTCCTGTACGTCTGTATTTCTCTGCCTGTCAGATATTCTGTCACTTTCACGCTCTTTATCTCTCTCTGTCTGTCATCCTGAGTCTCTCTCAGCTCATAACCTACTTGGTGAGAAAGGGCAGACTCTATCTAGGTAGCATGTTCTCAAGTCAACCTTTGCCCAGAATTTAATTATCAACCTTCGTCTTTGCTGCTATGATGGCCTGTTGTACATCTAATTAAGCTCATAATGAATGTCAGTAGGGCCAAAGTCATGTCAGCCTGTGAACCAGCGATATTGTGGACCGTCAGTGAAACGTGTTCCTCATGCACATGGAGAGAGTTGACTGAAAGAATTCAATGAAACATTGCATTTTTAATTTGTTTATATATTACATATGTTAGTCAGTCAATCTGAACAGTTAGGGGAGTTTTGTGAGTGAGCAAAATCAGCAGGGCCTGGGTTTATTTTAAATTTCACCAGATGGTAGATGGCAGGTCAGTATTGGCTGGACTGGTAATGTGATAAACAGTATTTGGACCTAGCATCTCCAAGTTGACGGGCTGGTTTGTTGAAGGTTTGTCAAGCTGAGCAGCAGGCTGAAACTGTAGAATCTTGCACACTAGGGTTTTAAACTCAGTAATAAAAAAAGGCTGCAGAAGCTGCGAAGACACAGGCAAGAGGCAGGTCAGCATTAAAGCACATTAGATTCTAGCCAGTGGAGGTGCCGGCAAGGAAAATAGCCAAAAGAGATGCAGGAAAGAGGTAGCTGACTGGGAAATAAGCAGAGGGCTAGCCGGGAAAGCAGTGAAAGTCACCACCAGGAAGTGGAAGACATCAAAGTAATTGTGGGAGATACACAACCTGGAGCACTGACTGAGGACTCAGATGTTGAAAGGTTAAAATATCTGCTAAGGCGGGGAGAAACCTGACATCCAGGGTTTGGAGGACATCAGCCAGAGTGCTGTGGAGAGAGCTGCTATGTGCTTCACTGAATGCTACCTTGCAGGAAGTAGAAGACTGGACTTGAATGCAGATATGGGGCTCATCGGGTAGGCTCAACAGGCAGTTTACTTTGCTCTAAAGTCCTGTTCACAATAACAGCGATTAACAGCGATCATCACTGTGAGGCAGGAAATCTCAATCCTAACTTCTCTCTTGTGTGGTCCATTGGTGGTGGAATGAGATACCTAACTTGATTCAGTCAGCAGATCTGTCTGCATCGTCTCAGAGTACCTACTCACCTAACACTCTCTTTGTCTTAAAGGGGACATGTCATACACATTTGCAGGTCTATATATTCTGGGGCTTTGCTGGTTTATCTTTGCATGAATTACAGTTAAGTTAGTTAGTTAGTTAGTCAGTTAGTTATCTTATAATGGCCCTTTATGCAGCCTATCAGTTCAGCCTCTCTCTAAAAGGCCATTTTAGCACCTGTCTCTTTAAGGCCAACCTCCTGATCAGCTTACTCTGTTCTGATTGGTTAGCTTTCAGAAACTGCCTAGAGGCTACATAAACAACAGTAGTAGCAGGATTTCACTTCTTTTTCTCGTTCTTTACTCGAAATGGCAACTTCTCCAATACATCCTTACATGTTCAAGCCCGAATCCAATCCGAAATATGTGAGCGGACAATGTGAACAACACATGGAACAACCTTAGCAACAAAGGCTACGTAACAGACGGCTCCCGGAGGAGGAAGTAGTTGAGCTCATATAGGACTTGGTTTTACAATCCTGTATTATAATCGGCAAGCATTCCTTAAATGGGGGTAGGTTGTAAACGCTTCACTGGGGTCATCAGGTGGGCACCGTCTTTCCTTGGTGTTTCATTGATAGGACCAAATAGCACCAGAACTTCAGGAGGATCAGTCGAGTCCAGGTTTCTTCTGACAATGATTCAATCATGTTTATGTGGACTAACTTTGTAACTTTGCAAAGAAAGCGTTCAGAGCAGGTTGAAGCCTGGGCTTTTGACATGAATTTTAATATCGTCATCTCAAATTTTGGAACTTTGACCATGTTTAACATAGACCTACAGAAATATGTCCCCTTTAAAAGAAATCTGTTTTATTTCGCATGCAATACTGCATGCACCGTTGACCTTGTGGCACTGGTTTCAGATGGAATTTGAAAATAAGCATTGGGGCATTTTTTCTCTTTTCCTTGATCTACTGTAGTTTGGATTGTACCTAATTTGTTTTCTCGTTGGACAAAAGCGCCTGCCAAATGAATAAGTGTTTCAGCCAGGTAACAAGGTAACAGATAATAAACTCAAATTATAAGATACAAAGGCAACATAGATTACCTGGTAACGAAGTTTAATTAAATTAGGTCCATTGTGTAAGGTCCCTGACCACAGTAACTATCACTATTTTTTGTTATTCCTCAATGATCATGGAGGGGCAAATTAATCGTCTTACCAGTTACCCTCCAAAATTGAGTTAAAGAGTAGGGTCGGCTAGAAAACAGCTCATGCAGTAGCTCATTTGGATTTAATCGGTGCACACACTGGGGTTCAAGTATAAGAGATTGAAATGGTGGTTTCAATTGTGGTTTTTCACCTTCTTAAGTGACCGGTGAAATAGATGAATGTAAGGGACTCGGCCTAAAAATGTGATTGGTGGACGGTGTTAATTTCAACACGCTGGTTCCTGTGTGACTTTGCTCCCTCTTTGTGCTGTCTCCTCTACCTTCCTGACCTTCCTTTAACCTCCCCTTCTTCTCTCTTCCGCTCCTGCTCTCGTTTGGCAACTCCAGTGAGATAAATCCTCTCACCCCTCACTTACTGGAATAACAGTTTTCTACTTATAGTGGGTGTCCACTCAGAATAGCACAAGGGGCAGTTAAATCACGCCATGATAGGTTACTGCTCCTTGCTGTGGCTGTTTTTTTACTGCAGTTGTTTTGGGAGATTGCTTTTTTCTAAATCACATTATTCTGCGATCCAAATTGCTTTTAGAGGTGCTTTGCAGTGAAGAGGATTTCCATTTAAAGCTTCCTGATAAGGTAAAACTTGCCATCAGTTTGAGTGATGCAGATGTAGAATATAGTTCTTTGGACTTTTTTTGCAGGACGTGGGCTAAATGTTTGCTAAACATGTACCTTTACAACAGTATTATTTGAAAAGTGTTTAGCTATATGCCAAATTAATCCCGTTTAACCAACGGAAAATGAAGCAGGCTGGAGACAAGTGCAAAAATTGAAGATAGTGAAATGATGGCTCTAGCAACAGCCCTGGAACCAACCCAAAATAATGGTTATGAACCCAGGGGAAATTATTTTTATTTGGTAATCATGATGGTTTCATATCTGCAACTGTTTATAGCCTTTAGTCACAGGCAAAAAGTGTTTAAAAGGCAGCCATCATGGAGATGGGCAACACACCATATTTGTTCAAATGGGGATAACAGCACACACTTTCAGACGGTGCCTTGTTAGAGGCATTCATGGTGTTACAGTCTGTTGTGTGCTTGTATAGTGAAGGAAGTAGTGGTGTGAAGAATGAAAAAAAGAAAAATTCAAACCCTTACTACTTTTGCACCTCTGCACACCTTGACAATTGCTGAATAAAGTGGGTGTGATTACTGGTTTGCCAGTTTCTGAAAGTCACAAAAATGATAAAAGCTTGGGGTATGCTTAAAACGAAGTACTTCATACAACGTGTTGTCTGACCACCTGTGAAGACAGAAGTGTTTCTAGCTGTTATGAATGGCTTTACACCCTGCCATCAAAGAGAGGTGAGATGTGATAATCCTTCATATGGAGATAATGTCACACACTTTCACACAGTCTCTCCTGAAGCCATTCATGGTACTGCGCATTTGTACACATGAAAAGTGGCTGAAGTAGTTGTGTGAAGAATGGAAAAAGAGAGCCTGACACACCGCCACACCGCTGGCCAACTGCTTTGTGAAGTGGGTTTGCTTGTTTCGCTTGTCGGTTTTGGAAAGTCAAAGAAATTTTCTGATGCTAAATCCAACGTCCAAAATGCGTAGAGGCAGGGAGAGTTCAGATGCTGTAAGATGATCCAGTTGTTTGAGCCTTTTTGTGCAGCTTCATTCTTGTCATAAGGTACGGCCACACTACGTGCCCGTTCCACAAAATAGGTTCTTGTGACCATACCTTTAGTCATATCTAGAATCATCATCAAATGACATCAACTGCTGGTTTGGAGCACCTGGTGCCTTACAGGTGTGTATATTTTCATGTTGAATTAAGACAGAGTAGATCTAACAGAGAGAGAACAGAACTGTATGTTTAATTATTAAGAACTTAAAATAAAATATATTTTGATTGATACGTAAGATTCTGAGGAGTAAAAACATATTTTCGCTCTTCTGCATTGATCCTCTCACACATCAGCTGTAGTGCTGTAAAGTGCTGCCACTCATTGGTCTTTATGTGGTACTGCAGTGTCGGCTGATCCAACTAAATGTTAATTTATGTTGTGTTAATTGCTGCACTAACCTTTTCTTATCAACAGGGATTTATATTTGTGAGACTTCACAGATTACAGGAGAGCAGCACAGTGTTCTGTTGTATTTCTGCTGATGAAAGACTGTGATGAATGATACTGAATAGTGACAAAGAGCCAAACAAAGACAGATGTGTGTGCATTTGTGAATGTTTACATGTGTTTGCTCTTTCTTTCTAAATGTGGAATGTACAGAATGACCCAAACACACACAGTGGCTGGTGAGAGATGGATCTGTACGTCTGCTCCTGGTTTTCGGCGATGAGGTCAATCCATCTTTATCTCATTCTGTTCAGGCCGGCAGACATTCACCCTCCTCATCCTCATTTATGATTGTATAGGGAGCTGTCATACAGATAGCAGACACACACACTCACATACTACACACAGACAGTTTCAGATAGACATAAAAATAGCAACAGATGGATGCATTCATTTATTTGGCATGCAGAGAAAGAAATCTGAAACATGTAGTGAACTAGATCATATATAACAGCTGCTCACTGAACATTTGTTTTTCATTTTTTCTATCCAGACTCACTTAAATCTTGTTGATTGTATTCACAAATAAACTTAATTTATTAAACATCCCGACTAGGTTGGACTTGATGTTTGTTTTTGTGACACAAGATGGCACTGTGTCATTGCTTTAGGAGGTGTGTGACAAAAATGTCCTGCTTGGGTTAAATGGGTCATCATCATCATCATTGTCATTATCAAAAATAACCTCCACAAAAATATCATTAAATTAGACCCTGTCTCTGAGAAAAAGGTCTTATGTTATTAAGTCTGGTGGTTGATGAGAATACATTTGTTTGTAATGTTTTACAAACAGATATTTGACTGTGATTGGCCAACAACCCCAGATATCCAACTAACATTTAATTAAAAAGGTTAACAGCGTTGCCAGTTCTGTTACTGGAAAGTGGTGTGATTGGACAAATTATTGATTATTTAGTCACAGGGACCAATCAGAACTTAATTAAACTGTGAAGAGTGTCGCTTCTTAGCTGTCAATTTAACATCTAAATAAATTTGTTAACAAATGGGCCCTCCACTAAAGTTAGCGTTGGCACTTTGATCCAGGCTCCTCCTGTCCAAGACACTGAATCCCGATTGCTCCTGATGGTCAGGCTTATGCTTTGCATGGTTGCTCGCTGCCATCAGTGTGTGAGTTGTGTATGTGAAAAGGTGAATGCGAGGCAAACTATGGTTAATTCATAATTAGGTGTTGTATAAATGCAGTCCATTTACCAACAAAATAAAATTCCAATAGCACTTTCATGTCTGTAATAATCACAGAAAACTGTGCATTCCTGCAATGAGGTCCCTTCAATATAATTTTGTCATGCTTAACTTTTCCGTATTTGCCACAGGGAGGCACTGTGGATCTACTGGGTGCATAGGTCAGATGACTGTGTGCTGAAAAAGTAAAGTGCTTCCTCATCAATATAATCATTATCATCAAGGTCATCAGGATCAGGACCATTAACATTCTCACAATTAGCAACATGCTGCAGATTAGATAACAGGAAGACAAAATTACCCTGTACTACTCTCTGTACTGCTTTACTTGTTGTGTTTCCAGCTGTTTGTCAGCAGGAATACAATCAGGACATTAAGTGCATATGGCACTGACTCCTGCATGCTTTGCTACTGCTTGTAATGTTGTTTTTGTCAAAAAATAACTGATGCTAATTCCTTTTATACTCCTCATCTTACTGAAATTTTAGGATCCAAGCCCTATTTAATGCCTGACTGAAAACTACACATGATTAATGCCATACTGCAGTCAGAGCAGAAGCATGACTAGGTGAAATTTTCCATCAGAGGCGAGAGGAGGAAAATGGGGAGTTTTAAGGGAGAAATTTATCAATACTGTCATCTCCATTTAGGAGTGCGGGATTTGAAGGGATAGGAAGATGAAGGAGAAAGAAAGGGCAAAGAAAATAAGTGGAGACGGATTGGGAGAGTAGCATTCACAGTGAAACAGGGCGACTGGAGTCACACAGATGGCCAGACACACACAATTATGAAGCTGTGGAGGAGGCCAAGACTGCTGGGAGTCTGTTGTCAAGAACTTGGCCTGAGATGTTGGTGTGAGGCTACTGTGTGTGTTTGTGTCAGTGTCAGGGGGTGTGTTTATGTCTCTGCATGAATCCTAAATCTGTGTCTCTCTCTTAGATATGAAAAGGGGGGGGGAGAGAACTTGGTAAGGGGTTGAGATAGGTGGGTGGAGGGAGAGTAAAATAGAAAACAGAAATAGAAAGGTAGCAGAGAGAGAGAGGGGGAGGGTTAAAATGGACTTTGGTATACGTGACAACAATAAAAGGAGATTTACAGTAACAAATCTGTTTCCTGGATTACAGTAAGTCAGGCAAATTGTTTATCTTATGTGTGCGTGTTAAAGATGTGAGTGATAGAGTTGGCGGAGATTTTCATAAATAAGATCAAAGATCAACCTCTGACGAGGAATGAAAAAAAGCAAAATAATTGAAGTCTAAAATCCTGGAAAAGTACTTAATAAAAAAAGGATCTATTTTCTGCTTATCTTTGCCATCCATGATCCTTTGAGGATCACAGGTACATACTGTGAGGGCACTCTGACTCTGACCTGTAACCTCTTTACAACGGGTTACTGATTATTTACAGTCTCATGTTGCCAACAAAGGGAATTACGAGCTACTGACTAAGCTGTAGCATGTAAAAAAGTTGCAATTTACTGTGAAAAGTTATGACATTTCCCATAAACCCCACTGCTTCGTGCTGCAAAAGAGGATAATACTGTTTGCCAGGTTTTTATCATTACCCTTCTTCACTTTTGGATCATCAAATTGTCAAAGTGTCAAGTTGAAATAAACTAATCACTGGAAATTTGTTGTTATTTTGATTCGGATGAATGGTAAAACGTATTTAACATCAGGATACAAGTCTAGTTGATGGTTTTACTGAGACAACATACCAACCAAATGATAGATGCCTCCATATAGACATGTTGGAAGTAATTTTTCAGTCTTTTTACTCCTCTCAATATTTACAGCAAGAAGCTGACATCTTTGGCTCTATTTATATATACTAAATGGCACACAATATGAAATTAATCTAACAAATATGTTATGATACGATACAGTACGATACGACGATACGATACGATACGATACGATACGATACGATATGATACGATACGATTTATCTATGGATTACAGACACAAAAACAAAAATCAAACGGATAACATGTTAAAGTGAAAACATTTATTTCCAACATGGTCTCTATAGTAATCTAATCCTGGGGAATGGGAATAAATTTGCAACATGTTGAAGAATAATTATTGTATTATGACAATCCTCAGTACAACCACCATCCTAGTCATCAACCTCAGATCATCATCTTCATCAACAACAGTGACAGTCAATGACAATGTTCATAAAATAACTTCACTGCAGCAGGTACAAAAGACTTCCTGAATCTCTCTGAAGAGTACTTGGACATAACAAGCCAGTTGCTAAAAGAGCTCTTCAGCTTGCTAAAAATATATTACATTGGATGATCCTCATTTTGCATAACACTCTTGAGCTTCCTACCCATTCTTTGCTCCATGATCACTTCTAGCAAGTCAGGGGTCAAGCCATTAATGGATCCTGCCTTCCTGATCAGTTTATTGATCTTGTTCCTGTCCTCTGAGCTTAAACCACACCCCCAACAGACAGCAACATAAAATAGGACACTTGCTAAAATGCTTTTTGATAAAACATGTGCAGGAGTGACTTTCTCCAGTCCAGCCTATTATCCAAAATGACACCAAGGTATTGATAAGGGGAAATCACCTCAATGGCCTCATCTTTAATCATGACAGGGGTCACTGCAGCCTTTTTCTTTCTAACGTCAGTGATAAGCTTCTTGGTCTTACTTATATTTAAAATGTAATGGTTTTCATCACACCATTTGACAAAACCATCTACCTCCTGTTGGTAAGCTAGGTGATTGTCTTGTCTTGAAACCAACAAGTACAGAATCATCTGAATTTTTTTTGAGGTGTCAGCCAGATGCCAGACTCAGCCTGCAGTCGGAGATATATAAAGTGAATAAAAATGGGGACAAAACAGTGCCTTGGGGTGTGCTTGTGTTGGTAATAATGGCATCAGATGCCTCACCTCCAAGCCTCACATACTGAGGTCTAGATGTGAGGTAGTCCATAACCCATGCAACAGTAGAATTGTTTGTGTTAAAATCAATAAGCATATTGGCTAAATGTGTTGTTGAATTGTGTTAAAAGCATTAGATAAATCAAGAATCAAGAACCAGCTGACCCTATGGGGCTGTTGACCCTGTGAAGCATATAGAGTACAACCAGCACCCTTCCTATATGCAGACTGGAGTGATTCTCGGTACGCAGATACTTGCCCGCTGAAATGCCCAAGTACAACTCTTTCAAAGTATTTCATAAGCTGAGAGGTGAGAGCTATAGGCCTGAGGGCTTTAAGTCCCTGGGCATTTGTTTTTTTGGAAACAGGCACAATGCACGAGGTTTTCCATCTCAAAGGGATCTTTGACTGAGAGACTAGGGAAAATGAACCGGAGCACATCAATGAGTTGATCTGCATACATCTTAAGGGCCCGTGGCAAGACCCCATCTGGGCCAGGTGCCTTATTTGCCCTGAGCCTCCTCAGCTGGGAGCAGACCTCATCAGTGGTGACTGTTATTAGCTGGGATTACTATTAGACCCACTTAGAGAAAGAGTGGAACAGACTGATTCAAACTCAGCAGAGAAATCATATTCATCAAAACTGGCAAAGAAGTGGTTATCCTCATCAGCACTGAAAGCCCCTTCCTGTAACCTAGTAATGCCAGGGCGATAACCTGTGATTATCTTCATGCCATTCCACAAACCTCTGGTGTCGCCCTGCTGTAGTTTGCCCTCAACTTTATCTTTGTAATTCTGCTTCCCCGGTCAAATAACACATTTTAGTTCTTTATGTGCCAATTCAATCAGATCCTTGTCACTATTTTTTAAAGCTGATTTCTTGTTATTAATAGCAATCTCGATCTTTCTGGTAACCCAAGGCTTATTATTTGGGAAACTTTTGATGGTTTTGCATGGGATAATCATATCAACATAGAAGTTAATATACTAACATTGTCCTCATCATGAAAAATGGACCAATCATTGTATGTGAGGAAGGCCCTCAGTTCATCATGGGGTCAGATGTGGTCATATGAGACGGTGATCAAGTCTATCGTGCTTCCTCAATACTACTAGCTTGTCAACTTTTTTGACCAGGGATTGCACGTTGCCCATAATCACTTACGGTAGAGCCTATTCCTGATTCATGCACCCTCTCTCCAGCCTCTTTTTCTTGGCCTCATTTCGGCAGGTAGATCTAGGGAGATATGGTCCATTATAGCTGGCCGAAGTTGACAGAGCTTCTTTGAATTGTAGATGTATCTTGCCATAGGGTTAGACCCTTCACATTGGGCTCGCATACTTGGAGAAAAAAAAAATCCTCACAACAGCCATAGAACAAGACCAAACGCTATCTTTTATCCCCAACATCTTGTGGTAAGTTAGGGAGTGCAATCCACTTAAATGCAACAAACAAATTAACAGGTGAGTTGCCAATCTGGGCTGACACCTGCGCGGAGATTAGTTCTCTTTTAAGTGATACATAATATATATTTTGAATATTTTACACCCCTGATCAGTTTTGTCCATTTAAAATTTCAATAAAATTTTATGATGGCTCCATCATAAATGATGGCTCCATGTGCTTTGAGCAATTCTACTCTGAATAGACATCATAAAGAAAAAAGGAAAAACACAGACAATATAGTCTGTTAATTTATATCACAACTCAGTCTCAGGACTGCAGTTGGCCACAATGTGTAAAATGCTACTCCAATAATAATAAAACAAGCTCACTGCAGTTTATAATGGATCTTTTGACAACAAGCATGTGGGAGACTGAACTGTAGAGCTGCTCAGACCAAAATGTGTGACCTGAAATCCAACTGACTGCCAGATCGTTGATTGTTCAGGCCATTAATCAGGCATTGTGACCCCCTCAAACCTCACATCAAACGACAGCCGATGAAGCAGAAATTCTGCCCAATTCTCAAATTAGTCTGGGGTGATTAATTTGGGATTAAAGACAGGATTAATCTATGCAATGTCTGCCTCGAATAAAGGAATGTCTAGAGTCAAGTTTTTGCAGTGGATCTTATTCGTTACCTGTAATTATACTGTGTCACTATTAATGTTGAAATGCATTTATATGCTCATCCTGCTTTTGGATTTGTTATTAATGGACAAAAATGTTCAGAGATATAAAGAAACAAGAGTGTCAGTGAAAGCTCAACAATAAGAGAAAAATTGATCATCCTTCTCTTGTCATTTCAATGTCCATTTTTGGAGACAAAACAGAGATAAATATGGAGGCAAAGTACAAAGGTAGAAGCGGATATTATGTGGGAGAAGCCCACACATACAGAAACACACCCATAAACACACAGACTTCTCTCTAAACACATGCGCGCACACACACCTCCTCAGGACATGTGGTGTAAACTGACTGTCCAATCTACTGACAAACAGGAACACACACACACACCAAATATGTCTTTGTCACACAGACACGAATAAGAATAAACTGTTATCA
Organism: Thunnus maccoyii; assembly: GCF_910596095.1. Taxonomy (NCBI): domain Eukaryota; kingdom Metazoa; phylum Chordata; class Actinopteri; order Scombriformes; family Scombridae; genus Thunnus; species Thunnus maccoyii. The sequence continues at coordinate 8,073,872 of NC_056534.1, read as the reverse complement.
TCATCGGATGCCATCACTGTCATCAGAATACCCGTCCCCCATCCCCCCCGTCCCCTGTCCCCCGCCAAAAAAAACAACCCAACACACATACACACATGTGCGTGCACACACACACACACACACTGGATGGTGCTCAGACATGGGTGTGGGTGTGTCGGTCTCCTGTCCAGTGTAACACAGAATAGACCATTGTTAATCTTAACTGAGAGAGAAAGGGAAACAATTAGGAAAAGTCCCTCAAAATTACACACACACTAACAAATACACACGCACACCCACTCTCTCACTCTCACACACACACACACACACACACACTGTATTGATATAGGCTGCGAAAGTAAAAACTGGGACAACTTGCTCATGAAATTTGCAAATTATCTCCGTTTCATTGTTCTTATCTGCTTCATCTCTGTGCATGTCATCCACATCAACTTAAAGACATTTCCTCCGGTTTGATGTGTGTATAAAGCTCTCTCTCCCTCTCTCTCTCCCTCTCTCTCTCTCTTTCTCTACATCCATCATTCTTATCATGGTTCCATTTTTTGTTCAGTCTTGTCTGTCTCCTTGTCTTGCAGCGCCATTTCTGTCTCCGCTATTGTCTGGGTCCAATTCTCTTTCTCTGCCGGCTCTTTCTAAATCCCGTTATCTTTCCGCCTTTTCCTCCTCTGTCCTCCGGTCCCTCTGCTGTGCTGGCATCTGAAACAAAGGAAAAAATTAAAGCCTTTGTACTACAGTGACTTTGTATTTGATGTTAGAGCGGAAGCTTTTTCATGACGGTCCAAACTGTAATTAGGGTTTGCCTTTACAAAGAGCTGCTGCCCTTGATGGGCCTTATGAGGATAATGGTAATAATAATACATTTAATTTGCACCGCACTTTTCATTCATAGTGAAACTCAAAGGCTACAGTATTAATAACATAGAACACACAACATAAAGAAAATAGTAATGAGTGTGTTGAAAAAGGATTCCTGAATAGAAAGGTTTTTTAGGCCTTATTAAGAGAGTCTAGGCTCTATGCTGCCCTCAGATGGTTAGGAAGGCTGTTCCACAAGCAAGGTGCAGCAGAGCAGAAAGCTCAATCCACCATGTGCAGAGCTTAGTACTGAGGGCCCGGAGGAGCAAGCTGCTGGCAGATCTGAGGGTGGTGGTTTGTGGTATGATCAGTAGGTAGGGAGGCACATGTCCGTTGATGGATTTGTATGTGAGTAGCAGGACTTTGTAGTCAGTCCTAAAGGAGACAGGGAGCCGGTGCAATGAAAAGAGAATTGGTGTTATATGTTAGTGTTTTTGCACTCTCATCAGGATCCTGGCAGCACCGTTCTGAATGTACTGGAGCTTCTGAAAGTTCCTGTCAGATCCAGTCTTGAGGAGATAAAGGCATGGGCAGGTTTCTCTGCATCTGACAGGGTTACAGAGGGGCAGAGTTTAGGGATGTTTTTGAGATGGTAGAAATAGGTTTTGCATAGATGTTTTATACTGTTATCAAAAGTCATCTGAGGGTCTCGCCTAACACCCTGATTAGTGACTGAGGAGAAAAGGGGGATGTCCTGGCTGTCAAAGGTGAGATGAGGTATGGAGGATGAATGAATCTGGTGTGGAGTACCAATAACCAGAGCTTCAGTTTTGTTGCTGATTAACTGGATGAAATCTGTGCTCATCCAGGCCTTTATCTCCTTAAGACAGGTGCTGAGGCGTGACATAGCTGCAGAAGGGGTTGGGGCAGTTTTGATGTACAGCTGGGTATCATCAGCATAGCAATGAAAAGAGATCCCATGTCAGCTGATTACACGTCCAAGGGGGAGCAGGTAAAGGGTAAACAGGATGGGGCTGAGAATTGATACTTGCAGAACACCACAGGTGACAGGGAGCAACCTAGACCTGCATCCTCCCAGTGAGTTATACTCTGTCCTTCCAGAAATGTAGGACTAAAATCTCTTAGGTGCGGAGTTTGACAGTCCAATGGCTGTGTGGAGGTGCTCTAAGAGGATAGTGTGATCCACAGTGTCAAATGCAGTGCTCAGGTCAAGGAGCCTGCATCAGCTGCCATCAGCAGGTCATGCACAACCCTGAGCAGAGCTATTTCAGTGCTGTGTGCTGATCGAAAACCTGACTGAATAGACTAATAAAAACAAACCACTGAAAGACTCACACCTCCAGTGTTGTTTGGGGGCAGTTAAGTATCTGCACCTCCCAGCCGAGGAGTATTTGAGTTGTTTTTTGCAGTTTGTTTCACAGTGATTATCAGAAAAAGAGCAACTAGGAATAATGTAGAGTATAATAAGTATTGTTACTTTCTCATATTTTAGATGGAAGAAAATGCTTCAATAGAGCTAAAAACATTGCATGTCAAAAGAACATCCACACTGTGCTGCAATAGATACTATTTTTGTCATCCTTTTTTGCCAATTGATATCCACAAGTACTACACGTACTGTTTGTTTTTAGTCATGTGAAAGCTTTGTCCATGAAAATAATCTCATCATCAGCATACAATCTGATCTTCATGACCACCAAATTCCTATTGATAACCATTGTTATATGTTTTTAAAGGATTTAAACGTGTACTACACATTGAAACAATGTTTGTTTTGTCTTTTACCAATGTGAGGTACAACCGAAACACCAATTAAACATTTTTGTTTAAAAGTTTATTGGTATATAGAACAAAACAAATTAATCCGCAAAAAGTAGCTATTGTTGGTACAATAGGGAAAGCAAACAGTCATTTCAGTTCAGGTGGCAAAGCCCTCTGGCAGCTGTAGTAATTATGACTTTTGTCCATCAGGAGCAAAAGATGGAGGATGGATGGTTCATCAAAATGCTGACAGTCAGTGTTGGTTTCCCTTGACCATTACCACGGCTGTTTCCTAACTGTAAAGAAGTAGTGATTTGAACCCAAAACCATGATGTTTCCCTAAACCAAACCAAATTGTTTTTGTGCCTGAACCTAATTGAACCTTAACCATAGTATTATCATGTCATACAACGGATTCATTTTGCAGACAGTGATTTGTAACAGAGGGTAGGAAGGTACAGACAAACAATGTCAACCTGTTGATAGGGGCATCAGATCAGTAGCTGCTTATATGTGTCATTCAAAAGGGCATGGGCAAACAATGTATTTTGTCATTTAATTTGGAGGACTACAATAGCTAATGCTATTCATTTTCACAGCAGAAAAAAAATGTTTTCTATGGTTGTAAGATACTGTCAGCCTTCATGCATAGATGTCCAGTACATAAGATTCTGTCAATGCCTCCCCAGTTACAACCTAAGTTTGACCTTATACTTGACCTTAGTTTAAATCCCCTCATCCTGTCAGCTGAGTGGGCAGAGCCAGACTGTAACACTGACAGAAGTTCACTTTACACCAGGACAACTCACACAAATACTGTTACTGTAAGACACTTTGCATGAACAGCTTATATTTTATTATATGACACTTGACCTCTGCTCACAGGTCAGTGACAATTGCCTGAATTATATAATGTAGTTTTATGTCTCTGGCTGTGTTTCAGTTGAGTCCTATACCATTATGGTCATGTGAGTATTTCTGCTGCACAAAGGCCATGGCTTCATCTGAAATTTCAAACTAACGTAATATAGTATGCTAAAAGAGTAGAGATTTTTTAGTATCTCTGAAACCTTAGTATGAAAACAATAGTATGTGAATTGCATACTATTTATGAATTGCATACTTGCAGTATGCAAGCACTGGACACTATTTTGGCATAAATACCCCACAATGCAATGCAGTAGTGACAACAACAATAATACCAGAACATACAATGGCTGACAGCAACCAAGGCAGCTCTGGCGCAACATCATTAACGCTTCAGTTTAAGTAACTTCACTTTGCTAGGTGTGATATATTTTTTAAATGAGTTCAGACTTTATTATTGGCAAGGGCTACCATGGTTACGAGTCTCCAACCTGAGTCTGAAAAGATACATACTTAATGTTTCTTTTTCAGTGTTTATTAACCAGTCATATTTTGATTTCAGTGCCTCTCTATATACAGTATAGAGGCATTAAGAGGCAAATAAGGAGATTGGGTGTTACTGTAATATATTCCAAATGTCTGACACTGGGTTTTTAGTTAAGAGGCAGTGAGTCAGCACCGGCTGTGGGACCTTTTTCAGCATAAATTCAAATTAGCAATAATGCATTTAAAACTTAACAATACTTCAATCCTGGAGCAGGCTTTTGAAAGGTTCTCCTGAGCAACTCATAGAGCTCCCACAGTCGCTCAGTGGCTGTTAGCATAACTCTATACAAAAGGGATTATTTTCTGTCTTTTATCCTAAAGTAAAATGTATCACAAACTCTTAAAAATTCTCAGATATGGTTCAAGAGGGAGACTCTGTCTGTCACCTTTATGTGTGTTTTGTGTTGTGTCTTGGCCCACAACCCTCAACATACACCTGTGCACCACAATTCCACTTAAAGAGGCGACAGACGCAGGTTAAGATGCTGGTGTGTTTGTGTGTGTCTGAGTGTACATGTACCCGCATACACACAAGTAAAAAGTCAGAAAAGGCTCCACTTTCACTTTCAAAACATCCTGAAGAGGGAAATAGATACACTGGTTCTTTAGTGATACCCTCAGTGTGTATAAAGGATAGAAGTTAGCCAAAGTGCATCACTCCCCTATCAACAACTTGACTTGATGGGAGAAGGATCCTCTTTCACTCACTAACCACTTCCACCACAGCTTTTAACACTTTAAATAGGACACAGTGACACGTAGGCCCTGCATATACACCAAGGTCAACAACGCTGTACAATTGTCAACTACCTGTTTTTCCATCAAAGTGAACACTGCTTAATCCATAAATGCTCGTATTTTGTGTATTACATCTCCTAATCTTTCATTTTTTCTCAGATTCAGAGTGAGACCTCTGATTTTTAATATGTAAAGTGAAGAAAAAGCATTTGGGCAACACAAGTTTATATATGAAACAGAGAGCATGCTAGTGAGTAAAGTCATTGGCCTTTGGAGGAGAGAGAAACCAGGCTGAGGTCTATGAGCTGAAGTCAATTTGACCTGCCTCAGTGATTCAGGCTGCCTCTTTTCAGGTATAGCCAGACAAAATGCGATAAGGCTGGCAGGCACCACTGACAACTCCCACAGCGAGCTGCTTGTAGGTAGATCAGTCATTCAAGATTCCAGGTTCAATAATTTATAACCATTTCAATGAAACATTGATTGGAATTTGTCTTGGTGTGTGCTTGGGGTAGACAAAACAATACAACACAAACACACATCAACAATACAATACAAATACACATATCAAAAATAGTCTAGCGAGGTAAATAAAACATCAGCATAAACATATAAAATACTCTAACAGAGTAAATAAATAATCATGCTGCTCTCTACAATTTGTATTCACAGGAGACACAGATAGGTGCAGCAGCTGCGAATAATAAGCTGCAGATAATTCGTGAAATTCTTACAGATGTCAGGTGAGTGTTTTTTGCACCAAGATTTTCAGTCCCTTTCATGTCATGGCCGTCCTTTACCACCTGTATTCCCGCTGTATTACTTGCAAGTGTTCATCACGTCTCAGAGAAAGTAAATGTGATGTCATACTTTTATTGGATGGATGATGAATTGAACTGACATCAGGTGTGACGTGTCCAGCTATCATCCTAATATCTTCTCTCCTTGTTTTTTGCTTTGTGGTGCAGTAATTTTGTGACACAACCTCTTGTTTTCTTGTGTTTTGCATGCAGAATATGCATGTATGCATGGAATCATAACCAAAGTTTCTCTGCTTGCCTGAACTTTACTAACTGTTTGGTCTTAATGTAATGATCTGTCTGTAATTAGCTGCAGTCTTTTCTGGCCAAGTTTGCGTTTATTTAGAGCTGTAATATTTAGATTTTAATCCTGGTTAGTTTGACAACACCTGTGCTAAACATGATGAGTAAATATATTTTAATAGTCTGGCAAACACTCCTTGAGTAGCTGCTTTGTCAGAAATACAACTGAAGAGCAACTATATCTGTTTACAGCACAGCCAAACAAATGTACATTGTTTTAATAAAAACGTTGGTCAATAATAATGGCGACCATGATCTGATGTCATGCTGCACACTCTGCGAGTACCTTTCCAACAGACAAGACACAGAAAAAGGAGTTGGTTACCTCGTAAATATATGGCCATTGCTGAAAAGTTGAAAATAGTGTAAAAAACACAGGGTTTGATTTCATGGGATTCTTAAGAGTTATAACTTTAATGAAACTGTGTTGACAAATGCACAACCAGATAATCTTCACAAAGGCAATCTTGCCAACACTTGGAAAAAAGAACAATGAAGGCATTTTTTTGTTTTACTTTTTCATGTGTGAATACCATGACTTTATTTTCTTCAAATATATAGACACTTGCCAGGACAGTGCTACAGGATGGAGTTTGAACCTTTGATTGAAGACATTGGTACAATTAATAGATGGTAGTGACTATTTGCTCCTCTTTGGTGTCAGACGCTCAGTGGAAACAGAGCTGTTACGCCTTGTTAGAGCTGATGTGTCTGTTCCAACAGTCGCCATCATAAAATACAACAGAGCTTTGTTTCTTCAACAGCAGATCCACTTAATAGGAGCTCAAGTCAGCATAATGTGTTGTTCTCAGCTCTCAAACAGATGGGTTTTTGTGGCAAATGGTAACTTCAAAATAAAGATTAGAAATATATCATATCATACAGGCAACATTCTGTACTGCCCATTACAACAGAGCAAACATGTAATTTTGCATTGTGTCTTAGAGCAATGACAGAGTACTGGACTCATCACTGAGGATTTTTTTTTAGTGTGTAATGGAAAAAGTAATTTGTGAAGCTTACATGCTCCAACCTGACAGAAGGCATGCTCTACTGCATAAGACTTACTGATAAACATTTGACGGCACAACAAGTATGTCTTAAAAAGAAAGCAGGAGCAGGGTTAACAAAGCAGCCTACAGTATGGATGGATAAGTAAGAAGCTGCTCTGAAGATGGCACAATGAGCACCTGCTTCCTTTCCAATTTATTATCCATGTACTGTCTAATATCTGAACAAGTTAAAATACTTGTAAAATAGCATTTTAAGTTGATATGGTGAACTTTATCAGCAAAGAGTTGCTTAATTACACATCCAGCAGGTATGGAGCAACATTATCATTCATTTAGAGTTGTATTTCTGTCCACCTGATGAATTTAAGTCCAATATTCACTCTCTTCTAGTTCTGTTTTTCGTCTCATAAACTCCTGAGGGAAATAGTCAAGATTCAAGATTCAAAAGCTTTTATTGTCACATGCACAGCAACACCAGTCATGAACTGTTTCTGTTTGCCGTATGGTGCTGAGAAGGAAGTGTACAATGGGTTTTTTTGAGCTTTTTCTCTGAAAACAGCTGCTTGCTGTTGCCAAAAGAATGACGCTATGAGAAGAGTGAGAGTGAACCAAAACAGTAAAGTTGCAGCCAGACAGCTGAACAATGAGCTGAAACTCACCATAAAGCTCTGTAAAGCTGGGAGCTGCAGAGTTGGGTGATAATTTCAAATTTAGTGATGCCTCTGACATTGCACATTGTCATTTGATACATTTAAAAAGATCAATTATAGCCGCTTAACCTTTCTTTTTCTGGCACACTGTTAGGTTTCTCGGTGATTTACCACCAACAACTATTGATCTGTGGAATAGCATGAAACCATTGACAGGAATGTGAAACCCAAGAGAGATTTCAAGAGATTTTATTGGCAGGTGCATAGTGTTCATGTGTATGTGTGTCATTTATGTTCACAAAGTCCCAGAGTTCAACAGTCTGATGGCTTGCTGTCTCTGACCCTGCTGGATCTGGCTTGGATGCTTCTATACCACTTGCCTGATGGTAGCAGTGAAAAGAACTGGAGTAACTGGTGTGGTTGGGCTCCTTGATGATTTTTCCAGCTTTCCTCATGCTCCTCTGGATGTGGAGGTCCTGCATGGATGGCACTTGCACATGCCTCACTGTTTAAATTCATATAGTTTTAGGTTTTATGTTATTATTTTTAACATTTCCAGGCCAGCCAGCTGCTACTGTAACAAGGCCGACTATCCAGACCACCATTTCTCCAGGGCTGAGTGTTCCTGCAGTGAGGAAGAAGAGCTCGTTCACTGAGTTCAAAGCTTTTTCTGATGCTCTCAATGAGTCCTAACACCATCTGTAGTGTATACGTGTATGCATGTGTGTTACTCTACTGTCTTTGATGTGTACAGTATAGGTCTGTGCATGTCTCTCTCCCTCTCTATGTTGCTCTGTCTCTCTTTCTTCACTGACATCTGGACGGGTGTGAAACAGCTGTGTCTGCTGCAGTCCCCCTTGGGATTTATAGCCTATCTACACACACACACACACATACACACACACACACACACACACACACACACACACACACACACACACATACATACATACAAATACTTCCTCATGTAACCCCTCATCCCTTATCTTTCCACAACATCCCGCCTCACGCTACACTCCTCCCTAACCCGTACTCCACCTCTCTCAGCTTGTTTAAAGGAGAAAATATGGGGATTTAAAGATGCCTCTGTAAACAGCATTTTAACATGGTATGTGTGTAGTAAAGTGGACAGTATGTGTGAGCAGGTGGAAGTTCGGTTAGTATTTGTGCAGTAGCATGTACAGTATGTAATTGCATCAGTCCTTCTCTGGTTGTTTATGGGTACATGCATGCATTGCAGGGTACAAAGGAGTGAGGTCTGCACACTGTTAAGCTCCCAATAAATAATTTTATTCTCTTTTTTGAGGCAATGGTTTCGATCATGTGCCGTGTGCTGGGTCATGGTCGTGTGTGTTTAGTGCTCGTGCACCCCCATGGCGAACATTCCTCAGCCTCTGAATTTCCATTCTTGTCCTCCTTTCATTCCTCCCTTCTCTCCTCCTCTTCTCTTCTCTCCTCCTCCTCCCATTCTCCTCAGGGCAGCCATTCATAATCAAGATCATTCTGGAAGAAAAGAGGTCTGTTGGGGGAAAAAAGAAAAAAAAAACTCTATTCTTTCATCTTTTGCCCTTTTCTCCGACTGCCATTTGGATTAAAATGTGCTTCAATCATGCGCTGCAGAAGGATTTATGGGATGAAAATGGCTTGATGTCTTAGATTCAGAGTGATAGAGACAGCGTGTGCACAAGGTTTGCAGTCTCTGAAAAATGATAAGAGAAAAAATATTATATTACAGAAGTCAAATATTAGACAAAATGGGAATAGGATGCCATTACAGGAAACATATTATGCCATATTATTAGGTATGTCAATGCAACATAACCACTTTCTCATATTCATTCAACCTCAATGTGCAATACTTGTCTCATATCATTAAACCTTTAATCGCATACTCTTAAAGCTATAATATGTAACTGTGTAATATGTAATTAAAATGTCTAAAACTGACTAGACCTATGTTATATAGTTACATATTGTTGAGTTGTGTACTTACATTATCTCAAATGTTTCCAACAATTTTCAAACCCAGAGAAATCTGTCATTTTAATCAAGGTAACGGCCACAAAGAGTATACACATACATGATAATACGTCGGCGTTGTGGTTGCCCACTAGAAACTGTCATAAATTGAGTTTTATTCTGTTTTAAGCCACATTTTCATGATGATCTTTTTAGATCTTTTAAGGTCATTTTTAACTATAATTTTTAACAAAATTAAAGATTTTAGTCATCAGATGTCTGGATCTTATGTTATCAGAGAAACGCGGGCTCACAGCCCTTCCTGGATGTCCTGTGCCTGCTGAACAGCATCAGAGAAACACTGATTTTTAACGTGAAACTGCTTTATTCAGTGTTTTTACCTGTTTAAATCACCAGGTCTGTTTGTTCTGGAGAGGAGGAGACCTTTTGCGGATAATTTGGCTCCTTGTAAAAATATCCTGAATGATGAACATTGAAGTAATCCTACCCTGGAGAAGCTGGTTGTTTTTATCAAAGAAGACAACAATTCCCATTATCCCACGCTCCTTCACAACGTCATCAAACTCTGTCTTTTGTTATTGTTTTGATTGAGAGAACTCTAGCGGCAGAAATTACATATTGTTCGTTTAAGGGATGGTCCTTGCTAGTGAATGCCTCCATTGTACAGTTACTGCAAACTGGACGGCTGCACAGACTTGCTTTAAAACTTTCCCACCTCACCCCTCAGATGCTCAACAGAGCTTGGATTCTGGGAGAGCACGAGCCACTGTAATAAAAGCTATAAACGGCAATAAAAACTGCTGTGATCCTGGAAGCATTTAGAGACTGAGCGTATATTGTGAGACATTATCAAGTCAAGTCAGTGGCGTTTATAATTCCTAAAATCACAGATTTGTCTAAGAGGGCTTAAATTGAACAGCACATTCTACCATAATGCTCCATTTAGATAAAGAAAAAAAAACAACCTACACAAATATACAAAAGAAAAACCCTTCATCATGCTGGATGCATCCAGTCAGGAAATTAATCCCCACTGAATCACTCTACCTGCTACCTGTACCGCTGATATCACCTGGATGTCACTTGTGCCAAATTCTGATATTTTCATCAGCATTACGCAAAAGGAAATTTGGATTTGTGGGGATTTGTCTGGGGACAAATGAAGCCAACATGGTTTATGGCAGTTATAGCACTTCTGAGAAAAAGTAGTGTAATACTGTAAGTGTTGCGCTAATATTCTGAAAAACAGTACTGAAACAAAATGTTGATCTTTAATACGGGACATCACTGTTTATTTCCCCTTTCTTACAGACAGTCAGTGTTGGTTTCTTTAAACTATGACTGTGATTGTTGCCTAACCGTAACCAAGTGGTTATTATTGTAACCATGACGAAGATCTCCTAATCTTCACACGGCAGTAATTTCAACCCAAGCCATTGTTTCCATAACCTTTAGAAAGTACTTACTCTAACCCAAACCATGCCCTTTCCCTGACCCTGACATCGTTGTTTTTGTGGCTAACCCTAACCAAACCTTGACCAAAGTTGTGTAAGATCAGAGAACTGGATTATTTTTGAAAAAACAAAGTAATCCTGATGATAGTGGATAGAAAATACCTATATGTGTCGTTCTGGAGGGCATGGACCAACAACATATTTTAGCATTTGATTTGGATGGGATTTGCCCACTTGGATTTGGGGTTTTTTTTGTACAATTTGTTTGCATGAATCTAAACATTCTCCTTTGAGACCTCTTATCTACAAGCTACAAGTTTTCCATCTTTATCTGAAAATGATACTGACAGTTGTTTGATCTTATCTTCATTCTTCATAAACCCTTGTAACAGTATAAAAAGCCCAACTTGATAGCTGTTTAAGAAATTCTAGCTGTCACACTTAGTGCCAAACATTATGCCCCTTTAATGTCTCAATGGTCAATTGTTTTGGCCATTTTACTGCAATTTTCTAACTGACTAACTACTGTTACAAATGCTTGCCTGCTGCCTGATTTATACCACACACAATGGTAATGTGATTTATAACTTGCTGGAATGTAGATTTTTATGCGAAGGTCAGGGGTTTACAAGCAAATTGCATGCTCTTGTGTGTTTCTTTTTGTATAACAGCCATGAGTTTTGTGTGGACATAGTGTACTGAGAGAGAGAGCAAGACAGAAAGAGTACAAGACTAATTGGAGACTGTTCTTGCGAGCATGTCTGTGTGTGTGTGTGTGTGTGTGTGTCTGTGTGGTTACTGCCTGATGGACTGCAGCTCCCGTTATAGCCCCAGAGCAGTGATTAGACTTGTCTGAGAGCTGATTAATATTCTCCAGAGACGCCGGGCGAGGTGAGGGAAACGATTATGGGATGGACAGATAATGGAAAGATAATGCCCCCATGGATCACACTGTCAGAACATAGAGAGAGAGACAAGGAGCGAGGGAGGGAGGGAGGGAGGGGGAGAGAGGGATGAGGGAGAGAGGGATGCAGGTACAGACAGTAGGCCAAGTGGAAAAACTTTTCAAAAGAGTTTTTAAACACATGGTACAGGGAGAAAGTAGACTATAGGGAGGAAAGGAGAAGTTGTAGAAAGAAATAAGGAAGAAAGGATGGGGAGAGAAGAAAGGAGAGAAAAAGTGATTGATACACATCACAGCAGGGGAGAGAGGGAATTAAGGGAGATTAAAGGTAAAGACATACATTATGTAGTCAAAAGTGCTCCCACGTAGTTTTGTGTGTTTTTGCTCTGGGCGGTTTTACATGAGGTGGCCTAATTATTTCCAGTCAAAGAAAATCTTTGGTGGTTTAAGGAAGGTCCATCCTTTCCTGTTTCACCATGACAATGCCCCTGTGCACAATACAAGTCCATAAAGAAATTACTTCCTGAGTTTAGTTTGGAAGAAGTCGACTGGCCTGGACAGAGCCCTGATCACCACCCCATCCAACACCCTTTGGGATGAACTTAATCGCCAACTGTGAGCCAGACCTTATGACGCGACATCACTAAGAGAGCCTTCCCAGAAGAGAGGAAACTGTTAGAGCAGTAGATTAATATACATGGATAGGGCATATATGGGTGTATTGTCTGGGTGTCCACATACTTTTGGCCATGGTGTTGCTGTGTGGTAAGGGATGCAGATGGAAAGAAAGAGGAAGCGGGGGAGTGATGTAAGAATGGACAGAGAGAGATGGAGGAAGGTATGAGTGGTGTTATGGATTGTCAAAGGGTGTCAAATGAAGAAGGAGGGCAGGAGAGTGGGAGGAAAGAAGAGAGAATGGTGTGAAGAGGTCAAGGGGAGAGAAGAGGGGGAGTAAGATCATGAGAAACAAAGGAGGAAATGAGGAAAGGAAATAAAAAGGAGGGAGGGAGGGAAGTGAGGAGAAAGAGAGAGTGTAAGGATGAATGGAGAGAGGGAAGGGAGCAGCGGCAGCAGCAGGAGAGGAGTAAATCCAGCCAGTGTTTGGCCCGGCATAATCTATGCCAACACAATAACGTCACCGACAAGCTCGACTGACAAACAGTGAGGCTGAGAGAGCAGAGAGAGGAGGAGAGAAAGAGCGATGGAGGAAAAGACAGAAGACAAGACGGACAGAGGTGATGCAAGGCCACACAGAAGAGGTTTGATTAATGGAGGAGGAGGAGGAGGAGGAGGAGGAGGAGGAGGAGGAGGAGGTAGGAACACACAGCACTGAGAGAAAAAATGGGATGGAAAAGAGGACTGTGAGAGGAATAGAGCTGAAGTTTTTAGGGAGATCAGCATTGTTGCTCAGCTTACTGGTTAAGTGAGCACATTCACTGTTCAGACCTGCTGTTAAAATCTGTCTCGGATGATCTGATCACAGCCAGACGGTTAAAAATACAGGTGTAAAGGCACCAAAGACGCACTGAGAATCCGATCACCCAAAACACATGTGGAAGTGTTAAGAAATGCATGTGACCATATTTGCAGTAGAGTGTCTGAACATGTGTGAACTCCCTGAACACACTGGACCATATTTATCATCTCCTCGAAATACATATGAATTCATGCACCAAAGCTGTCGACACACATGACAAATGTGGCTAAGATGGATTTTTCTCCTATGTTATAGACTGAGGAAAAAGATTACAAAGCTCATGATCTAAAACTTGGAAGCCAAGATGAACCACATGCTGTGGGATTGTTCTGAAGTGTCTGTAAATGTTGGCGGGGAAGCTAAATCCAATCACAAGTGATTACAGGAGATGGATTTTGAGACACAAATTGATGTTAGGAGTAAATTTACTTAATCCCAGACACAATCTTTACCTTGATATGAGAGGACAGCTCTAAATAGGGTCTGTAATAATTCATGTTGAACGACAGGAGACTATTGTTCCAAGTGAAAAAAAGATTTTTGGTAGCTACAAGCTTTGTTTTAGGACTATTTCAGGTTTCAGGTGTCACGTATTAGCATAAACACTTTGCGACTTGACAAATTTTGTTAATTAAAAACATTACCTCCTTATGTTGATAAAAAATGAAATCCAGGCGGCATTATTTTTCCTTCAAAATGTATTTTCTTTTACAAATTAGTAGTATATCAATGTCATTTCTAGGAGAAAGGACTGGGTGGATGGGCGAGTGGTGGATCCCACTGTCATGTGGGAGAGCAGGGTTCAGGTTCGGTCACAGGCCTGAATTTAATGTTTGCTCTCTCAAAACCTTAACCTTAACCACGGTCTTTCCTGCAACACAGTTGAATTCCCTACAAGTGTTTTAGTTGCCTTACTTTAACCATATTGTTATGCTATACCATACCGTAGATATGTAGAAAAAAATATTTTAAAAAGGTTGTCCTTGAATGTAATCTATGTTTTTGCCAAATTGTCCAACATTCATCCTAAACAGAATGCTATTTCTTTACTACAGGGACCCCATGGAGGACTTTAATGTCTGTGGTCTCATCAGTCAAATTAACCATCTGCGCAAAGTTCCTAAAAACTTACTGCAGCACGTCAAAGGATGAAAAGTTACTTCCATTACAGTAGAAGGACAAAGTAAACTCATTATTTTTCGTTATGTAGCAATGATTAGTCTTGACAGTCATTCATTTTTGACAGTCAAAAATGAAATTTATCTTCTTTTCATGCATGGGGCTGATACTTTATCGCTCAAGGATACTTAGCATTGAGATCATAAGATGTGAGTCAGAATTTCAGGTACTTGTGTTATGTATTTGTGCACTAGTTTATTATTATTGCTATGAGGTTTATTTTTATTGCAGTCAGACAGCAAAGACATTCCTGCTGCGACTGATTCTGGAGATATGTGCGTATTTGCCCGTATCCATCATAATTGTCTTTTCTTTCCACAGCTTCATAATTGACCTTTTGTGTGTGTCTAGCCATCTGTGTGACTACAGCTCTCCAGTTTGAACATTTGTGTCTTTTCGGTGAAGCCGTGTGTGCTGCTCATTGTTCTCTCTCTGGCTCTCACTCCATCAGTGGCGTAAGACTGGAATTTGAGGCACGCAGTTTGCACTTCCTGTGTTTTCCTCATGTTGCTAAGGTAGCACTTCCTGTCTCAGGAGCTGGAAAACACGGGTCCAATACAAAACGCACACATGCCCAAACACACACACACTCACACAGACGTGTACACACTGTGGCTTCCCAGGTATTCATGTGTTTTGGCAATAAATTGAACTAGCATGCACAGGCTAAAACATCTTCCTTCTTCCTTCTCACAACATCTGCTTCTACAAACAAGCAAATTACTGTGTCCTTTAGAGAAATATAGTGTTGACCAAGACACCACTACTGCCAATACTGCCAATTTGGGAAGCAAAAATGAGTTCTTGAAACACCATAAAACCACTTAACTGACCTTAAAACTAGTTAAAAATGCTTGATATGAGCAATTTTGTTAGGCCATAAATACTTCCACATCTTTCTTCCACATCTCACATCGTCCTCCTGGAAAAGTGAGGAGCTTTAAGACATTCAAAAGCTCACAATGTGTTTGAATGGCTCACATTTCATAAAAGAGATCTGGAAAATTGGAAATGAATAGAAATAAATATAGAAATAAATGTGGACAAAATATATATAAAAACATGAGGACATGAATTAATACAGAAAAACATTCAAATCATTTATTTGTCGCCTATTTTTTTTCCTGCAAAATTTAGACTTTTTAATTTATGTTTGACTTGTCATGATCATTTATTTATTAATTTATATTCATTTCTCGTGCCACAATAGTTCATAGTGACAAATCAAGATGAGATTAACGGAGACTTTAAGCGTATTACATTAATATTTTGTTTTTAATGTCCTCGACTCTCATTAACTTCATCTCCAGACAGACAAAGTTAGCGACTAGCTGGTGAACATAGTGAAGCATTTAACGACTTCTTACTTTAGAAGTTGATAATATGTCAGCTGTTTCTTGTTCCACTACCCCAAGTGGCCCAAAATATATCAATGACAGTGATAACCATTTAATCAAATTTTCAGACGTGCTTCTCGTCTGCTCTAGCTGAAAAACAGAAATAGAGAAATATCTTACTTAGGACAAATCAGGACAAGTTACCTTGACACAAGTTAAATAATCTAATACAAATGGTGCTTGACAGGATTATTTATCTTGGATAAGAAAACTAAATTTAATCTGGATCCAAAAATATGAATTTCATGAATTGCCTTTTATGCTGTCCTTTCTCTTTCATGCACTTAAACATTAAAACTAGCCTTGACTTGCTTCCTCTCCCTCGCTCTTGCATCTTTTTTTTTTTTTTGACAGTCACACCGGGTTCGTGACCCCAACTTGGCCACAATGGGAGGCTGAAATAAAGTCCCACTGTCATTTTGTTGGACTCATCTCTCCTCTCTCTGTCTCTCTCTGGCCCTGACAGCCTGTGACAGTACGGAGGGGGACATATACAAAGTCACACACAGACTCACATTCTTTGAGTCTTAGTCACTTGCTCACAGCAAATGCCATTGTCAACATCCAGAGAAACAGACGTTGTGTGGGGGGAGGGGGAGAGGGGGGTAGTGGTACTGAAGGAGGAGGATGTTGAGTACTGCTTTGTGGAAAGCCTGTCCTCATATATTTCAGCTGTCAGCGATGGAGAGAGACAGAGAGATAACAAGTGAAAGGGAGAAGAACTGATAAGTCCAGTTGTGAAGGGTTAAATGGTTGATGATCTGTTTGAAGTGAGGTGTTTGTTCCTCTTTGAAAGACAAAATCTGAAAGCAAAGAAAGAGAAAACGTCCTCTCTTAGCATCACATTTTATGTTATGCTGGGGAGGACACATGCCAAGATTACGCAACAATTACAAGAACAAATCAGTCTGTCCTGTCAGAGGTTTAACGTTATCTCATGGTCTCTGATCAGCTGAAAGGGCGCATAGCACTAGTCCATGTCCGTGACTAAAGTACACTGTCAAACGGTGTCTTATTTGCATTTTACTGATGTCGACTAAGGCTAAAATAGATTTCAAAAGTTATTTCCTTGAGAGGAAACATCGTTGGCGCAGGGGCCAAAATTCTTGCCCCCTGTCCTAGACATACTTTCCAACAAGCACAATACGCCATGTTTGGAAACTGCTGAAGATTCATGTCTCTACTGCTGCACAAGCAACTCCTGTGCAGTGTCAGGTGGAACTGGGGGAGGGATCCTGCGTATTAAAGGGGCACTCCACCAATTAAACACATAAATTTCAGTGAATAATACTCCAATATTTTTAAAAGAAAACCCCGATGATCGTTTCCCTCATAACACTTTACCTTAAGTCCCCCAATTTAGCGTTTATAATCAGTATATAAACATTTAATAACACACTGTAATGCAGTTATAAGCAGTTTATAAGGACATGTTTATTATTTACCGTATTTGTCAACAATTATAACTACTCCCATGAAGACATATTTTATAGTATTATAACAGTATTTTGTACAGAGACCTCCACTTATGGACGTCCACACAAGGAGCTAAATCTGCTGTAAACAATTTATTAACTGTTTATATACTTATTACAAATGATCAATAGGGAGACTTTAAAAAAAAGTGTTTCACACAGGTAGCACATAAAAGTAGGAGAAAAAAAAAATTGTACAAGTTTGATATGTTTACCTGTTGTCCTTAGGTCCCGTGTGCATCAGCTGTTCAGTGTGGTTCAGTGTGACTGTCTACCATCGCTGACCCGTTCCTACCACATAGTGATATCTGGCAGATAAAAGCACAGGAAGTCTGGTTTGGTTGCCTTTAGACTGATTGTGGCTCCACTTTCCAGTCACTTTCATTATCAAGACATTGGTTTCCAGGGCAACAGTCATTCACCGAATCTGACAAGAGTGTGTGTTAAACACGTTCATGTTTGTGTGTGTGTCTGTGTGTGCATTGGGTGTGTGTAATAAACACCTGGCTTCTTACATAAGTTAAAGCCTCCAAGGCTGCGGCACACCTCCACTTATCAGAGTTTCCACTGCTGCGGTGACCTCACACTGATGATATGCTGGCACATGTATACATGCACGCACACACACAGACACACACGTACGCACAGACACACACATACGCACATGTATAGTGTACAGTATACAAAACGTGTTCACATACAGATGCATTACAGTCTATGCAGGAACACGACACAAACACATGTCTCCGAAAATGCACTAAACTGGGCACAAATATAAATATACGAACTTAATTCAGGCATCAAGTGCAGTTTAACTTTGTGCATTCAGATACAACATGCATATCATCAAACACACACACTCACACACACACAGTCATACTTATCCATATTAACATGTCACATGTATACTGTATGTACTGTTTATATACACATACAAACAAACTGTATGCTGTATATCGTATCCAGAGTTCCAGGCTCTTGTTCTTTGGATGCGTGCGTAAATTCATCCGTTTAATAATGTGTGACTCCACAGTTGATGGTTTAACCAGCTGGACGTGCTGAATCAGCACTGAGCGCACTTTAATCAAAGAGAAAACACACACACACACACACACACTCACAGAGAAAATGGGACACCACATGCACACACACGTCCTATAAGGAAAGAAGGGTATGACAGGGCAACTGAGCTACAGCATAATAACCACTGGGCCAGTGAGGACAGCACCGGATTAGAGAGTGACAGAGAGAGAGAGAGAGAGAGAGAGAGAGAGAGAGAGAGAGAGAGAGAGGGAGCGAGGGAGATCAGGGTCATTACAGAGTGAGACTGCTGAGTGTTAGATAGGACTTATAACAAAGCCAAAGAGTGAATGATGGAGAAGGAGAAATGAGGATGAAGGTAAAGAAGTAAAACTGCAGTAGAGATTATTCAAATTTAGGAAAAAACTGGTTCAGGCATAAAGGAAAGTTAATTTTCTGTCTGTGGCTTTTCAGACACTTTTTGTTGCACAAGAGTAGAAATTCGGCTTCAGCTTGCATGACAATCAACATCAATATCACATCATTCACATCACATGTTACAAAAAAAGGAAGTAAAAAACATTTTACACTACTACCAACATACTATACTATACAACTTTGATAAAATAATTATTTTGCACATGAGGGCCTAAACAAACAATACATGGCCAAATGTAGGTGGACATCTGATAATTACAGCCATATAAAATAAGATAAGATACAGATTATAAAACCAGTAAAATTATATTGCACTAAAATTGCACATTGTACCATAATATTTGCTTCCATTCAGCCACAACAACATTAGTGAGGCACTGATGTTTGGTGATAAGGCCTGACTCACAGTCACAGTCACAGTCACAGTCACAGTTCACCCCAAAGATGTTGGATGGGGTTGAGGTCAGGGCTCTGTGTAGTCCAGACAAGTTCTTCCATGCCAAATAATTTCTTTGTGGACTTCATTTTTGGGAATTGATATGTTGAAACAGGAAATGATCTTCAAAGTTGGAAGCACACCATTGTCCAAAATATGGCCTGAGACGCCTAGACAGATCTGTCCACATACTTCGGGTCATATAGTGTACATGAGAATGTGAGGACATTCTGTACACTACATGTCTCAGTTGTCAGATGACATAAAACCATTTATGCACATTTATTGTTGTAGAAAGCAACATTTATGCATTGATTTATTGGTAAAAATACATCGTCTTAGTTAGCCACAAATCATATTTTGAAACATTTTTGAATTTAGTGAAGAATTAGTGACATTATGATATTTTTTCACGATTACTAACCATTATTTATCTGTGTTTTTTTTACTGCTTAGTATAATTCATATTACTTGTCCGATTTTAAAGATGCACTCACAAAAATAGACCAAATTCCTATAGAAAGGAACGAAGCCAAATGACTGATATAACCAAGAATTGAGGTTATTTTCGGTTAAGTCACAAAACAATTTCAATGATGAGACTTCTGCACAGCAGACCATCAGGAACACGGTGTGTGTGTGTGTTTTGAGGATGTGAGTACATGCAAAATTTTGCAACGTGTGTGCTACATTACACAACATCCCCCCAGAAACCAGAGACAAATATAGTTATGTTTAGAGAGAAAGAACAGTTCCTCTTTCCATGTTGCTTCCCTCCTGTTTTCATGTGAAGGACAAGTGCAGAGCAGCGTGATGAGAAGAGCGTGATTAAGAGAGGGAATTTGGGAGGGAAATAGAATTGGATCTTTTTCATGAACAACAGGACAAGGAGAAGGAATAGACGAGCATGCACTTCTCGTTTCACTTCTGTAAACCACACTGGATATCTGGAAATGAGCTAATGCCTGGTTACCGTAACCAAGGGCCCTGGGACAAATAAACTCGTCTTAAAATACTTCTTGCTATCCTTGGGATCTGCTGGATCCAGAGTTACTCTGGCTATTTTTCCAAGGATTGAAAATCGGGGTTAATGAATAACTGACTTAGGGTCCCAGAGCAAATAAACTCAAGTATTTTCATACTAAGTATGAAGGCACGGTCAATACTCTGTGCGGACCGTGTGATCTGAACTCAGGATGGCAAGAGAAAGTTAATTTCCCTACGGACAAATATATATATATATATATTAATGAAGACACCTTGTACAGTTGAAGCCATTAAATAGAGAGATAAAAAAGAACAAAAACAGTTCATGAGGTTATGCAAAGGTGAGATGTTTTAGGATTTAATTTGAACATCTAGACACAATTTAATCCAGTTTACACATGTTGTGTTTTGAACACCTTTTAGGTTATGTTGAACTTGTTAGTAAAAGGTTGCTTATTTATGTATCTTACAGTAATGAAACAACATTATCATTCATTTAGGGTCGTGTTTCTGTCCACCTGATGAATGTAAGTCCAATATTTACTACAATATTTATTCAATAACTTCACTCTTATACAGTGAAGTGTCCCCATAATCACACACATCAATCGTCTGCTGTTAGTTATACTACAACACTTTGTTTGGGAGAAAAAAGGGTTAGGGGTTTATTGAATATTGTTTGAACTATCTCTTTTTGGTGTTGCACCAAATCTATGTGCCGGCTGCACATAGAGAACAATGTTATTTGTCCAGCTCAGAGGAAAGCTTGTTTTGGTGAAATTAAGGTTGTGGCTCATGTCTACCTTACTACAGTAGGAAAGAGGCCTTGTTTGTGTTTTAACAACATTTCGCTTATGAGTTATTGACATGTTCATCACTCTTAAGTGTCCTCTGGAAACACTTCCGTCGTGTTATGCTATTTGTAGCACGTTTTCTAAATGCTGTGCATGTGTTGTCAAATCGATGAAGATGTTTTCCTTAATTTGCTTTTGTCTTGTCTATTTGCATGTGTTTTCTTAAGTTGCAGCACGTTTGCCCTTGTAGGCCACCGTAGGCGAGAGTGGAGCAAAACCATACAGCCGGACAGCTGAACAATGAGCCCAAACTCGCTATAAAGCTCAGTAAAGCTGCAGAGTCGCTGATAATTCTCTCTAGGTTCATCACTTTGAATGACACCTCTGACATTACACATTGTTATTCTGAAAAATATTGATTATAGCCGCTTTGAAGGTATGTTAAGGAGCAGTTGACCATTTGTGGTGCTGTTATGCAATATTTTGATGAGTGGATCACTGTATTGTTTGTATCAATAAAAGAAAACAAAACTGCAAGGTTTGAAAACTTTAAAAAGGCCGTTTCAGTATGTTTCCTAAGTAGTAGGAAATGCATTCAACAGGTTTAGATCTTCGGAACATATTGTGTTTTGGTTTGGTTTGGTTTGGTTCATGATTTTACATCGGTGTTCACCAGATTGCAATGGAGCCCAAAAATGTAGGGCTTTGAGAAAAAGGTGCCTTTTTTCTGCCACAAAACTGACAATCCATGTTTCTTATGTCCCTAGTTATGTATAACTGCTGCATCGGAGGAGTTTGTCTCAAAGTCAGCTTCAGGTCAAGTTTATTGTCATTATAATATGCATTAGAACCAAAAATAAATGACTAATAAATACCTAAACCCTAGAACAATTTGAGAAAACAAATAAATGAATATAAAAGCTCTTGAAACATAGTATTAATCTTGAGATCACTTGTGCGCACATGATACGGATAAAAAAGTAATCTTTTTGAACTTCATATCATCTAGATACATGCTAACCTGCTCAATTAGGTATCTTGGAAAACAGGCTCATCTTTGCAAGAGAACAAGCAATGAAGTGAACAGTTTTGAATGACATAAATCAATATTTTTTCTGTCACTATGCCTGTTACTAAGGGTTTCTTTTTGGTGACACACTCAGCATGTTATATGCAATTATTCATTGTGTTGCCCAAATGTTTTTCAAAGGACACATCATTTGTTTCTGAGATCATGCCTCAGCTGTTGCATCATTTTCTGGGATTCCTATGAAATCACCACTTACAGTAAGATGAGGTATACAGGGGAAAAGTGAACACAAACTCTGGGCCGCAGTACAGTTACGTCACATGATGACATCTAACAATGTGCAGAAAATTATCAAGAAAGCTGAACTTCTGTAAGTGGAACAGAAAATGGATTCTGTGAATGACAGTTATAGATGCAAAAGAAAATGATCTTTCTATCTGTCTATGGATTTTCTCTCTCACACACATACAGTGCAGTAATTATGACTTCAGCTCCCTGTAAGATAATAACAGGAAACTGTGCAGGAAGATGTGCGGGAAGGCTGAGCACTGAGCTATTGTGTGTAGATATAAAATGATGACAAATATGGAGCAAGAGTGAAAGCTGAAATACATGTGTGTGTGTGTGTGTGTGTGTGTGTGTGTGTGTGTGTGTGTGTGTGTGTGTGTGCTTTTTTATGACTTTGTACAATCTGTGGGAGGTTCTGATAATTTGAGTTTGGACAGTTTTCGAAAGAATTTTGGGCGGTTCTCACTTCTTCCAACTGCTGTTTTAGACTTGGTGGTTGAGATAGAGATTGAGACTTGAGCTGTGTCTCAAATCAAATACTTCTGTTAGTACACTTTCATGTAGTACACTGTGTACACTATATATTACTGGCGTAGTGCGCGAATTTTGACAGGGTAGTGTTGTCTCAAATCAAACACAGCTGTTGTGCACTTACCGGAAATGACGATCGCAAATTACCATTAGCTAGCGTTAGCATTCGCGTTATCGTTCCCGCTACCAAATCATTACAGACTGCTAAATTAACCCAAAAAACATACTGATGGCTTATATCCAACAACAGTATAGTCGTGCTTAGTGCTAAAAAACACATGTATAACTTACATTTGTATAATATGGCAATGTTCACTGTAGTTACAACGTACCCGGCCGCCATTTCCAGTTTGAAAAGTGGTCTCTCCCCTTCCGCTACGTAGCCAAGATGGCGACCATTGAGGGCGAGAAGTGTCCATAGTTCTCACAGTGCACTGCATTTTCTCATACTTCTCAGTGTGAACGCACTTATGCACTCAAAATATTAAGTGTAAGTACAGAAGTATGCGATTTGAGACACAGCATCGGACTCCAGTCAGAATTGAGCAAGAAGAAATACTTGAGACATGACTTGGTCTAAACTTCTGAACTTGGGACCCGAGTCCCTAAAGGCTTGCAACGTCCAAAGTTTTGACCTTGCAATATAAATTAGACAGCAGCAGATGGGCCTTCAAAACCACACATCTTGAATATTAAAGTTTTTAGGCATTTGAATTGTAAGGACTTGGTCTCAACAATGTATAAAAAAGTTATCACCTTTAAAAGGCGGATAACAGTTTAAAATTTGAATGTCATGTCATTTTAATTGACTGTATTCAGCAACAAGTCCTCCAAAATTCTGCAGGTTAGGGGACCTTCATCATCATAGTTACAATAACCATGTGATTAAGGTTAGGAGATGATGATGGTCACGGTTTTAAAAAAACAATGTTGACCTACGGTTGAAAACAGGAAACGAACAGTGATCTCTGGTGTTAAGACCCAATATTTCATTGTCCCATCCATCCACCTCTCCAAGGACTTCAGTCACTTGAACGTGAATATGTTGTTTGGGGGTATTTGCATTAACGACTGATCCTGTCGTTTTTCTTGGGAGGACAGTCCCGTACTCAGAGACCCGTAAGACTTGCAGCTGAATTGCAATTTGGTTACAAAGACTTGTGACTTCACTTGCACTTAAAGACTTAGAACTTGACTTGAGACTTGCATTGACAAGACTCGCAACTTGACTTGTCTTGATTCACTTGAGACTTGACTTGTATTTGTCCTAAAAGGCATAAAAACAGCTCAGGGTTATGTGCAAGGTAAAGGTTTTGTTAGGCATGTAGTTGTGATGTTAAAGTTGGGGGTTACGGAAATCATTATGTTTGGGGTCGGTTTGACAAACATAGAAATACAAACATGTGGATGTGTGCTCCCGGTTAGCTAGCTAGTCCACAGCAAAGCCAGGATTGTTTTCTAAATGTCTTAGTGTTTAAGATTCAAACTTCCCAATGTGTTCGGAAAAATGCGCACATGAGTGTACATGTGTGTGTCCCGAGACAGAGGGTGGACTGAGGGCAATGCGTAAGGGGTTAGACAAGGCCGCACATGGAGCCACAACTCCCCCTCTACAAACAACAGGGAGACCAAACTACCAGCCCAGCCCATACAAACACACCCTCACCACATGACAACACTATTGTGGCAGAGGGAGACTGTGAGTGTTGTGTATGTGTGTGTGTTGTCTGGGGTGGGGTGGTCAGATGGGTTTCCTCCAGAGAGTGAAACAAACGGAGTGAAGGAGATTCACTTCCCCATTGGGACAGACAGATAATATTGACACAGTCTGTCACAATGCGAGGCAGACTCAGCCAAAATCTCTGACCCACCGAGCCGATGGGTTTACTGAAACACTGTCCTAAAAATCACTGGATTGTGAGTCCATGTGACTTTCCCTCACGAGATGTTCTTTGCTTGTGATCAACCAAAGGAATCGGTAAACAATACAAATATGCATAAAATTAAACATTTTCAGTGTAGCTCAGAGTCAGAGCAAAGAATCAAACTGCAGGTGTGACCTCAGTCTCACAGATTTATGTCAGACGGCGGGTTGCAGCAATTTTTGACACCCGCCTAGAAAAAAAAACTGATGACACTGCTACTGACTGTTGCTGGGCTACCTGTGTCACTGTCATGAGGATGTAGAAGAAATGAGATCATGTCTGATGAATAGCAAATTCAGCTGATTAATGCTGATAAATCCCAACATATTTACTTGTTCATTCATGGTTAAGAATATCAACACTGAGCAGAAGGGAGAATGTTGCATCTTTTGGAAACTGCAGGGTTAGGGTGAGGACAATTTGGGACGCTATTTGGACACAAAGACAAAATCAGCATTTGTGAAATTTCAGATGTCACATTATTTGGCTAGTTCAGTCTTGCTTTTGTAAACGTATTGAGGAGTACTGCAACAATTTAACCTGAACCGAATCCGTCAAATGATTTAATTTTTGGATTAATGCCATGCACATTTTACCTTTCCTATGAGAGAAGCTTTTGACTGTTTCTCAGCCAGAAACTAAACAAGTGAGTCCCATTACCCCTATGTTAACCTCATTACACTTGCTGCTTTTTTTGTTTTTAGAATCAATTTTAATGTTTTAACTTTATCTTTTAGGTTCTTAGCTACATCGTAGAGATTTTAAATCCTAATGAGACAACACATTGCCTGAGATCCACAGAAAGAGTCCAGACTTAAGTCTAGGTTTGACTGCGACTTTGAGGAATCCTGCTGTTTTTGGGTTTTTTACACAAAAAAATGCAAGCACGACATTGCACAGAGGCCAATGTTGTCAATTGCAATTGGAGTCCCCAAAAAATGGTGACCTACAAGATGCTTCCAGTGGCATTCTGGCTGACAGGGGTTGGACTTTTATCAGTGGCAAATCTGACTGTTAAGAAGAAAAGAATTAAATTTTGTATATCTGTATACTACAATTTGAGTTATTTCGCAAGCAAATATTCCAGATGATGTGGACAACAGGTTAAAAAATGTATATTGTATTCTGATTCAGATAAATTAACATATATCAGCCTGTATTTGAATGATAAAGCTATTTTATATGATGTAAAGACTTGAGCGTATTACTAAACGTTTCACTAAGATAATCATTCACATCGCCTGTAAGTCTATGTAGACTATATATAAGGAAGCATTTTTATCACTTGTGTAAGTTGGCCTTTCCTCATTTAAAATATGCAATTTCTTTTTTACTGTAAAAACCCAGTCAGTCCACTAATATGGCTCAAGATATTCCTTTATCTCAGAACATTTACCCTGGTTTTATTCAAATCTGCTCTTTGTTTTAACTGCATTTTGCATTGTGTTTCTTTACCCTGCTGTTGAACCTCTGATAATTATGCTTATTTTACAGGGATATGTGAAAAATGTGAGTAAGAAGGGATTCACAGTGTGTGTGAGTGAGTGTGTTTGTGTTGAAAGAGCATTTTCAGCTGCAGTCAGCTCATAGTGAGTAATTCTCAGGAGAATCATGTCGCGTCTCCCTTCAGGTGAAAGGGATCCCACACGCACATAAACATAAACACGCAGGGTGTCGAGTCATGAAGGTGTGTCTGTGTGTGTGAGTATACGTTGTCTGCGTATATGCATGTAAGCATCTGTGTGTGTTTTTCTGCTAAAACCGTGCCCTAACCACCATGACCTCTCCTTCTCCTCTCAGTCTGTGTGTGTGCGCATCTTGTCAGCTGTGCGTCAAATGTAGGCGGGCTGACCACACTATTTACACACGACGCCATGGTGTGACCTCGAAGGTTGCCGGTGACCGTGATTGGCTGCCAGCTACCAGCTCATTAAGCCTCTAGCATGGGGACACTGTGCCAGAAGACACACTCTCCATTTGTTTCACAACACACGGACACAGTCACACACACTCGCCAGAGGGACACCGCAGGTATGGCAGGCAGCCACATGCACACACACACACTTATACACAGTTCACTGGTAGCAAAGACTCTGTCTGGCCTCTGTGACCCGGCTGAACTTTGGCTCACCCTCATTGGTTCATTACACCACACAACCTCACACCTAGATGTCTATTGGCTGGTGGACCAAACCACAGGGTCATGACTTACAGGAGGAAAAAAGAGAAGAACAAATGAAAGGAGACAGAAAAAGAAGAGACAGAGAGCAAAACAGACGACGCACTATGCATGGTAGATGACGGACAGTTCGTTTGAAAAGAGAACATGAAACGTCAACGTTAGGGGAACCAAGAAAAATGGTCTTGATTTTTTTCTTGATGACAACGTCTTTTTGACACATGTTGACAGGGTGTCTGAAAGAGTTTTGTCAGCAAAACTGGTGAGAGATTTTTTTTTCAGCCCACAAAAGAGCATCTCAGGACAGGAGAAAGATGGAGCAGCCAATCAATAACTATTAAGCGTGTAGTATATCGATGTGTGGCTTACTGTAGTGTACACAGGGCTCCAGTTAGAATTTGTTAAAAAAAAAAAAAAAAAATTGTTTGCACAGTATGTTTCATTGTCCCTCAGTGTACTAGTTTGCAACGTGCGTCTTGTGAGTAACTGTTCACAGTTGCCTTGAGGTTCAATGATTCTGTTTAATTTATTTGTTCAGGTTGTTTTTCCCTTATTTGTACTGTGAGTGAACCAAGTAAATCAAAATCATTTTTCATGTGGTGAGACTATTTTTTGGCTGGACCAGTCCTATAACCACAGTTGTCCATGAGTGAGTGAGTGAATGATGAAGTTTCATCATTGTTTAGTGTGGGGTGTCTGTTGCGCTTGATTTGACTTTAGCTGCGGTAACCAGGCAGAGATAAGGAGGGAGATAAGGAGATAAGAAGCAGAAAAAAGGTGCCTGAGGGAGTTAAAGCATCCCAAATAACAATCACTGATAAAACATTCAATACAATGAAAAATGAGACATCTGCAGAGTGAAACAGATGACAGAGCAGGGGGACTTAATACTAATTAGAATAGTTATAATTAGAATCAAAATCAGTTGTCTTTCAAATCAACCATCCCAAGGTACTCAAACGTAGCTTAACCATGTCATACGTTATGCTACTTCAATACACTTTAACAACAAATATTACTGGGTCCACAATAGAAAATTGCCAAATGAACATTTAATATCCAGGAATTCACATTATAGACACTACCACTGACTGTCCCTGTAACAAACTGGCCACAGTTTCACACATTGACCATACAAGGTCGGTCCAGCCATAGACTGGGTTTTGACCTATAGTCTTGGGGGACTTTGAGGTGTTTAAGAACTGTTTAAAGGAGCTCTTAAGGCCTAGTTTAGGATAGCAGAGACATCTGTTACTTCTGTTACTTCATACTTTTACTTAAATGCATAACTACTACAACTGTATATTAAAGAGGCAACAACTAACCAAAACTCTGAAGTGAGAAAGCGTAAGCAACAAGAACAGAACAAGAAGAAGAACGGCAGTACGATGGAAACGAAAAGTGAAAAAGCAGGCCAGTGAGAAAAAAAGGAAACTCTAAAAGGCATTTCTACCCTGTTGTTTTATATTAGACAAGAGATCATCTTGTTTTTGAAGGGAAACAATTGTTTTTTCAATGTGATGAGCTGCTTTTTGAACATTACGGATGGATGCGAGGAGACTTTTAATAAATGCGGTCACTCGTTTTGAAAGATAACAAACATTCACTTCTTCATCTAAACTCCTCATCTGTTGCTCAAAAACACAAATGTTTCCTTCCTGTTCTGTTTCCTTGTTTCATTTGAGGAACAAATCTACCATCTCTTCTTCTGAACGTTTATTGCTTGTAAAAATGGCACGGGATATAAATCATCGTCTTCTTCCTATTATTTCTTCCTTCTCCTTATTATTAGCTCTAACTTTTGTACAGCCAAAGCTTGTGTGTTGGATTTCACCATTAAGATTTTTTCTCTCATGCCATCCATTTTACTGTGACTCAAAACTACACCCTCTGGCATGACTTGTGAGCGTACTGGCCACTGCCGTATCCAATGTCCTTTGAGAAGGCGCCTTTGTTTTTGTCAAATTTCATTCAAAAGAGGTTCTTTTGCATCAATTTCTCCATGTGTTTTAAATGTTTTGAAACACTGAGTAACATTGCACTGCTATACAAGAAGTTATAGTGCAATCACAGTATTTGATTGCTAATAAAAGCTCTGAAATTTTTCAAAAGTCCGACCATCCCTTCAAATTGAACTACGTGAATTTCACCAAAATCACAAGTTTGTGCAGATTTGCCATGTTCGGGCAGTGTTAAAGTGTGTGTGTGTGTGTTTATTTGTGTTTATGTACCTAGAGGCCTGGTAAAGTACATGCTGAGTCATCATTCTCAAAGAAGAGACTGACCGTTTTAGCTTTGTAGGGAAAACCCCGTTACACAACAGAATGACATTTAAACTGTCTCTCTTCTTCTTAAATTATCTTTATGACTCTTTATGTCTTACTCTCTCTACCTCTATAGTTTCTCTCATTATAACCCAATTCATGGAAAAATGGCACCACAATGCTTTCACTTTTTTTTGTCTGTTTTGTCTCTTTTTCTCTCCTTTCGCACTTTGCTGTGATGTTTCAGCTCACTCCACCCCTAACTGGGCCTTCACCCTCTTTCTCCCTCTCCGCCGTTCATCTTCTGTCCATTCCTGGACTGACAACCCCCTCTCCCTCGTCTCTCTTTCACCATACGATACTTCTCTGTTGACGTGTCCGTCGACTAGTTGCTATAGCAACCAGACATTTCTGCTGACCCCTGCCTTGCCTTGCGTGACAGAGCTGCAGGACGTGCAGTCATAGGGCAAAGATTAGCAGACAAGTCTACTGTTTAAGTGCATGTACACAGCTAAATACACATGCACACGCACTGTATATGCACATGCATGCATATGCATGTATCTACATGCCCATTAATGTAAAATGACATGATACATGATATATATATATACACGAGCATGCACACTCAAACACATATAGAATCTATAAAAGAGACTGAATCACAAGCAGATGACTGTAAACAATTTGTATTTGTTGAACATTTTTATTTTATATTAAAAATAACATTAATTACAGTAACAGTGTACAACCAATAATTATAATCTGCAACAATAAT
Organism: Thunnus maccoyii; assembly: GCF_910596095.1. NCBI lineage: Eukaryota > Metazoa > Chordata > Actinopteri > Scombriformes > Scombridae > Thunnus > Thunnus maccoyii. Next base: position 8,043,842 of record NC_056534.1, on the reverse strand, counting down.
TACACTTGAGAACTGGAGGACTTCATATTGTCCTTTTAAATAAGTTAAGAAATAAAGTTTTGTTTTTTTTTCCCCCAGAAATCATTCTCTAAAAGCATTTATACATACAGTGTTGGCTATAACTGACTCACAGCGGCGATCTCTAAAAGCCAGGTCTTTAAGACTTGTTTTAATGTGGATATTCATAGCATGTTATCTAGGCAGGCATTTGGTTGTTATTCCATTTGATCTGGCAGTAAAACAAAATGAGTAGGTTATCAATATTTTCCAGTACATTAAGCTACAGTACACAGTAGAGCACATTTCTACAGTCAATGTAGTATGATCAGTGAATGGCTACTCCAGTGTTAGATACAGTTAGATTCAGATTTGCAGAATAACAATAATGTTTGGCATTAAGGTCTGAGCTGCACCCTTCAGTTTCCAGTTATCGTCCCGGTGTAGAAATCTAGTTCTCCACGTCTCCAGTTTCGTTCTCAAGTCAACTTGACCTCCACATTCAGCCCCTAATTATGACTTTCAAGTCCAAGTCATAATCATGTTCACCAATCAGTAGTTGAGGTGGAAGTCAAAAGTGTTCAAGCAGCCAATCAATGGCCGCCAAAGACACCCCCAGTCTAGCTTTGGGCATCTGATTAACTTCCATCGATCCACAGTAATGGGATTTGTGGTTCATATAGATGAATTCCAGTGTTTAGTGTGGCAAATATCCTCCAGTCCATGGAGTTCATAAGATTACACTTTTATTATATCCATGAAGCTGGACACTCGGCGACAGCCAAACAACATGACGTCCTCATGAGTGGAGCAGAAAAGGTGATTTTCTATGTAGCTGTCTGTTGATAACAGCGGCAGTGTCCACCAGGTGTGTCGTTTTTTTTTCCAGCTTCCGTCCACAGAGTCAGTCTTCCCACATTCAAGAATCCCATATTTCCAGTATCTGCATATCCCTTTGGAGCAGGTTGTCTGGCCTAAAGCTTTCGGTTAGCTTTACAGTTTCCTTTAAGAGAAAGAGAGATTCATTAATATGTTATTGTTCAATTTTTGTCTACATTGACAAATGAATAAATTCTATAGCCTCTTACATCTTTCCTCAGTCTCTAATTCCTGTACTTCTACCAAATTTCATGATTTTCCCTGTCTTGGTGTATTACCTGTAATGTCTTATTAAAAACCCCAGATTGAATGACTTCTTGACAACTACTGTAAATAGCTTTTTCATTTCACCTTCATACTTTAATGCACACAAGAATGTGTGTGTGCATTTTTTAAATAGAGGATAGCCACTTTGTAAGAAACTTCACAGAAACAGAAAATTCACAGAAAGAAAAATAAATTTATATGGTTGATAACCAGATTCCCATATTTCTTTGCATTCAGCCTCAGTTTGATAAAACCTTTTTGTTTCATCCTGCTGTCCAACCTGATCTTAGACTCAGTTTATTATTTCATTGCCCAGGTAAATACTGTAGACAACAGTAAAATCATTCAGGGATTGGTGATTTTTTTTCTTAGTTTCATCTCACTTGTGATAAAAATTTTAAAAAATCATATCTTGACTTTCAGGAAGGTTTGAGGCTCAGCTATTCAGCTACATACCAGTTCCCCTGCAGCTAGTAGAGATTCAAAGCATTAAAGATGCCTTAGCAGGACTGATTTTAACCATCATCCTTGAGATTAAAGTAAACTCCCTCCCCTCTAATTATGCTGCCTAAGGTTACCAAAATTTTCATCCCTCCCTCCTCTCACCTGCAGCTCTACATGAGCATTGCCCTGATGGCTGCTTTGCTGATGCGTTTGCGGTGTTTCCTCCTGCGGCGAGGCAAAGCCGGTCGGAACGGGGACTGACGGACTGAGAGTGACATGGGAGCCACAGTAGAGAGGGCTGGGAGAGACACAGAGAAGGGGACACAGTGAATACAAAAGTAAACACCAAACGAGACAAAACTAAACATGTTAGCCCCAATGAATGCCAATCAGTAATTAACATACCACCTGTTCGGATCCTGATACTGTTCGTGTGAATCATATTTTGACAATCTTGCAACACATCTCACATCATTCCTATATGTTTATTAAAAATCCAATCAGTGCTGTACAAGATTAAGAAACGACAGCACTGATCATTTGTTTAAACAGCTTGAACCATGTTAATGTTCAGTAGGACTGCAACATTATTATACTGCCATGAAAAATCTTACAGAGGTTGGATGGAGGGCCAAACAAAGCATTTTACTTTAACACCAGCGACTGGGGCTTGTGTCTCGTCTAATAGCGACAGTCCAAAGTACTTTTAGTTGTCTAAAAAACAAATTGCTGGTGCAAATCATTTACAAATGATGGACCTGGTGTGGATTGTTTTGGAGTACATGTAGAGACTACCTACTTTGTTTTTTAGGTATGAGGACTTGCTATAATCATATTAAGGCCAAAGGACAAAGAACAAAGACAAAGAAAACCAAACAAAAGACCAAATAAAACAAATGAATAACCTGAACGACAATTTCATCATGCTGTCTTCTGTATATAGCACTGGTGAAGAATAAAACACAGGGTGTGGAGCGCCTGTTGTGGCTCTGACTGTACTCTGAAGGGCACCTGATAACCTTGAAGCCTGTGTAACAAAGCCTGCAGGTTTCAGTCAAACATGAAGCAGTGGGAAGTCCAGTTCTCTGAAATGCAGAGCTCTCAGGGGGTCCAGGAAGAATAGCAGGACACATGTGGGCATGTTGTTTAGTCATACATGTACAGTGAGCTGCTTCCTGACTTGGAAACTCTCACACTGATTCTCTCCTACATTAGAAACTGGAATTACAATGTGAGCCCTAACACACAGACACTGGACAGAGATACTGAAGTGTAATCGTAGTTAGCCCTCCTGATACCTGTCCTGCATTATATCTGACAGCAACCCTCGTCATCAACCCTTCATCGATGTCACCTGCATTCATTGCTGCACAAACATTTCCTCTTAGCTTGGAGCTACAGTAGTGCACTTGCATGTTTTTCTGTTCTGTGGCTCTGAGGGAAGCTTTCTAAAGTCTAAGAAAATGACCCTGATGACGTCATAGTGATGTCATAGTGATGTCATCAGGGTTATCTTGGATTGGGCTTGGAGACCTCAAATGTTTTAACCGAAGGTATTTGTTACAAACTTACGATGTGGGTATTTCCAAGTCAGGCAGGTTCTAACAAAAGATGGTATTCAGTTGCATTATGGGAAATGTAGGATACAGTGTTCTTTGAGCTTGATCCGTACTAGTGACTAAAAGTCTGAATATTTCAGCCTCTGCTGCTTCAATTTGAGTGTTCTTTTTTAAAAATCTGTCACTTGTTAGACTCCAAAACAAAACAACACCAAAGTACGGCCCGATGCTGAATCAACTGAGTGCCCCTTTAACAGCTTAAAGGCCCAATCTGTAATTTACTGACCATTAAATTTATAGATATACTTGCAGCGAGAAAGTCACCAAAGACCTTTAAAACCAACTTTAAAACCAACTTTCATCCACACTAACACAGACACACTGTCACACACACCCGAGCAATACCTGTTTTAAATGTGGTTGGCTTTGGTCTTTGCTGAGGATGATGCGGATGAAGATGAGTTTGTGGGTCCGGTTCCCTCTGTACGATCTCCAGAAGTTTCAGACTCCTCTCTTCTTCTGTTAAATGACCATCCCCACTGGTCACTTTAGAGTCTTTTTTCTTTCCCTGATTGGCCAGCTCTGCCCCGGCCGAGTCCCCGCTATTGGTTGAACCACTTTCCTCTCTCTCGTTCCCTTCTTTATGAGTAGTTGTTTCAGTCTCTGTCTGTTTTTGATTTGTGACCTCTGTAGTTTTTTGGCTGGTCACTGAGTCTTTCTGTTTGGTGGGTTCAGGAGGGGTGGAGTTTTGTTCTGATTTGGGCGACTGGGTCGGGCTGCTAGGTGGGGAGGCGCTGTCTGATTGGGGAGTATTGAAGCGATAATGCGTCCTCAGCTCTGGGTCCTCTGATCCTCCGTGGTTATATGGCTGTGACGACGGCTGCTGATGGTGCTGTTGGTGATGATGCTGATATTTCTGCTGATGCTGTAACAACTGTTGCTGCCTCTGCGCATGATCAGGATGATGCACTTCACTGCCGCTGTTTGCTACGCTCACACTGCCTTCCTCCTTGCTCCCGTCAAGTCCGCTACCGTGCCCGACCTGCTGAGTACTTCCCATGATGCTGTGCTCCCCCCTCGCCTCAGATGGCCAGCTGCTGACCGGCCGGAGCGGCCCACCAATTGGCTGGTGCACCCCCGCCTGCACGTGTGTGGGTGACTGGTGCACCCTAGGCTGCGTCCAGTGAACCAGCTGGGTGTAGCTCCCCTGCTGCCACTGCCTCGCCACCGGCTCGCGCTCCTCGGCACGGTAGTGGTGCTGGTTGTGCTTCAGGTCGTCGTGGCGATGGAGGTCAGCCTTGGAGGCCTGAGTCTTGGGTGGAGCAGGGTGGACAGTGCGTGGGAGGTGGGAGGACGGGGGAGGCTGCTGCGGTGGAGGCGGAGGGGGGTTGGGGTTGCTCTGAACGGAGATGTGAGGGATGGAAACAGATGAGGAGGAAGAAGATGAAGAAGAAGAGGAAGACGATGAGGAAGATTGACACCTGCAGCTGACATGGTCTTCCACTGAGATGATGGCTTTGTCGTAGTGGACTTTCCTGTTTATGTACTGGATCTTATATACCTGGAAAAGAAGCAGATACAAACCGTGAAATTGTTAAACACATGCAAACAAGAAACTCCAACAAACTGTTTTGTTTGACATATGAACTTATAATAGCTGTTTATTTGCAGTGAGGCGTCTTATGCAACACATAGCAAAGCTACCAGATTGGTTGGAAACATTTCCAGCCAAGCTAATAACTCCTATGAAATTTGGTGGCTTCATGCCAAGACTTATCACTGCTGTGTAATTTCCTAAAGATAGATATGCCTGCCTACCTGTTCAAAGTTCAAAGTGATATCGTGCATCGATTCAGGTTCTGCATGTCGACCTACAACCTCCTGCAATTCATCACTTGATGCAATAAAATGAAAACTACAACAAAGAGCTTTTTGGAGACTGAGTCTTTGTGTTCCTCTGACCTGACAGTCCAAAATGTCTGAAATATTGGTATTTTAATAAGAATATTTTGCTGGTATCGATATACAGTATATCATAATATGATAAATAGATGCTAAAATAAATATGACATTATAAACTGATACTGAAAGCAATTGACTTTGTTACAGCTTGTATCAGACACAACTCATTAATCATTAACTCACCTTGATATGTAAATGATGTAAATATAAAGCTGGAGCTTATCTCAGCATAAAGATTGAAAAGAGGGGGAAACATCTAGCCTGGGTCTGTCCAAAGTTAATAAACTTTGCCTACCAGCACCCCTAAAGCTCACTAATTAACTTTTTTTTTTTTTTTTTACAAGGCTTTAAAGTGCCTGACTTTTTCTTGCCCAGCAGCATTAACAAATGAGATTTGAAAGCTTTGGACAGAGCCAGGTTAGTTGTTTGTTTGTTTGTTTCCAGTCTTTGTCCTATACGCTAAGCTGGCTCAAGCTACATATTTACCATACAGATATTAGAGTGGTATCAGTCTGACTGTAAGCAAAATGTCAAATACTGCAAATAAACAGGACACATCTGAAAATAAGCATGGTGAACGACTCTAGATAAAGTCGCCAAAGGGGAGCATTTATATTTTGCACACTACATTGCTAATTTCCCCACAGTCATTTCGAAATCATGAAATAATTTTTTTGTGGTCGCTGTATGAACTGTGTACCTGTAGGTATCTGCTCGAGGTGACAGTGGGGACGCACTGCAGCAGCCTGCTGTTGCAGCAGCCAGAACATCGCTGCACCTCCACGCAGAGTGGCCACAGCAAGAAGTTGGCATTACGGCGGTCCAGCATGGACCTCGTCACCTCCATCACCTCTGTCCGAACTTTACACGCCGCCTGCTGGGCTTGTGGCGCCTCCACTGGTAGGAGAGGTGGGGGGAGAAAAAAAGAAAATGAGAAGGGGATTTTTTGATAAGAATAGCATAAAAAGTGATAAGAGGCAGATGGTAGAAACAGACGGATAGAAAAAGACACAAAATACAGACAGGAAGAGACACAAATAGATGTGGAAACCTACCAAGACTTCTAATGTATCGGCCATGGGTGTGGTTTGTGAGAATATCATGCTCGTCTTCTTCCTCTTCTGCAGAAAAAGAGGAGGAAGGAGGGAAGATTGGAAGGGTGAGATATAAAAGGGAGAGAAGGAGACAAAACACAAACAGTGAGTTGATAAAAGCCGACTTAATATTTTCAAACTTTTATATTAAACCCGGGCACCATTGAGCCAGCACTTTTCGAGCGATGACAGAAATCTGTAAAACATGTGAGGCTGTTAAGGCAGTTTTTAGCCAAGCTCATTGTTCAATGCACAAAGGAAACCATTTTTTCTCCTCCCCTAAAACAATTAGGCTATTTTCTGCCGCAATTTGTCTCGCCGCTGTCAAGAATACTGTTGAAGAGAGATATGAGTTGATAAATATAGCTCATGTGTAGATGTGTGAGTGTGTGTGTTTGCACTCTCACATATGTTGTCATTTCAGACTGTAGCCCCTTAGTCCTAATTATATCCCTGGTGTAGATTGCTTTTGGTCACAGTGTGTGTGTGTGTGTGTGTGTGTGTGTGTGTATGTGTGTGTGTGTGTGTGTGTGTTATTTGGTTGCCAGTAACCGTAATTAACTGCCTGGTGGAGAAAGAGAACAGTTTCTTATTTTTTCTGAGAAGCTGCTTTCTAAATTTATCTGTGAAATTATCTGTGCGTAAATGTTTTGTAAGACTTATTTCTTTCTTCCTCTTTCATGTGCAAACATGTGACCCATTTAATACTGTTAAAACCAGAGGGCCAATCAGAATCATCGTCCTGCTTCTGTCTGTCTTATTTGCACTATGATTAAAAAAAAATGTTATGAATGAAAGTGAAATACATGTTAAAAAACAAACAAAAAAAACATTATTGCAGGGGAGATCAAAAAAATGGAACTCAAATGGATAAAAACGTCAAATTGAAGAAAGAAAAAAACAAAAAAGAAAGCAAAAACACAAAAATTGACATTTGGAGGAACAAAATCGGAACTAAAAAACCAAACATGAGATGCATGAAACATGCAACTCAGGCGTTTGCTAAACTTCCCAAAACTCTAAAATCTCACAGGCTTCAGTAAAAAGAAAAGTTAATTCCAGATAAAAACATGCACTTTGAGTCACTTCCTCGTGCCCTGTTTCTGAGCATCCTTCCCTCTCTTGGTTCCTCTCTGTGGTCGCTGTTATGTCACCGTTTTATTTATGCATTATGGTATGATCAAAGGATTGTCTATTAATATATGTATGTGTGACTTGGTTTCTCCGAAGGATAAGATTTAATTAATTTTTCACCCACCGAGCTGCATGCGCATGTGTCTGACTGTGTGTACGAGTTTGTTTGGACGGTGGAGGCATGGGAGGGGTGGAGGGGGGGTTCTGTTTCTGTCACACAAACACACAGATTCATATTTCAAAACCTGCAGGAATCCAGTGAAGGAGAACAATGCGGTGACCTTGTGCTGTAAGTTTCTCTCTCTCTCTCTCTCTCTCTCTCTGTCTGTGTTTGTCTCAGTTTGTCCAACACACACCAAGCAAGGTCACAGCTGCTCTCTCTCCCTCTCTCTCTCTCTCTCTCTCATCAAGCTGGTTCATCAGTTTTGCTGCTGTCTCGAGTAAATATTGCCTTAGCGAGGTGCTTGGCATGAACACTGATACTCTCTCTGTCTCTCTTTTACTGCATTCCTGTGTCTTCAGGCCCCTGTAGACACACCCACACGCTTACCTCCTCCATGTCTGTGTTATTGGTGTGTTTATGTATGTGTGTGTGTGTGTGTGCGTGGTGGTCATTAGTACCTATTGCATTGGTCTCCTGCTGCAGCAGAAGCTTCAGGTCATCTACAGAAGAGATGGGAGAATTCCTCACCAGGTCGACCAGCGACGTTGGGAGAGGATCACCCTGTAAAGACACACAAAACGACAGTTGTAATGCATTCTTAGAGACAATTGTTGTTGCGAGGTATGCCAACAGAAATTCAGATGTTAGTTTGTTTTAAATGCACGAGTTAGGTTCTCAGAAATCCACATTTCTACAACGAATAGGTCATAACAGCCATGAAATGCAGCCATTTTCTGCCTGAATCTCAACATAACCAATAACCAAAAATAACCAGTTATTGCAAGACTTGAAAGGTCATCCGTTCACAAGTCTCAAGGATCCCTGGAGAAAGTGAGAGTGAGAGAAAGGAGACATAATCTAGACAAACAGAAAGAGGTATAGAAAAAGAGAAACAGGCTAATGTATAATATCTCATTCCTTCATCTCCAGTCGACACTTGATCCAGTTTCACCTTCTCCTGCAGAGGAAATGATGGCTGTGATTGGTGTTTGTTGCTACTTGTTGTCACTCTCTCCCTGTCTGTTTACCCACAAACACTGTTGTTGCTCCTGGTGTAACAAAGGAAATTAGCCCCCCTCTCTCTCTTTCCCTCTCTCTCTATCTCTCTCTCTCGCTCTCATAGACATTCATTTTCTCTAAGCTTTAGCATCACAGCATCAAGAAAAAGTAAATCCCAGAATTGGTCAAGATTGTTCTTAAATTTCAAAGAAAGTTGCGCAATAGTTATTTAGAAATCATCTACATGTTCAAATAACACCGAAACATGTAAAATATTCCTCACGATGTTATGTATGTAATCTAATTATCACTGAAGACAAGAAGATGAATGCGATATTTAATGAAATTTTAATGAATGCCATTCCAGGAAGCCATTATGGATTCAATGTGGCTGTTTTTAAGGAAAGACTCCTGCGGTTTCTTTATCAAGATGAAAGACTGATTACTCAGTGTTCTGTGTCACATTTTGCTTTGGTTGGCTGTAAGTTGATACTATCTCAGAGCAGTTGGAACAACATTTGATACAATCACATGCCAGAAAGATGCCAAAACAAATTAAGGAGTGTTAAGAATATGAGAAGAAAATATTTTAGATAACTCCATGAGATGTCAAGAGAGAAAATGTAAAGATACTCATCTTCTGGCTTCCATCATTAGCTGGTTTAGTAACGATACAAAATGTATGATTGTGGATATACCATGTTTACATCATCTACAAGTAAACACAGTGCCTCCACTAATGATGTACAGGGCATACTCCTGACATATGGGAATAAAACAGGTCTTAGACCTTATAAACATGGTTGCTCAGAGGAATTACATAACATTGAAATGTTGCACTCTATTGTTGACATGATTTTGCATTCTTCTTGCGTTCTTCTTCTTTGCATTGCTTCTACATTCATTAAAGTCAAAACCCAAACCAAACTCTAGCCTCCTTTTCTCTAACATTCAACCCAGGTTTCTGCTTCAGGAACTCACCCTGATGTGATAAAACAAACCGTAGTTACTGTTTATCCTGTGTGGGCTGTGCTGCAGGTTGACCTCAGCTGAACTCAATTCAGACCAGGTTTTTATTCTGACTTTAATCTCTGAGAAGTAAAATCGAGGTATAAAGCAGAGTGTGATGACACGATGGGGGTGAGGATGATATTAAACAGATGCTCTATAACACCTGCATTGAATCCTGTATTTAACAGCCTTAAAGAGCTGCTCGACAATCTAAAATAAGAAAAGAAACATCTTAGTACAATATTTAAAGGACAGTTTCAATGTCTTATGTTGTTACTAATGTTGCAAAAGATTTTACACGCTACAAACGCTACTATTCTGTGAGAAACACTGATACAGCTACATTTTTTGCCATGAAAGTAACAAAAATACCACAGTAGTAATGTAAATTTCTCAAATTTTAGGAGTTTCACCAAACTGTTTATACTCAAGTAACTATGCCTGTAATATATCTGATTGCACTGGCCGATGAAATGATGATAATGATGATAATTCTGTCAAAAACACCCGTCTGAATTTGCTATTCCATCTATCTATCTATCTATCTATCCATCTATATATATATTATATAGAAAATGTACTACATCACAATACATATAGTGTGAGAGAAGATTTTAGCCATATTATATTTAAAAAAACATCAATGTTCAGGCCTCTAGATAAATTAAACCCTGGTAGTAAAGACTATGGAACAGACAGCACATGAAGTCCTTAAAGGAGGACAATTATAAAAATAATGAGATTTATTTGTTCATATATTGGATGTTTTCCTAATGTCCAACTGACTTATACTGCATTGCTGGCTCCATCAGATGTAGTGTGATTTGACTGATGTCTTTTATTATCTTTTTCCTCCAGTTCAGTTCATTTTCCATCCAGCCATCTCTCTCTCTTTTCCCCTCTCTCTGTCTGCTTTGTGGGCGGCGGCGGCTCAGGACACCTGGATGACTTTCACGAGCCACTGGCTGACCTAGTTAAACAAACACAGGCACACACACACATACACACACTTGCCCCCTCTTTTCCAGTTCACATACAGATGCTTAACCACTTAACTGTCCACCCAATTTGTCCAGTGAACCTCACACACTCTCTCACACACTTACACATGCACAGACACTCTTTCTCTCTCTCTCTCTCTCTCTCACACACACACAAACACACACACACACGCACAAACACAGGCGCAGGCAGTTTTCACTCTAAGTGATAAGCTATCATTACAATGACAGTGTTAATCGCAAACATACATGCTCAAACACACACACATACAGATTAGAGAGTGGAACACACAAGACAGGAAATAGCTCTTCATGGACAAACAACAAACCACTGGTTAAAAAAAGGCCAAACACTGGACAACAAGCTAATAATAGTTTTAGCAATGGAGCTAAATTAACCAGTGTGGATCTGACTCAAAGTTCCTTTTTTGCCACACACGCACGCACGCATACGCACAAAAATAGGACCATCTCGTTTGTTTTTCAGTTTCTATGAGGCCTGTGCATGCCTTTTCTTGTCATTTTTCATATCGTAAACTGCTGCGTGAGCGTGCGGCTGAGCTCCTGGGTCAAGAGGATTGTCTGGAAGGATGGTATGATCTACAAGCAGGTTGTACAGTCACTCAACAAAAACACAACACACACTGCACGGGGCCTCGGAGGAAGCCTGGAAGGCAAAGGGATTGTATGGAATGTTTGAGGAGAAAGGTGAGGTGTAATGGAATGTAATTATGGGGCCGGCTAACTGCGCGCGCACACACACACACACACGCAAACACACACACACATACATACACACAAGATGCAATCAAACAAGCTTGAAAAAGTAAACACACACACACACACACACACAAAATCACTGAATCAAAAAGTGTATGATGAGTGACTTATAATCAATTGCTGTCACACCACATGCCTTCCTTTAACAGAGATATGGCAAATGGCCAACCTACTGTCACATAAACTCGATAGGCACACAGGACTCGGTGGATACTCTCTCTCTTTCTCTCTCTCTCTCACACACACACACATCAGCAGAAAGACCCCCCCCCCCCCTCGGCTGCAGACATGAGGGTACAGATGATGGATGGATAGACGACAGAGAAGGGGAGCAGAAGAAAGAGGAGAGGAGAAAATATAACAAATAGCAGTTTGAGGGCTGGATAAACTGTTACTACAACCGCATATATTTGATCATCACATTAGCAAGTTACTACAGATCTTATATTAGTGTCCTCGAGCAAAGCGGCGAACCCTCAGCAATGCTCTAAAAACCCAAAAGAGTTCTTCTACAGGTGTATCGATAACAATCGGCACTCACAGTAAACACAACACCAGAGCTGAAATGATTCATCGATTAGTCTTTCAGCATAAATTTATGTCACTTCAAGCAAAAATGACAAGATTCTCTAATTACAGCTTCGAAGTTGTGAGGATTTTTCTGCTTTTCTTTGTCTTCTGACAGTAAATTGAACATCTTTGGTTTGTTGTTCAAACAAAACAAATTAGATGGGATCACGCTGGGCTTTAAACCAGCAGTGCGGAACTTTTACATATAAATGAACGTCCTTGCCAAACGAGTTCACACAGTGCTGATAAAGCCTATCACTGCCAGATAAATCTCTCTGTATTTCATAGTATACAGAGTTTTTAAATCTCATGTCGGGGGCGATATTCTGTTCGGCCGTTAATCATGCGGCTTTTCTAGACTTCACAAATGTTATCGCACCGAATGGATTAAATTCTGATAGTGAAATGAGAAGGGTTGTGTGATGCTCAAAACGATTTATCCACCCTTTTTCCAGCCGCAACGGTGGGTTACGGCCAGTGGTGTGCTGGCTATCGTACCGTCAAAACATATCCATATTTGCCGGCCCTTTCTGTGTGCCTGTCATTCAGGGTGTGCATGAGAGCGTGCTGCATGCCTGTGTCAGGCAATCACAGCCAAGCGCCCCCCTATAACACTGTTAGCTGCATGCCTGCAGCTGCTTCAAAGTAAAAGCCTCCCAGCTGCAAGATGAAATGAGTGCTTTAACTTTGAAGCAGCTGCAGCTGAGTTAGCTTGGAGTGCTGTCTCACTGCTTGATTAAAGGACCAGTGTGTGATTTAGTAGCATCTAGCGGTGAGGTTGCAGATTGCAACCAACTAAATACCCCTCCCTTTCCAAGCAGGTACGGAGAACCTACGGTGGCCGTGAAACTCACGAAAACACAAAAGGCTCTCTCTAGAGCCAGTGTTTGGTTTGTCCGTTCTAGGCTACTGTAGAAACATGGCAGTGCAACATGGCCGGCTCCGTGGCAGAGGACCAGCTCCCTGTGAAGATATAAAGGGCTCCTTCTAAGGCAAAGAAAACATAACAATTCTCATTTTCAGGTGATTATACACTGATTAAAACATACTTATGATTATTTTATTCCATTTCTGCCAAGTCTGTTCCGCTAGATGCCACTAGATCCTACTCACTACACTTTTAAAGTTTGTCTAAATTTACTATATATTTGCAGTTTTCTGTGCTTTCTTCACAAAGTTGTTATTGTTACTGAGAGTTAGCGTTAGAGAAAGTTTACTTTGGGGTCTATCTGCAGCATGTACAAGTGCACAGTCAAATGTACACAATGATTTATCCTATCTCATGTCATCAATGCAATGTCTAAAAAGTTTGACACAAATTGCATATTTTCTCCTCTTCTACATATTGATTCTAACATCATTTTTTATATCTTTAACCTTTTCTTATTTATTTTTTAAAACATTTTGTAACTGTGCTATCATCCAACTATCTTATCCACATGATTTTTCCTGATTTTTCCTGTACTACTGCATCACTCAGGGCTTACAAACAAATACTCTTATGTGCCACTGCGCTTTTTCTATCTGACACACATGCACGCACAGAGGCACAACCCCCCAAATACAAACACACACAAAAACACAAGCACATATGTCCACTAACACATGTGCAGCTACAACCAATCACGCACCCAGATGTATACACACACACACACACACACAAATACACACACTGCTACACGGCACACAAAGTCTGTGAAATCCCTGGCAGATTAGTTGTTGTTCTTATGTAAAATGGATCAAGCCAGGCAGCAGCAAATCATCCAAGCTCGCCCGCAGAGACAATAGTCAGCTAACAACCTGTTCAAAAGCCACCAATCAGCTGTGTGTTTGTTTGTGTCATTGTGAGTGTGTGTTGATGTAACAGTTGTGATTTGAACAGCAGATGATAAAAGAATTAAGGTATGACCTGGTGTGTATGTGTGTTTACATCTGAGTCCAGTCCTATCTAAATGGATTTAAAAATGAACTGTAACAACTGTGTGTGTATTTGTGTGTGTGTGTTCATGCTTGTGTGTGTGTGTGTGTTTGACAACATATTGTATAAGCAGCCAGGTTTGATTGGATTGTTCATAGAAACAGAAACATCCCAGTAAATGGAAAATGATCTTTTCCACGTAAGTGATGATAATATTTTTTTGCAGGTACTTATCATTTAAACCTCAGTGAACCTGTAGTGACTTTGCTGAATAATCTGTGTGTGTGTGACTGTGTGACTGTGTGTGTGTGACTGTGTGACAGTGCAAACTGAAGTATTTTCCACAGACAGATGTGGCAGACCTAAGACGTCAAAGATGTCTCCATTTTTTCCATCACTGGACTAAATGTTGTGACAAGATAAGGATTAAAGTGTCACAGAGTCTGAGTTGGACACACGTGTCAACCTGATGCCGTCTTACACTCAGGTCACAAGGCAGCTCAGAGATCATTTAAACATAAAAAGATGTAAGATGCCCACAAAGATGTCAGTGCTACCGTAAGCTGCACTCATCATGCACATGATATAGAGCGTGCTAATAGTTTCAGTGATTATCCTCCTATTAAAGAGTAATAGGTTTAACTCCAACGACAGACAGTTTCCACCCAATCACCAAAGTACCCTTCTGCAAGGCATGGAGCCTTTTTCTGATAAAGCTCACTGGAAACTGTGGAGTTTCTGCATCTTATACGATCTGAATTATAATATTCTGAATTGCAAGGAGAGCTCCAATCATCGGCTCCATAAGATGTCAGGATGCTACGTCTTTGATGAAGAGATACTGTGAGAATCCTGCATTATTAACGTGGTATAAAGCGGTAATTAACAAAAGCAGAAAAAGCTAAATGTGCATCAGACAACATGTGTCCAAAAACAAAGGTTGACTGGTTCTGCTTTTGCAAATTGGCATCACATCAATGGGACAGAAAGAGACGTTTATCAAGACACTCAAATGTTCAAACATTACAACAACAAATCAGCAAAAGCAGAAGTAGTGTGCCAAAAAATCTTAGGTTGGAGTGGATGGTTGGGTGTAAAAAGTGTGAAACACTACAGACCACGGATCAGATCCAGACCGTCAACATAGAGGTGTCACATCAGAAAATGCCATATAGGTCGGTTTTGGAAGCATAGATGACTGTAGGTTAGGGATGTGCAGAGGGACCAGTATCTGTATTTGTATCTGTATTTGTTGAGGCAGCAACATTATTTGTATTTGTATTTGAATAAAAGTGGAGAGAGGATTAAAAATCATGTTTTTGTTTTTATTACACTTTTAATTTTAGAAAATTAAAGTGTTACAATAAGTGTTCATGAATAAACTACCATATGGAGAAGGTCCCCACACCGGGTCTTGAACTGGAGTCTCCCAGATTATGGACAACGGCGCTGACTACTGAGCTAAAACGCCTCATTGCAGACAGACCTCTACCTATTTATACACCCATAACACAGAGACAGCACACCGAAGAACTTTAAAGGTGATTATTGCTTTGCACTTATCATTTATTGCCTGTTTTTTACAACCCAACTTTATGGAAAGGAGAAAGAGAACAACAGGTTATGGAGAGTTACTTGGGAGTGCTCCACATGTGTCAGTAGCTCAGCTTTATGTCCATATTAGGAAATGTGCATCACGTAGCAGATGGATGTGACTCCACTCGTTGAGACCTGCTAATAGACGCAACAGCGGAGCAGAGGAGAGACACTGAGACAGCGATGTAACCAAACTTATTTAAGAATTTGACGTTTTTTTTTCCTTCCCGAAAACAAATAATTTTCAAAATATTTGTATAAAACAAATATTCATAAAAAATACACTATTTGTGCTTTGCCAAATAACATATTTTTATTCAGGCACACCCTTACTGTAGATGTAAGGACAGCTCGCTATGCAACAACCTATCACTACTAGGTTTTAGGTCAACTGACAGCTCATCCACATGACTGACAAGTGTTGGGGAGAGCTCAGGAAAAAGTTATATATTTTAGCATTTGAAAAGGTAAATATGTTAAATGTTAAATATACATGTGAAGATGATGTGCTCAAGTATCACCAGCAATGAGCAAAACCCCAGTACTTGCACATCCATTGATACACAAAACCACCAGT
Source organism: Thunnus maccoyii (assembly GCF_910596095.1). Taxonomy (NCBI): domain Eukaryota; kingdom Metazoa; phylum Chordata; class Actinopteri; order Scombriformes; family Scombridae; genus Thunnus; species Thunnus maccoyii. Next base: position 8,027,891 of record NC_056534.1, on the reverse strand, counting down.
TTTTGCCATATAAAAGATTGTCATAGGGGTTATGTGCTGACTTTTTCTTGTCTACTGTAATGTCTATTCGGCTGTCTGAAAGCTTGTGTTTAGTGGCTGCTAGCTAAAGAAACAGGTGTCTGAATAAGGTAACTACTCAAGCAGCACTTGAGGAATGCATGAAAGAGCAAATGATTTCAGCAGTAAAGTGACAACAGGACCTTGGTTTTTTCGTGTGACAGTGACAACAGCAGCTGGGCTGATGGATGGATTTTGGCTCAAGCTTCATACTGTAGGTTATCTCCTGCTGCTGGGCTGCCAGCCAAGGCCCTGCCTCACCCTCTCTCTCTCTCTCCCTCTCTCTATGTCTGTGACTCTTCCATGCAACACTGGCAGAATCACACATGAAAAAGAAACCGCAGAGAGAAACAGGTACCATATACAGCACAAGCTGCAGGAACTGGATAGACTGATGTACAGGCTTTCACACACACACACACACACACACACACAACAATTCATTGTTTCTCTTTTTTACACTACAGTTAAACTGTTACAGAAAACATTCACCCCACGGTTTATGGAATCACCACTGAAGATGATGTATGTTAAATGCTCATCATGCCATATGATTGTCAGTGTCTATGTATCCAGTCAGAACATGAACTCACAACCTTTTGTCCTGTTCAGTTTGTCAGATATCAGTCATTACAGAGCTACTCATTTTCAGGTTAATGAAAAGATAAACGCAGGGATCCAGGCAAAGAAATACAACAAGGAGAGATCAACAACCTCTCCATCAAGAGCATTTGGGTGGTAACTTAATGGCCCAATATAATGATCTTCCTGTGTGAGTCTCCCTTAAAAATTAGGCTGTACCAAAGATGTAACCACCCTTATTAAGAGCCAAATAGAGTTGACACAGATATACGTCTTTTTACATTCCTGACTATGAATCAAAATTGACAAAAGTTACCTTTAAAGAGCGTAAAAATGTATTGCTGATACTTAACTATATATTTTGGGGGTCTCATAGTGATTACCACGTCTCTATTTACCACAACATAATTAATTATTTTACCCTAAAATCTGTCACTGAGTAGGCCTACAACTCTGCATTTGTGTATGATAGCAATCCATGTTAGTTTGGTTAGTTTATCCCCCCTCCCCAATGGAGGTCAAAATATGCCCACCGGTACATCACCGGTCTTACCTCAGCGCTGCCGAGCCGCAGACGGGCCGCTGAGAGCGCAGCCAGCAGCTGCAGCAGGACCCAGGACCTCATGTTGCCGCCCAGCCTGAGGAGCCGCAAGCGACCGGCTGGGCATTTAGCACCTCGGTGTCCAATCCCCCGGCTGCACCGAGCCTCGTCCCGGTGTTGTGAGCCGCCCGCCTGTGTAAAGCACGCACTGTTATATATCCCAAATGTGTCACTGCCTATGAGCGCCGCTTGTCCAAATGTTTGCTCACGCTGACTCACACGCAGGCTAGACGTCTGACTCTGTCCATACCCGTGTTTTGAAAACTCTCAAAGGGAGACGTCAAGGGTACTCTAGGACAGGTGCGTAATGCAGGGTGTTATGATACACGAAAGCTACAGCCGCTCAGTTCCTATTATATCAGTCTGCTGTGTAAGAGACAGTACCAATAAGCTCCAGCTGTGAATCCAAAAAATGTCTCCAAATGTATTAAAAAAAATGACATGTGCCAAAGTGCTCGATGCGTCCACTCTCCAGTCAAAGCTCAAAGATGATCAGACTCCGAGCTCCCGTCTTAAAATCGCTTTTAAATTGTTCAATAATGCAGCAGTCTCCTCATAAGTGACACCCCTCATCTCCAAAGATCCGTGCGTAAAAGTTGGTTCACCTTCGAACGCGTAATTCTCTGAACGCTCCGCTGCAAAAGTCAGATTATTCTCACTACAGCGCGATTCACTTGACTGCAAATATGGATCTTATCTAAGCGTGTCTCTCTTTTATTGCGCCTCCCTGTATATTTGTCACAGTCTATCGGCCTCTCTGTTCCCTCTCTTGGTGTTTCTCCGTTCTCAGTCCCGCTGGATCAGGTTGTTCTCGCTTCACGCGCTTCTCCTCTCTGGCTGCGTCTCGAGCGGTGAGCAGCTTTTCCAAATAGCAGCAGGGCCTCCCTCCTGAAGTTTAGTGCGTCAAGTCAGACAGAGGTAAACACAACCACATCGGAAACGTGGCGATTCGCTTTCAAAATAAAATAATGTAATATACTAGTAAAAGTCTAACTTGTGGCAAGAAAATAGATATGTATGATAAATAAAGACTACTGATGATGATAATAACAATAATTATACTAGATGGACATAATTTAAATCTTTACATAAGAGAAAAAAGTGCTGTAAAAATAGCTCTGAATATAAATTGTGAAAATACTGTTGTATGTGTGAAAGGGCAATAATGATACTTCATTCTATCACCTACTGCTCCTCAGATATCTGAATATGTATTTCAGTAATGACTTGAACAATCCAAGTGATTATGGAGTTTTACTTTGAAAATTCGTGACCGGAAGTCTAGATTCCTATGTGTATAACTTTACTCTGGTCCTCAAGTTTGCTTCAGGGGCCCTTTCCTCACCTCATGAAGGCTGGGTTTACCACCTTATTAGGAGCAAGCAGACCTGAGTGCCCATGACTGCTCTTAAAGGGGAAGATTGATGCCATTATATTAGAACAGTCGTTCCCAACCACAGTCCACCTGGGACCCCTCATCACACATTGGATTGTAATGAAAGAGGACTTAATTTGTTTTTATTTTAACAACTTTAAGAGGCTTGAGGAGATAAAATACAGTTTGTTTTTTTTCAAAAACAAGGATGGATGAGGATGACGTTTTTAAATGTTTTATTCTGAAAGTAAAAGGTTCCACTCTGGTTGATTTCAGGTTGTAGGCTACTCTTTTGTTTATATTTGGATCAAGGACTGCACATGTAAATTATAATGACATCACCATACATGATACACAAACACACTAGAAACCTTTATTAGATAAAAAATTACAAGGACTAAGAACTTTCAGGGCATAATGGATATCAGATGGGTACATTTGTCTGTTTCTCTCCCTCTAATGTAAAAATCAGAAAGTGCATTACATCATCATCAGTAAATTCCCACTAGGTTTTTATTTTTAAGTCATGGGTCAGATCTGGAGCGTTTGTTGTAATCTGCTTGGATTATTGTTTGGATTGACAGGCAGGGTTTGTTAAACAGGGCAAAACAAAGATGACCAGGAAGTTTGATCAATCCCTGGAATGTATTTCAAAATCACTTTTCTACACTGAACGTCCATCCAGCTGCTTCAGTCCAACAAGATGCACTCCACACGTCACAAGCTCAAAAGAAAATTATTTGACTATCAGACTTCAAAAACATTAGGAAACCATACATAAGCAATATCCAAAGAGGTCAGGATAATGTTAAATGAGAAACAAAAATTTGCTTTAAAAATAATTATCCTAGAACAGACACATTTAAAGGATATGGATGACCATTTTCTATATATTTCTTAATGTCAACAAATCTCATATGCGGAGCCAAACCAACAATGAAACTTACAAGTATTGTGTGTGTATTCAAAGCCTGATATATCTTATTTCTCTGTGCTGTAGTCTTCAAAAATGATTAAAAACACATCAGTGAGCCACACAGTTGCACTGGGTAACATGTTCCTTCACCACGAAGACTACAGTCATGGTATTTTGTGTAGAAATGGCTCCAAAGATGAATAATTTAATCATTTACCGAGCTTTGCTAGCTTGTCATGCTACATATCACAACCTCTTGACTTTGTACTAAACTGTACATTTCTCAATGAACTTTAGTACAAAGTCAAGAGGCTGTGATATGTAGCATAACAAACTAGCACACAGGAATAAGACATATCAGGTTTTGGATACACACATAATACTCATCAGTAGGTTCATTGTTTGCTTGGCTCAAACATGAGATTTGTTGACCATAAGAAAAATATAGAAAATCACCAGTCTTATCCTTTAAGACATGCAACAATACTCTGGAATGAATAATATTTTGTCCAATATGAGTTTTCAGTGTTCAACAAACGGCAAAGTTCAAAAGCAGATCTCCTGCTTCACGGAGAATTTCAGAATGTATTAATATGCAAATAGGGATGCCTCACGTTGCAACCAACACCATCGCTGCTGGACTCTTAACATGATAACTAACACAAACACCACGTCAAGCTGTTTCTGTTTCATGTCAGTGCTCTGAAGCGATTTGGATTGCAAAGGGAATGGCCGGTATTGGAAACAGAGTACACTCGTCGTGCTGAGATGACCGGATAACACGCAAACACTTTGAAAGCACTTTGATAGTATTATTAGATTTTCTAGTACAATATTTTATGTACAACATCTTAAAAAAACATATTTCAAACAATAATAGCTATGGAATCTGGACATATCCTTCTCTTGAGTGACTAACCGCACTTACGGTACATCAGTCTGTATCGTAAAAGTGAAACATACCACACAAGTAAACACTAACGAAAAGACAAACCTGCTTTCGTTTCCAAAGTAGCCTGTGACTGTTTTCCAGGAAGCGCAGTGTTTCATTTTGGGGTCATGGCTGGATGGGTCGGCATGGAAGTCAGGGGTCACGGTAGATTCTTCCTCCCTGCAGAGGGAAGACAGAGGAAGCAGGCATCCCCGTGTGGCTATTCCTGGACCACATGCACACCCGCACACACGCATACATGCGCATATCTACGAGTGTAAATGCTAACCTTTCACCTTCATACACCGTGTACAGGGTGACTGACACACTGAGGGGACACACTGCTGTCACTGTGTAGTGTACATGTACAGTATGTGTGTGTGTGTGTGTGTGTGTGTGTGTGACAACTTGAACGGGTATCAGATTGACGGTGTTGCTTGCTCCTTGACGTTCACCATGGAATTCCCAGTAAGCTATGTCAGACAGGAAGGAGATGTACTGTGTGTGAATGAGTGTTTGAGCAGGTGAAATAATGTCAAACATATCCGCAGCTTGCACAGCTGTTTGTGACGCTGGAAGTCACAGGTGTGTGATATCACTACACGTGAAATCTCTATTTTTGTGTCATTGCGGAGTTAGCGGTAGCGCAGAGGCAACACAGCTGCAGCCATTTTCATCGGGCTTAATTAATGACCTTTCCATTACAAACTCAATAGAACAAAGAAATAAGTCAACAAGTTGCAACAAGTGTCAGCAGAACAGAGATATATCTTCTGTAGACGGCCAATAGTTTCTACAAATTACTTGTGTGAATATTTCCTTATGTTGCTATGTCTAAAGGAGAAGGCTAGCTTAGTTCTAACTTGTTAGTTTCATCAACTAATCCAAAACCATCAATAAATTTATGGAACTAAACAGTTTTGTCTGAGTAACTACAGCCTGATATAGCTTATCTTGCCATAGAACACCACTGCCATACAAAAACTATTATCCATGTTTGTTTGGTAGAGATTTGAGGAACCCTGTTTTGTGCTGTTGCAAGTAGATACTTCATATAAAGGGGATTACAAGCACAAAATATCGGTAACCACTGTCTTAGAGGGAAGAGAATGCTACTATGGTATGTATTGTGCAACTGAAAATCATTGGCATTCCTCTTTAACCTATAACCTAGTTCTCATTTTGATATTAACCCTTAACACATAGCCCTTCAAGTAAGGGTAAAAAATGTCCAGAATCATAAAGGATAGATCAAAATTTCAAGTCTGTCTTAAAACAATATTTAGGTGTGCATAGGAACACAGGTTTTTCAAGCTGTAAGCAATTAGAAAATCCCCTCTAAATGTACAATGTAAGTGAGGGGGGATGAAATCTACAGTCCTCGTTTTGAGCAAAAATGTATTTAAAGGTTTATTTGAAGATAAATTCAGCTGTTTGACTTAGTCATATAAAGTAGATATATTTCACAATTACAGTCTTTAAAGTAAAAATTTGCCTCCTTGCGTCTTGATGGACAGTGTTTTTACCGTTCAGCTGCAATGGAATAATCATAACAAAAATTTGGCACTAAAAGATTTGAACTTTGAAAGATATTGACTTGATTTGACTAATTTGGATGGCTAAAGCCTCATATCAGCTTTTAAATAAACCAGGCTGTGGATTTTGTCCCCCATCACTTAGATTACTAAATAACTAGAAGTCAAGGTGTGTGTCTCCGTGTGTGTGTGTGTCTGAAAGTGTTTGCATGAGTGTCTCTCTCTCTCCCTCTCTCTCTACCGCTCTTTGTACGTTTGAATATATCACCCAATGTGTGTGTCTGAATACACTTACTGACTTTGTGAGTACGTTAACATGGGACAAAGATAATAGTTTTAATGTGTTCCAGACTCATCTCATTTCAGAAACTATAATGAGTTTAGAACGACAAAGACAAACTGTTCGCCCCTGACCAGACACCCAATAGAAAAGTAATGAAAGGAGGTTTTAGGCAGTCACGTTCAGTTAAAAAAGGAGCAGCTTGCATTGGGTTAGTTCAATTCGGACTATCTCACTGTCTGGCTCAGATCCGTTGAAGGGCGCGAGAGGCGTGACAATTATTTTCATTCCACTCATTTGGTTCGGTGTTCACCCATGTCCTCTTTCTCTTCCTTTCCTTTTCTTCTCTTCTCTTCTATTTCCTTTTTTAAACCTCGCTGTGCCTGTGTGTCTGTGTGAGAGTGTTAATTAACTTCTAGTCCAATATCCTGATCTAATTAATGGAGTAAATTTCTTTCCTCCTCTCCTCTTGCCAACTTCCTCTGTCACCGCAGCCGGTTGCAGGATGAGGCAAACAGCCGCTGTACTCCCACCACCAGAGTTCAAACTCAGGTCACAGAGTCAACACACGACCTCCGCAGCTCATTTCTGCTGGTGTCTCGCCAGTCTGTCTGTATCAGGGCATATTAGATCTGTAGTGAATCTTCTAGCAAAGATAATCCCTGATAAATCCCACAGGATCAATAGCAGAGAAGCTTCGGCTTTGGCTGCGAGGTTTGTTTTTTTTTTACACTCCGCAAACCACTTTGGCAGGAAAACAGTTATCGTTTTTAAAGTCGACTTAGTTTATACTGGCAAGTATTGTGTAACATTTTTTTAAGCATATTTTTAGGCCAATAGTGTCATGGTATATAAAAACATGGGGAAATGTAGAAATATGATACAACAACCATCTCAACTATATTTTCAAGAAGCAAAAAAAGTCAGCAACACTTTATTTTGAAATTTTCGAACATTATGAAATCATTTGTGATCATTTATGGTATCTATCTTGTTCCAGTGAAGGTGAATTCAGTCACTGTAAACTACTTAAGGCAAAACATCAGCCAAATGATTGTAATGTGTAATAATTTATTAATGCCAGTGGAGGGCTGATGCTGTTACCGAAAGAATCCTAAATGTTTGGCTTTATTTGAAATTTTTGATCATCTGTTAACTGAGAAGGAACCACTTAATTTACTGATGATATTTCAGTCAGACCTTTATCAGGTAAAATTAATCAATCTTCCCACTTAACTGAATTTTGGTGAGATGCACCTGTCATTAAGACTTTATGGTATATGAGAACTTAATTGAAATTCTGATGTCACTGCATTCATTTGGAAAACGCTTTGGTCCAAAATGTTCCCATTTCTGGAACAATTTGGGGTTCAGTGTCGTTCTTGAGGTCATTTTGACATGAAAAGCCAGTAATCAAACCACCATTCTTGTGATTACCTTCTCTCTCTCCTGAACTACAATCATGTATTGAGAAATCTGCTAAAAAAAAAAAAAAGCAAAGATTTTTGACCAGCCTTTTTAAAAAAATGTCTACAACTCTAGTAAACCAGCTCCAGTTCTATAACCTTGACCACATTTTTACGTGTCTTCATAATCCTGAATCCTTCCATTAGATTAACTCATACAGGTTGTCTACCTTGGTTGCACTTCAGTCAATTTAGCTGCAGGCCACAAATATCCATTGTACTGTATTTATATTGTGTTACTTTGTCACTTGTCATGTCATTTTAGTTTATGTCTTTGAAGGCTGCAACTTCTAATACATTTAGACTGCAGTAATATGTACTGTAGATGAGTTTTGGACCAAAAATTTAATATCTTTTAAATGAACCATTTTCATTTAAACTACCTCAATTTTGTAGGGGATGTGAACCAGCATTGGGACAATACTGTACACACTCTCAACTGAAACCCAGACTAATGAAATTCTTTGATGGGTAACAGCTGCAAAATGCAAACACCAACGCAGGTTGAGACACAAACACTGAATAACCAGTGTCTGAGATCCAGTTGCCTTTACAGTGAAAGGTTAATAAATTCATGACAAATACATAATTTGATTATGAATGAGCTGAGCAAAGAAAAGAAAAAAATTCCTTCGCACAGTCTGGACTGTTGGAGAGGAACTTTATCATCATCATAGCAGCAAAGACGACACTCATGACTGATTTATTTGAAGTAAGACATCAATAATAATATATCCATCTATTAATAACGTTTCCCATGAATTTATGCCACAAAGTTTCGTAAGTTGGGTAAACTTAGATCAAACATTTTTTACTTCCTCTACATCCCTGGCAGGCCTCTGATCAGTCACATATGAACCATCCTGGAGAGGGTGTGTGATGTTGAGAGGTCCCCGAAACTCACTGATCCGACATCAATCAGTGATTTTAACATGTGTATCAACAAGTATGAACTTTTTAAAAGATAAGTGAACACTAAGCTCTGCCAGTAATATGACCAAAGGAAAAAATAGTTGTACTGGACCCTGAAGTAAACAATGGAACCAAGAATAGTAAAGTACAAGCAAAAAACTTAAATTTCTTGCAGTGTTTTTCCTCCCAGGTCTTTATTTAGATTTTACAGGCTCATATTCCATTTTTGGGCTTTCATATTGTATTTGAACTGGTGCTAACCAAATGTTAAGTGTGATCCGGAAAAACATGGCTGCCCCTTGGCATTGTTGTGGCTGAGTGTGAGTCACCACACGGTTTCTTTCTCAACGAAACCTTTGATGAAACGGAGAGCGAATAAGGGAGCACTGAGTCAAGGGAAGGCGTGAGGGAGGAAAAGGGGAGGAGGGGGAGGATGCTGAGAGGAGAGGAAAGGCAGAGGGAGGGGTGCAGAATCACGGCTGTATTGTTGTGTGTTTTCCCAGCATCAACAGCAGAGGAAGTGGAACGGCTAAATATACAAACAGCACAATGAGGCAGCGAGCGTGGAGCAGCTGTGGAACATGGCTGTCACCAGGATCAGGAGTGTGAAACACCGAGGGCCCTTTTTTATTCATGCAGGAAGAGCTGACTGTGTGTGCACGCTGCTTTTCAGATACACCCCCACATCCAGACAGTCAACACAGGCTCATATATTTACACCTCTGAGGTTCATAGTGTACAAGCACAGTGTGCAGGTGAGGAAGAACATACTAACAGCTTTACGTGATACAGCCCATAGCATAAGAGTCAAATACATTACTGTCTACTGTTTAGCTTTTAGCTTACCTGTCAAGCAGACATTGGTTTCAATTAATTTCAGTACACTATAAAAATCAACACGCTCAAAAATCCCAATAACTTACTTGTCACAAAATGAGACTCAAACCAACTAAACACTTTAAGTTTCGGTTTATTTGGGACATTAAAACAGTAGAAAAAAGAATAAGATAATATTACAAATAATCTTAAACAACAGCCAGCATTCACACTGTCACATACAGTATAGAGCACTTAACACGTCCCTAAAATATACACACATGATCTATTATCCTCCATCTGAGTGACCATATGTTTTATTTATTGTTAGGAAAAACTGCATTATGATTGTGTGGTGATGTAGGCAGTGTTACAAAAATATCTTCCTTGTCTAGAACTGAGATACAACATTCATGAAACATCTGCTAAAGATAGGGCTGTAACTAATGATTATTTTAATTATCTATTAATCTGCTGATTATTTTCACATTGATTGTCTGTTGATTCACTCAAGCGAAGTGTTTAAAGCATAGAGTTCAACACATAAATTGTGAAGGAACAGAGAGCTGATGAGTCCAGGTGACCTAAGCTGGCTGATCTGGTCTAATAGCCACCTAGCTTGCTGGGCTTTTGTGGCTGGGTAGCGCTAGCATATTAGTGGTTAGCTCGCCACACTTCCAGCACCACCTATTTCAAAAGTTTTCTGTGCAATGTTCTTGTAAGATGAGGTACAATACAAACAAACACAAAACAATTTTAAAATCAAAAGCCTATTAACCTTGAACTAATTTTAAAGCGAGTACAATAACAGAGATTCTCAGTTTGTCTTCCTGTTTGACACATTTTCATTCTGTTCATGATTCAGATACACTCAGAAAGCTTCAGAATGTCACTGTGATATTACATGTGAAAAACTAACGTAGAATATCATGTGTATGTGATAGTTTCAAAGATAAGTATATGTTTTGTTTTAGACATTTCATGTGAAAAAAATCACAAAGACACACATGGTTTGCAGGGACATACGGGACACGTTTTTATAGATACACTTGTTCTACTCGATGTGACGAAGAGAAAGGATGCTTTGCACCCTATGACAGCTGGAGACGTCTAGACCTCATGTATAGTACATGTGACATTACCTAGTACTGTATGTTATGTGTGTGTGTGTTTGTGTGTGTGTGCGTGTGTCCGGTTTCCCCCTATTCAGGTCATGTGGGAATTGGACCTCTTGGCCATGGGGAAAAACAGGAAGAAATGTAGCAGACGTTTTTTCCTCATTACCCTGGCAATAGCGGATGCAGTTGTTATGACTTTATATGGTCCTGCTGCATGACTCAATTAGTGATAAACACATGATAGCATGACTGGACAGCATCATCATCTTTTGTATTGACTTATATTTGCCATTTAAGGGATGCTTTTTTCCAGAGCACCTGACTGCAGCATGAGTACTTACAGTTTCCAGCACAGGAGGCTGAGAGTTTATGTCCACTTCACCATCAGCATCATCATCGCCATTATCGTCATCCAGGTTTTTTTTAAAAATCTGAATTCTACTTCACCCCCAGGGCCATAAAGCCACAATCCATGACACTGAGGTTACGTCCCCCTTTCTAAATTTTAAATTTGTGATTCTAACAACATTCTAAAAAACTGTAATAAAGAGTTATATGATCTTCTTATTGGTTTCTAGTTTCTTCAAAATTTTTGGTGCGTAGTGAAAGGTGTGTTCGATTACTTATGACCTCAGTATTTCTAAAAATCTGGCCATGGCCCTGTTCACTCTACCTCTTTCTCTCCATCCAAATCTCTCTCCTCCACTTCCTCTTCTGCACCCCTTGCTTCTTGCTCCCCCTCCTCTTCCTCCTCCTTATCTGCCATATTCTCTTAAAACCACTGAACAGAAACAAAGCAGGACAGGACGACAGCAATAATGGACATATATTGAATGACAACACTGATTTAGAAAAAGCGGAGTGATAGGAGAAAAGTACTGAAGTATCAATATTTATGACTAAAAGACTTCAGATAACTGAACAGTGACTTTTTCCCTTAACATCTGCACATAAGATATATTCTTTTGATGCTCATAGCAATTTCTTTCCTATCTTCCCTCTTTAATAGTCTAATTAACATGTTGACATTGTCAGCAGCATATTAAAACTATTATTATTCCTACTATCATTTTCCCATTTACCCAGATTACACATATTCCAACTCAGTTTCCTTTCTGAAGCCTTTTATCAGTGTCACAACCTAATGTTGTGTATGGAATCATATGAGGCTGAATCAAAAACAACCATGAGATGACGCCCTATGGTGATAACTTATCAAATGTGCTATCCTTTCCTCTCTCCCTGCTCCTTATGAAAGCCAAAACATGCTGTTTCTATAACAAAGCTGCACAGCCCGCCTGCTGACCAAATTGCTCACAGCAGGATGATCAGTGGATACCAGTGGTCACTTAATTTGCACACTGCTGATGTTTCCACTGTGCTGGGCTAATGAGCTATTGTGCTAAGCCTCACACAACAGTTGTGCCTGTTTGCATAATCATATTTACTTTGTCTGAACATAATCTGTCTTTCAGGCTACGACAAAAAAGAGGGTGAGCCATTAGCAGTGTCAACTCAAATAATCCTAAATTCAAAGTACATTCTGTACGCATAAACAGTTGACTTTCAATAATATCTTTTCTTAAGATTTTAATATTAAAGGTGTTTCGCTCATTCCTACATTGTGCAACATGTTTTGTCCAAAAGCCAACTACACAGTTAGAAGGAGAGTGAGACATATGACTGAAAAACACAACTGAAATGCTTTCAGTTTAGACATGGTGTTCAGTGAAAAACCGCCAAACAAGAAACAACAAATAAAGAACATTGTCAATAACAACAGCTCACTCTCGATTGTTTAGTGCTGGATAAATTAAAGATGAAATATGCCAAGCTCTATTTGCTTTACAGTAATGGTATTTGTAAATGAGAGGGCATTTGACTGCGAATGAAAAGGTCCCCAGTTCAACTCTTGGTGGCTCCTACATTGATACTGCAGGTTAACCTTTGGTTGTCTTTACAAAAAAGGCTCGTTTTGATCCCCACATTGAAGCATAGGTCTTTAGCTGAGCTGATTTCATTAAGACAGAATTTGTACATGCAGTTATAACTTGGTGTAATTATAATTGCTTACTGCAGATTAACAGGTATTCAAATCTCAATACCCTGTTCATTGCATTTGAGTTTAAATTATATTTATTTAAGTCAACCTGGATCTATACAAGAATGAGGCATAAGAGAGGTAGCTTATGCTGCAGGAGTTTAAATCACATGATGGATCTTGAGAGATTAAAAAAAACACCTGTTTTGACATAAAACAGCTCATTCTGTGACCACAATGTTAATGTATTATGCAATTTGAATGAGCAGTCAAACAGTTTAAACAGTTTGTCAGATTATATGATCAACCCTTTATTGATTAAGGAGTATGATAAGTGAGGGCATATAGTTCAGTGGAAGAGCATTTGACTACAGATTAGGAGGCCCCCTATACAAATACGGGTTCCCTCTTGTCTGATGTTGTGCCATCTTTGATCCCTGTGTTCATGTGTGGACCCTTAACTGTCTGGATTAAACAGGGATGTCTGTTGTGCCATATGATTGGATGGGTTAACGTCTGAACTGGATCTCAGATTTTAATCATTGGTGGATGGTTTTGTACAGTGAGTAAGAAGAGAAAAAAACACATTTTGACATAAGTCACCTCGCCCTGTTCCTGTGAGGCTGTTTACACTTGGTTTTAAAATCTGAACACAAGTGGACAACCAAGACATACCGCCATTTACACCTGTGTATATCATTCATTTCCAAGGCGTTCAGCTGAGCAGTTCTGTTCAGATTTCATTACTTCCTATGTCACTTCCACTAGAAGGTCAAAGGGCCTTGCGCAGTTATTATGTCAATAGAATTTGAAGATCTAATATACATGTTTGGGCTATTCCAACTGTTGAGCTCAGTGGTAGAGCATTTGACTGCAAATCAAGAGGTCCCCAGTTCAAATCTGGGTGCCCCCTGTTCTACAAAGGTAGCCATGTTTGCCCACATGAAGAGAAGAAAGCTGTCCTGCTGACATTTCAGTTACTGTTTGAATTAGCAGTCAAATTAGTAAAGAAAAAGGTTCTGTGATGAATTTTTTTCTGACCCTTTGTAACACGTGTGTGAAAGGGGGTATAGCTCAGTGGTAGAGCATTTGACTGCAGATCAAGAGGTCCCCAGTTCAAATCTGTGTGCCCCCTGTATCCCAAAGGTAGCCATGTTTGCCCACATGGAGAAGAGGAGGACATCCTCCTGCCGACATTTTAGTTACTATCTTAATCATCAGTTAAATTGGTAAAGAAAAAGGTTCTGTGATGAATTTTTTTCTGACCCTTTGTAACACGTGTGTGAAAGGGGGTATAGCTCAGTGGTAGAGCATTTGACTGCAGATCAAGAGGTCCCCAGTTCAAATCTGGGTGCCCCCTTTATCCCAAAGGTAGCCATGTTTGCCCACATGGAGAAAAGGGAGACATCCTCCTGCTGACATTTTAGTTACTATCTTAATCATCAGTTAAATTGATAAAAAAAAAAAAGGTTCTGTGATGAATTTTTTTCTGACCCTTTGTAACACGTGTATGAAAGGGGGTATAGCTCAGTGGTAGAGCATTTGACTGCAGATCAAGAGGTCCCCAGTTCAAATCTGGGTGCCCCCTGTATCCCAAAGGTTGCCGTGGTTGCCCACATGGCGAAAAGGAGAAAAACCTCCTCCTGACATTTTAGTTACTATCTTAATCATCAGTTAAATTGATTTAAAAAAAAAAGGTTCTGTGATGAATTTTTTTCTGACCCATTGTATCACATGTGTGAAAGGCGGTATATCTCAGTGGTAGAGCATTTGACTGCAGATTAGGAGGCCCCCTATACAAATACGGGTTCCCTCTTGTCTGATGTTGTGCCATCTTTGATCCCTGTGTTCATGTGTGGACCCTTAACTGTCTGGATTAAACAGGGATGTCTGTTGTGCCATATGATTGGATGGGTTAACGTCTGAACTGGATCTCAGATTTTAATCATTGGTGGATGGTTTTGTACAGTGAGTAAGAAGAGAAAAAAACACATTTTGACATAAGTCACCTCGCCCTGTTCCTGTGAGGCTGTTTACACTTGGTTTTAAAATCTGAACACAAGTGGACAACCAAGACATACCGCCATTTACACCTGTGTATATCATTCATTTCCAAGGCGTCCAGCTGAGCAGTTCTGTTCAGATTTCATTACTTCCTATGTCACTTCCACTAGAAGGTTAAAGGGCCTTGCGCAGTTATTATGTCAATAGAATTTGAAGATCTAATATACATGTTTGGGCTATTCCAACTGTTGAGCTCAGTGGTAGAGCATTTGACTGCAAATCAAGAGGTCCCCAGTTCAAATCTGGGTGCCCCCTGTTCTACAAAGGTAGCCATGTTTGCCCACATGAAGAGAAGAAAGCTGTCCTGCTGACATTTTAGTTACTGTTTGAATTAGCAGTCAAATTAGTAAAGAAAAAGGTTCTGTGATGAATTTTTTTCTGACCCTTTGTAACACGTGTGTGAAAGGGGTTATAGCTCAGTGGTAGAGCATTTGACTGCAGATCAAGAGGTCCCCAGTTCAAATCTGGGTGCCCCCTGTATCCCAAAGGTAGCCATGTTTGCCCACATGGAGAAGAGGAGGACATCCTCCTGCTGACATTTTAGTTACTATCTTAATCATCAGTTAAATTGGTAAAGAAAAAGGTTCTGTGATGAATTTTTTTCTGACCCTTTGTAACACGTGTGTGAAAGGGGGTATAGCTCAGTGGTAGAGCATTTGACTGCAGATCAAGAGGTCCCCAGTTCAAATCTGGGTGCCCCCTGTATCCCAAAGGTTGCCGTGGTTGCCCACATGGCGAAAAGGAGAAAAACCTCCTCCTGACATTTTAGTTACTATCTTAATCATCAGTTAAATTGATTTTAAAAAAAAGGTTCTGTGATGAATTTTTTTCTGACCCATTGTATCACATGTGTGAAAGGGGGTATAGCTCAGTGGTAGAGCATTTGACTGCAGATCAAAAGGTCCTCAGTTCAAATCTGGGTGCCCCCTGTCCTACAAAGGTAGCCGTTGTTGCCCACATGGAGAAGAGGAGGACATCCTACTGCTGACATTTTAGTTACTGTCTGAATCATTAGTTAAATTAGTAAAGAAAAAGGTTCTGTGATGAATTTTTTTTGACACTTTGTAACTCGTGTGTGAAAGGGGGTATAGCTCAGTGGTAGAGCATTTGACTGCAGATCAAGAGGTCCCCAGTTCAAATCTGGGTGCCCCCTGTACCCCAAAGGTAGCCATGGTTGCCCACATGGAGAAAAAGAGAAAAACCTCCTCCTGCCATTTTAGTTACTATCTTGATCATCAGTTCAATTGGTAAAAAAAAAAAAAAGGTTCTGTGATGAATTTTTTTCTGACCCATTGTACCACATGTTTGAAAGGGGGTATAGCTCAGTGGCAGAGCATTTGACTGCAGATCAAGAGGTCCTCAGTTCAAATCTCGGTTCCCCCTGTATCCCAAAGGTAGCCATGTTTGCCCACATGGAGAAAAGGGAGACATCCTCCTGCTGACATTTTAGTTACTATCTTAATCATCAGTTAAATTGATTAAAAAAAAAATGGTTCTGTGATGAATTTTTTTCTCACCCTTTGTAACACATGTGTGAAAGGGGGTATAGCTCAGTGGTAGAGCATTTGACTGCAGATCAAGAGGTCCCCAGTTCAAATCTGGGTGCCCCCTGTATCCCAAAGGTAGCCATGTTTGCCCACATGGAGAAAAGGAGGACATCCTCCTGCTGACACTTTAGTTACTATCTTAATCATCAGTTAAATTGGTAAAGAAAAAGGTTCTGTGATGAATTTTTTTCTCACCCTTTGTAACACGTGTGTGAAAGGGGGTATAGCTCAGTGGTAGAGCATTTGACTGCAGATCAAGAGGTCCCCAGTTCAAATCTGGGTGCCCCCTGTACCCCAAAGGTAGCCATGGTTGCCCACATGGAGAAAAAGAGAAAAACCTCCTCCTGCCATTTTACTTACTATCTTAATCATCAGTTCAATTGGTAAAAAAAAAAAAAAAAAAGGTTCTGTGATGAATTTTTTTCTGACCCATTGTATAACGTGTGAAAGGGGGTATAGCTCAGTGGTAGAGCATTTGACTGCAGATCAAGAGGTCCCCAGTTCAAATCTGGGTGCCCCCTGTATCCCAAAGGTTGCCGTGGTTGCCCACATGGCGAAAAGGAGAAAAACCTCCTCCTGACATTTTAGTTACTATCTTAATCATCAGTTAAATTGATTTTTTAAAAAAAGGTTCTGTGATGAATTTTTTTCTGACCCATTGTATCACATGTGTGAAAGGGGGTATAGCTCAGTGGTAGAGCATTTGACTGCAGATCAAAAGGTCCCCAATTCAAATCTGGGTGCCCCCTGTACCCCAAAGGTAGCCATGTTTGCCCACATGAAGAGAAGAAAGCTGTCCTGCTGACATTTTAGTTACTGTTTGAATTAGCAGTTAAATTAGTAAAGAAAAAGGTTATGTGATGAATTTTTTTCTCACCCTTTGTGACAGATGTGTGAAAGGGGGTATAGCTCAGTGGTAGAGCATTTGACTGCAGATCAAGAGGTCCCCAGTTCAACTCTGGGTGCCCCCTGTACCCCAAAGGTAGCCATGGTTGCCCACATGGAGAAAAAGAGAAAAACCTCCTCCTGCCATTTTACTTACTATCTTAATCATCAGTTCAATTGGTAAAAAAAAAAAAAAAAAAGGTTCTGTGATGAATTTTTTTCTGACCCATTGTATAACGTGTGAAAGGGGGTATAGCTCAGTGGTAGAGCATTTGACTGCAGATCAAGAGGTCCCCAGTTCAAATCTGGGTGCCCCCTGTATCCCAAAGGTTGCCGTGGTTGCCCACATGGCGAAAAGGAGAAAAACCTCCTCCTGACATTTTAGTTACTATCTTAATCATCAGTTAAATTGATTTTTTAAAAAAAGGTTCTGTGATGAATTTTTTTCTGACCCATTGTATCACATGTGTGAAAGGGGGTATAGCTCAGTGGTAGAGCATTTGACTGCAGATCAAGAGGTCCCCAGTTCAAATCTGGGTGCCCCCTGTACCCCAAAGGTAGCCATGGTTGCCCACATGAAGAGAAGAAAGCTGTCCTGCTGACATTTTAGTTACTGTTTGAATTAGCAGTTAAATTAGTAAAGAAAAAGGTTATGTGATGAATTTTTTTCTCACCCTTTGTGATGCATGTGTGAAAGGGGGTATAGCTCAGTGGTAGAGCATTTGACTGCAGATCAAGAGGTCCCCAGTTCAAATCTGGGTGCCCCCTGTATCCCAAAGGTAGCCATGGTTGCCCACATGGCGAAAAGGAGAATAACCTCCTCCTGACATTTTAGTTACTATCTTAATCATCAGTTAAATTGATTTTAAAAAAAAAAGGTTCTGTGATGAATTTTTTTCTGACCCATTATATCACATGTGTGAAAGGGGGTATAGCTCAGTGGTAGAGCATTTGACTGCAGATCAAGAGGTCCCCAGTTCAAATCTGGGTGCCCCCTGTATCCCAAAGGTTGCCGTGGTTGCCCACATGGCGAAAAGGAGAAAAACCTCCTCCTGACATTTTAGTTACTATCTTAATCATCAGTTAAATTGATTTAAAAAAAAAAGGTTCTGTGATGAATTTTTTTCTGACCCATTGTATCACATGTGTGAAAGGGGGTATAGCTCAGTGGTAGAGCATTTGACTGCAGATCAAAAGGTCCCCAATTCAAATCTGGGTGCCCCCTGTACCCCAAAGGTAGCCATGTTTGCCCACATGAAGAGAAGAAAGCTGTCCTGCTGACATTTTAGTTACTGTTTGAATTAGCAGTTAAATTAGTAAAGAAAAAGGTTATGTGATGAATTTTTTTCTCACCCTTTGTGACAGATGTGTGAAAGGGGGTATAGCTCAGTGGTAGAGCATTTGACTGCAGATCAAGAGGTCCCCAGTTCAAATCTGGGTGCCCCCTGTATCCCAAAGGTAGCCATGGTTGCCCACATGGCGAAAAGGAGAATAACCTCCTCCTGACATTTTAGTTACTATCTTAATCATCAGTTAAATTGGTAAAGAAAAAGGTTCTGTGATGAATTTTTTTCTGACCCATTGTAACACGTGTGTGAAAGGGGGTATAGCTCAGTGGTAGAGCATTTGACTGCAGATCAAGAGGTCCCCAGTTCAAATCTGGGTGCCCCCTGTATCCCAAAGGTAGCCATGTTTGCCCACATGGAGAAAAGGAGGACATCCTCCTGCTGACATTTTAGTTACTATCTTAATCATCAGTTAAATTGGTAAAGAAAAAGGTTCTGTGATGAATTTTTTTCTGACCCATTGTATAACATGTGTGAAAGAGGGTATAGCTCAGTGGTAGAGCATTTGACTGCAGATCAAGAGGTCCCTAGTTCAAATCTGGGTGCCCCTTGTACTCCAAGGGTAGCCATGTTTGCCCACATGGAGAAGGGGAGAAAATCCCCCAAGTAATATTTCAGTTACTGTTTTAATTATCAGTTAAATTAGTATCTGGCTATCAGATGGCTATCAGAGAAAGCGGATCTTCTGTTAGCTTAATTGCAATGGAAAGCAACAATGGCCATCTCTAGCCAGTACTTAAAGGAGCAGTGATGTCAGAGCTGTGTTGCCATGGCTCCCTGTGATGTTGATGCGTCTCTGCCAATCAGAGACGATAGCCTAAGGATTCCTGCTGAGTTCACACTTAGGCGTGAACTTGCAAGGCATCATGGAAAATGGAGTCTGTGAGCAGCATTTCAGCGCTGTTCATTTGTTTCAGGAAACAAAGGAAATAGGCGGCCTCGTGGCCAGGCCTCAGAGTTTACATGTAGGCCTGCCTTTGTCTGACCCCATGGTTGAGGCCCAGTGATTGCAAAAGGCTGTATAGCTCAGTGGTAGAGCATTTGACTGCAGATCAAGTGGTCCCCAGTTCAAATCTGTATTCCCCCTGTTCCACAAAAGTAGCCATGTTTGCCCACATGGTGAAGAGGTGAAAATCCTCCTGCTGAAATTTTAGTTACTGTCTTAATTATCAGTTAGATTAATAAAGATAAAGACTCTGATGATTTTTTTTCTGAGCCTTTCTAACAGGTGTTTGAAAGGGGGTATAGCTCAGTGGTAGAGCATTTGACTGCAGATCAAGAGGTCCCCAGTTCAAATCTGGGTGCCCCCTGTCCTACAAAGGTAGCCCTGTTTGCTCACATGGAGAAGAGGAGAAAATCCTCCTGCTGACATTTTAGTTACTGTCTTAATTATCAGTTCGCTGACCCTTTATATTAGGGGTGTGCCCAAATACAAATACGTTATTTGGCAAAGCACAAGTAGTGGGTTTTTTATGAATATTTGTATCCTTGTCATGACCTTTTAATTATCAGTTAAATTAGCAAAGAAAAAACTCTCTGGTAAATATTTTGCTGACTCGATGGTATGTATATGAAAGGGGGTAGAGATCAGTGGTAGAGCATTTGACTGCAGATCAAGAGGTCCCCTGTTCAAATCTGGGTGCCCCCTGTACTACAAATGTAGCCATGTTTGTCCACATGGAGAGGAGGGGAAAATACTCCAAATGACATTTTAGTTACTGACTCAATTATCAGTTAAATTCGTAAAGATATAAGAAAGAGGGTATAGCCCAGGGGTAGAGCATTTAACTTCAGATCAAATGTGGGTGCTTCATGTAAGTAAATTTTTTTTTTGATAGAATTTCCTTATCAGACAAAGGTAGCTCTATCCATATGTACGAGGATGACTCTTACACTGGTCCTATTATTAGGCAATATCCCCATATACCATTATCTTGTAAATATCAATCCACTTATAATCCCTTATGACACACCTATATGAGGGGGTATAGCTCAAGGATGACTCTTAAACTGATTTGAGTGGGAGGCAAAATAACAATATGGTGTGATTGTCTGGAATATGTTCATGGCACCACAACAGCTCAAAGCCCTCTATTGTAAGAATGCGATGGATGTTTTTGCTTAGAGAACAGAAAAAAACAGCATACTGTAAATGTAGTCAGTCTGAGTCTGTCATCAATGCTTTGCCTATTGATTAAAACAATGTCACACCAGTGACTGGGTATAACTCACTTGACTGCAGTTCAAGAGGTCCTCAATTCAACTCTGAGTGCCCCCTAGGCTACTTGTGTGGTTGACTTGCTTTTCTGTTGGTAAGGAAATGTCAGCTTTGATCCCAATATTCAAGCATGCATTTTGAATTGGGCTGACTTGCCCAGCTGTGTACATGGGCCTCCTGCTCTGTGGATTTCACAAAAACACAACTGAATACACAGAATTTTCTAGTTCACACCCACTTCTCTGCAACTAGTTGAAGTGACCTCGTTTTGAAAGGTGGCTTTATAGGTTTGTCTGCTTGTCCTTTGATAAAAACAACAGCTGTTGGCAGCTGGAATTCATGGCTGTTACAATGGATTCCATTGATAGTTAAATGTCATCATGATAAAACTGTCAGAGTTAATTTACAGAAAACAATTTTAACGCTGACTATTTGTTGACAAAGAGTTAAATCAAACTGATTTATGACTGTAGGGATCAAGGATGGTCCCTTACTATAAATTGAGAAAGTCTAAAAAAAAAAACAACCCAGATAGGAGGCGCCCAGATTTGAATTAGGGACCTTTTGATCTGCAGTCAAATGCTCTACCTCTCAGTTCTGCCTCTTATTTAACCCATGATTAATGGACCCTTCCACATGTGATTCTAGTCAGCAAGGTGGCTGTATTTGTAGATTTAACAGACTCATTAAACAGATGTCTATTGCGGTAACAGTAACAAAAAATATTTTTCCTTTTTTCTGTCTGGGCAACAACACCCACTATGTGATTAAAATACATGACTGCCTTTGGAGTACAGGGGGCACCCAGATTTGAAATCTGGGGACCTCTTGATCTGCAGTCAAATGTTCTACCACTGAGCTATACCCCCTTTCACACACCTGTTATAAAGGGTCACAACAAATTCATCACAGAACCTTTTTCTTTACTAATTTAACTGATAATTAAGATGGTAACTGAAACGTCAGCACGAGAGCTTTCTTCTTCTTTCCATGTGGGCAACCATGGCTACCTTTGGAGTAGAGGTGGCACCCAGATTTGAAACGGGGACCTCTTGATCTGCAGTCAAATGATCTACCACTGAGCCATACCCCTTTGTTACGCATGAGCATAGGCCTGACAAACTGTTTCACAACTCATTTAACCAGCAATAACCACAGTAACATAGTAACCTGACCTATGTATACAAAAGTATCTACCTTGTGATTAAAACCAAAGCACTCTTAAAGCATGAGTCACTTCTCTGCTTTTTATCTGTATGAGAAGTATGTTCATGTCATAGTTTCCCCAAAATATTGCTCGAAAAACAGATTGTGACTCACTATTCATGCACTATCCAATCAGTCTAGGTCAAGGTGGTGCTTGATAACATACAGAGAGACAGTTAGACATAACGCCAATGCAGGCTCTATCACAAACATGCAGTAGAGGGGGGGCTGAATTATTTATTTGAAATTTTCATTTGAAGGTAAGTCCCTTGAGATGCACCATCTCATTTTCAAGGAGGTCCTCCGAAACAAAAAAAACTTAAAAGAAACAAATTCAAAAGAAATAATCTGCACAAGACTAACAAGAAATGGTCAACTGCTGGACTAAATAAATTTGTCAATAGTACAATTTCTGTCTATCAAATAAAGGTTAAAATCGTGTGTGTGACTGTGTTTGTGTGAATGTGTGTGTGCGGAAGTCTTGAAGTCAATAAAACAAGTAATGGATCTGACAGAGTTTGGCAAATTCTTCCAGTCTGAGGGTGCAATTATGTCAAAACAGCTAGGCAGTTTGTGTTTATTTGTCTTTTTCTACAGGTTTGTCTTTTTCAGCAGGTTTGCTGTAAATCATCTGTTGTTCAATTCCTCAGAGCAGTTTAGTTTAGTTTAGTTTGAATTCATGGCACTTTCCCTTCAGTAGAGAAAGTTCAATGGGCACCTAGATTTGAACTGGGGACCTCTTGAGCTGCAGTCAAACGATCTCCCACTGAACCCCTCATATGGAAAAATCATTACACTTATCGATCAGTGACGCATTGATCATTGAGCTTGAAAAACTGTTTCACAACTCATTTAACCAACGATAAATGTGTCAAAAGAGAGCTCTGAACAGAAGTGATTCAACTGCCATCTGTCAAAAAGGGGCAAATGAGTTTTTATGAGTCTTTATTAAATCATCTCATTGAGCTCAAGCTCTCTTTTGTGAGAGAGACCTGAGTACACCACAGAGAAAGAAAACTAGTATAGCCAAATGTAACAAAAGGACAAAGGCATACAGCACAAAAAGCCAGACGAACAAATGCACATTCAGCATTTAGCTCAGTATATGCCCCAGCTCGGACAATAAACATTCTTTCTAACAAACTCTGGCTGGCCTAACACAAAACTCACTGAATTAGAAATGTGGATACGCCTCTTAGGCCACAATGAATTCCAATACACAGTTCTAGCAAGGAAAATAAAAAGATCATAACAACTTCTCAAAGTTTAATAGTATAACATTAACTCAGGGAGCACCCAGTTTTGAGCTCCTCCTGATCTACAGCCAAGTGCAGCTAAATATTCAGCCATGGCTTTGAAAATCTTTTACATAATACTAAGCTACGTTTTCTGTACTCCAACACAACAAACTCCTCCCGGCGCTCCTCTCTCCAACCCTGTCATGGCTGAATATTAAGCTGATTTTTTCTGAACTCTCGTGAGATTTCAGAACGAGACTTCTCCTTGAGCAAGCCTTGGTTAGACAAAATAAGCAGACAGGATCAAGAAAGTTAGAGATTAACGTTTTATCTCTCTGTATTGTCCTTTCCATTATATTGTCAGACACTTACAATAACAATCTGGGCCTGTCAGTGGCAAAAACAAACACTTTTAGTGGACGTACATTAACAGAGCACTATTGCCCATCGGATTACATTACAGCCTGTTATGAAGTTGCTGTCCCAAATAGTGACTCAGGCACAAAATGATGGGGAAAATGGGATCCAAGTTGAAAAATACCAAAGTTTCCCTTTAAGGGCCTTTTCCACATCTGATTTCGGTCTGCAGGGTGGCTGCATTTTGTAGTTTTGACAGAAGTTGTGGTCAGGTTGCACTCCTGACAATTTCAAATGAGGAGAGAGAGTTTACTAACACATCACATATTTAAGAGGCACCCAGAATTTTAAAAGGGGCCTTTTAATCTGAAGTGAAATATCAGCATATCACATCTGATTAAGTCATGTCAACTTCGGTTGAGGCAACATGGTTTATAAAGTCTAATTGAGGGGGCACCCAGATTTGAACTGGGGACCTCTTGATCTGCAGTCAAATGCTCTACCACTGAGCTATACCCCCTTGTCCATGACATGAAGGTATTGATCACTGACCTTCGCGAAATGATTCACTACTCATTTTACCAGAAATTAATTTATCAAAGCAGACATCTTTTCTGGCAAAAGCATCAGCAAATGATTACAATCCAGGGGTCTGATCACATCTTATTTGGTGATAAGGGGGCTAAGGAGCTTTGGTCCCCACATAGTTTATGTTTGAACAAAATATAAACACCTTTTATTGTTCAAACATAAACTATGTAATTCGTCTAATTTGAAATAAATGAGTAATGTGGGTACAGTTGTTGGGTGTTGTTGTTAGATCCCTTGAATTCATGCTGGGTACAATTAATTCCATTACAGTTATCTGTGGAAATAAAGTTAAGTTTAAGTAATCACGTTAATGTTTACTCTCTTCATCCATATATTTAGTAACACACAGACTATAGAGAAGACAGCCCAAGTGGCAACCTCCGGGGCTGAAAAATGAAGCCAGTGCAGAAGTGCTAAAAACTGCAGTTCCTCAAATGGTCACTTCAGGATGGCTCCAAAAGCCCCATAGACCCCCGTGTTAAAATGCCCAACTTTACAGTAGAAATAATGTTTATAGCCAGGTACAAAAAATGGTTTTGGTCTCTATAGCATTATCACAGTTAACCATAGACTGTAAATGCACCATGCTAACCAAGCTAGCAGCTAGCATTAGGGTCAGCTCCAGCCTCTCCTCCAAATATAGTCACTTCTGGCTTTAAACAAACAAACCAGTGACATCACAGTGGCTACGTCCATTATTTTTTACATTCTATGAGATGGCCACAATTCCATGTGTCTGTAGGGGGCACCCAGAATTGAACTGGGGACCTCTTGATCTGCAGTCAAATGCTCTACCACTGAGCTACACCCCCTCCATTTCAACTACTTTCACCGTTATTGATCAGCATAACACCAATGATAGCGCCAAATGATAAGTAGTTGGCTGTTAATTTAACCTACAATTAATGGCCCTTTCCACACCTGATTCAGGTCTGCAAGGTGGCTGCATTTGTAGTTTTGACAAAGTTGTGAACAGGTTGCATTGATGATCATTTCAAATGAGGAGAGAAAGTTTACCTCTCCATATCAAAGTGTCAGCATATCACATCTGGTTCAGTCACAAAAAAACCTTGTTTATACAGCAGCCATGTCAACTTCAGTTGAGGCAACACTGTTTACAGACACAACACCAATTGAGGGGGCACCCAGATTTGAACTGGGGACCTCTTGATCTGCAGTCAAATGCTCTACCACTGAGCTATACCCCCTATTATAAAGCTCAATGCAATGCTCCTTGATCAACATCAATTTAGGACTTCTGACTGTTTCATGGCTGCACTATTGGAAGAGAAAAGAAAGACTGACAACAATATGTGTGAGAGAGAGACATTTGACTTTTGACCTCATTTAGTGCCTGGCACGAAAGAGGGAAAAAAGACCTGACACACAGTAGGAAGTCAGCAACTCCCACAACCACCACATATGCAAACACACCCACATACAACAATGCACAAAAAAATTACCAGTAACAAGTGCGTGTACTAAAACAGACACAGTGCCAGTATTTCTCTCACTCCCATACCTGATATTTGAATACACATACAGAGTGCAATGCATTAAGATCTTCAGGGAAAGCACATGGCGCTGACAAACTATGTTGTGTTAAACTGCTTACGGGGCGAGTGTGGGAGTGACAGCGTGGTGTTAATGCTCATGAGTCTGGTTAATGAGGTGAAGGTGGATACTCTGTTGTTATAAAGAGTTAGAGCATGAAAGAGAGTGAGAGTTACTGAATGTGAGTATAATCAGACATGAAGATTCCTTATTAACAGAGGCTGTAAATGAGGAATGAATACCATAACTAGGTAGCAATTTTACAATTCCATTGTAAGAGAGGGAAAAAGTTGGTTTTTAGACTCAATTAAAAAACCTCAGTGGTGTTTGCCTCTCTGATCGGGTGAGGTTAAGTATTCTGCAGCAGAGCACAGTAAGAAAATGCTCTGCCATCAAGAGACTGCTTGTTAATCAGCGTGTATGTGGGGGAGTTCTGCCAAGTATGACGATGCTAATTCATAGAGAGAGTAGCAATTTGTAGTCTGACCTGGATGAAACATGAAGCCAGTGACGTGAGGACAGAGTCTGTTGTGTTCACATGTTTTGATTCTAGGAGGAATTCTTCTGACTGCATTTTACAGGTGGAGTTTTTTAATGCTACAGAGTATAAAGCCTGAGGAGAGCGTGTCGCCACATGTTAATAGTCAATTCTTAGATGAGATGAATGCATGAATGAGAATTTCTGTATCTGACTGTGTAACAAGTGGGCGAACTCTGGCAATATGGCAAAAATAGAAGAAGGCTGCTTTGTGTTTCTTGAATGTAAGAGAAGAGTCAAAGGTGACGCCTAAAGTTGTTACTGTTGACTTTGGAATAATAATATTGAATCAAGGCTGACAGCAGTATTTGACAAATAGGGTGAATATTTTTTTAGGCCCACTAATTACAATCTCAGGTTTGTCGTTTTAAGTGGAGGAATTTTCTTACAGTCAAGACCTATGCTTGAAACCTCGAAATATAAGACAATATAATATAATATGATAAAGTCATATACAATGTGATGCAATACGATTTAGTGAAATACTATGATATGATAATATTGCACAGAGGTACACTTCAGATTGAGATCTGATATTTACATTAGAGTTTGATTTAAAACACAGCACAAAAATAGTCAGAATGACAGTTTCTGCACGGACGCAGACATGCTTTAGCAGTGAATTACAGACTGCTGTAACAGGTGTATACAATGTGTCAGCATGTGTGTTATTACTTTGAAAACAAACTCTGTTCAGGTCTGTTAGGTTATGCTGCAACAGGTTAGTGTCATATTTCCAAGCAGTTTTTAATGCCTGCATTCCACCCTCACCTTTAAACTCCTCTTCTTCTCCTCCTCACCTCTTAAGGTGCGGGTGGCTGCCTTCACACACACACATGCGCACACACACACACTTTGATCTGATGAGTGGTGTTCAATTGGTGGGAATTTCCCCTTGTATTGCTGTAGGAGGGTCCCCTTCCTCTACCTTCCAAAAAGAAAAAAAAATCATCTATTTCTTCTTCCTCCAACTCTTCTGAAGCTTCATGAGGGTTGCCCTTTGGGGTTGGAAGCCTTGCACACTCCCCCTCCTCTTCCCTGCTCCCTTTCTTCCTCATCTCCTCCTCCTCTATGTTCTCCTCTTCTTCCCAGCCACACTCAATCTTCCCGTTGTTCGTCGCCCTGTGATCCCATCACAACCAGGCCACCAAGTGTTTTCCATAGGTCTCCTATAAGGTCTTGCTGTCATACATCAAACACATCCTGCATGCACTTTCATAACATGTTCACTGTGTTGACGACAAGAGCTTATAGAAATAAGGAGAGCTGCCAAGTGTGAATGAGGGTCCTTGTCTGTCTCCTCCATCTTTCAAGTGATCTGCAAAAAAAATGAAGAAGAAAGAAGAAAAAAGAAAGAATTAATAACTGAGGTGTCATTGAAAGGGAGCAAGATGGGGAACTGCTTAGGTCTACCTTGTCTGCAAATTAGCGTAGTGAAGCTTTGACAGAATTTTCCGTTGTAAAAACAAATGATGGCCTTGAAATGGGGAAGCACCTCCTTCCTCCAAGCCCTCCACGTCTCTCCTTCCCTCGGGGGGAAAGTTAGAATATTTTTGCTCTCATTCTAGACTTTCTGCCCAACAAAACGGGGATTGGATGATGCAAAGGCAAACAACAAATTAGATTGTAGGGAAATAAAGCCCCTTTCAAAAATTTTGCACACTCCAGCTGCACTAGCTTCCCTCTTTTCAAGTTAATTAGATAAAAGTTCATAAGAACAAAGACAGTAATTGTGCAAGGAGGCATTTGGGAAATTCAACCCTCATATTTTGATTAAATTGATATCCTGTTGAACATCTCACCAAACACTTCCAGAGCAAGGCTGAGGGTTAAGATAAGGTGACAGGGTTGTGGTTAAAGAGACTGTTGTGTAACTGAAATGTCGCAGGTGCAATCTCTGCAGCCGCCATAGCCAAACTGTCCTGATAAAGACATGCGTTTATCTGCTGTCTCACTGTAAGATCATAAACGTCATTTCTAAAGTGTAAATGGATTTGCATTCCTTGAATATGGCTGCTAATTGCAGTTAAGTTCATTTCCTCTCCTCATTCTTCACAGAAAAAAAACAGTATAAAATTGAAAGAAAAAAAGACTGCAGGCTCAGAGATCTGAAATAACTCAGAACTTTCCTGCACCTGTGTTTCCCATCTCTCTGACTCCAGCAGTTAACCTTTTGAGATGAACGACTTTCAGTGAGGCACAACCACAGCTCTTTCCAACCAGGGTTATTTTCCTGACACGAGGGCAAACAGACAAAAACGAACACGGATTCAGGTTCTCAATTTTTGGAACAAAGCGTCAGAAGTGTCACAAAAAAAGCAAGCTGGTGTGAATGATGAGCACACGCGTGCACACGTCAGCTGCTCAAAAGGCACGTACGCCAGACGCAAATACACATATCACACAAGCTTGAAGGAAAGCAACTTCCCTAAACTTACCATTCAGGGAAGTTTTGGTGGTTTTTCTGTGTAAATTTGCACAGTTGTGGGTTTTACAGAGCTGCTAAGAAAAGTCTGAAGGGAGATGTGTGCAGAGGAAATGCGTCAGCAGGGGAGGAATACTAACCTCTTAGGACAAACTCATCCATTCACTCACAGACCATATTAAGTGTGTGTGTGTGTCAGGGTGTGTACCACTGTATAGTCAAGGTCATTGTCTTAATGTTTTGAATATATACTCAGAAAACAGGTGAATTCTAAAAAGCTGGTAAAGTAGGTCATCAAAAACACACTGAAAAATCTGAGACTTGATTCCCTGAAGACATGACTTGAATAAACGGCTCCACACTCCCCAGAGGATGAATCCTACTGATGTTGGTATATAATAAATGAAATAGACTTTATTTTTTAGTGATCCCCAGAGTTTCCATTTGCACCACCAGTAATTCAAGGTTTTCACAGTCTATGTGGAATATGTACACATCTACCCGATGTATTGGCACAAATTTTAGTGCACAAATTCATGTTCCCCAGAAGATGAATCCCAATAACTTTGGTGATCCCCTGTCTTTATTATTTTGTTAAATACTTTGGTTTATGACCAGTTACCTGCAAAAGTAACAACATTCCCATCAGTGTCAGCTTTACTTTGTGTATAGTGCTTTTTTTTAGCAGAATGTTAGCATGCTAACTTGCTAAATATCAGCATGTTAGCATTGTCATTGTGAGCATGTTAGAATTTAGCTTAAAGCACTAGTAAAGCCCCACAAACCACTTAGTCTTGTTTGTTTTGTGTGTAGTTTGTAACAGTGAATCACAGTTCATTGCATTGCAGTTTGCTTATTTTATATGGGATTTGCTATTTCATGATATGCATCGTTATTGGATATATACCCGTACAACCATATTGCCTAGCACAATATGCATGTATCTTCAAAACTTACAATGTATTTTTAAAGAAAATCCTTTTGTAAAAAAAGCTTTGTAAGAGTTTTATTAATCAAAGTGGCAGTAAAACTTTTATATCGCCAAACTTTGAGAACTCTTACAATTCCTGGAAGGAAATGGAGGAGAGAGAAAAATGGGTCAAAACTGGGCAGGTGAGAGGGTTATAATGCAAGAGGTAAGAAAAGAGATGGAGGGATGGAGGAAGGAAGGAGAGAAAGAAAGAGAGAAAGATAGACTGAAGGAGAAAATGACTGTGAGGTAGAAATATTTCTGGAATGCACCTTCTCTTAAAGTCTAACCAGGCAACACACACACACACACACACACACACACACACACACACACACACACACAACCGAACCCATTTCTACAGTATATGATAAGGTAATAGGGGGCATTGGGTTTCCACTTCTCTTTCTCCACAAACACTATCTGATTTAGGGGACTTCCTGCTCTCTCTCCCCTCCCTGCTACCTTCATTCTTTGATATTAATACTTCACAGTGCGTGCTGCTTCATGTGTGTGTACTCGTGCCAGAAACCATATACACCTTATAAATGTAATCCTGCAGTAGGGTGTGTCTGTGTGTGCGTGTGTGTATGTATTTCTATGAATGTAATTGAGCATTTATTTCTGTTTTCTGCAGTTCAGTGCACAATTTATTTGAAATGCTGTTCATACTTTTTGTATATAATGTTATGATTGATATTTTTGTTTTAACATGAAAATAAAAACTAGAAGAAGGAGAGACGTGTAAGAAAGCAGCACTGCAGTGTTTTCCATTTTGATGTACATGTGTTTGAGTGTGTTTTTGATGTTGGATGTTGGATTGACTTCCATTCCCCACCGTAGCTGTCACATCCACTGTCCTCACTGTTTCCTGTTTACATGATACGACTTCCTCTGAACTTCGGTGAGACACCAAACAGCCACAGACCGGTCTTCTCTCGCTCTCTGTCCTGATAAATCCATAAACAGCACCAGGGGTGCAGTAGATTGTCCTTCTGAAGGAATTGATCAATGGTGGGAAGTAATAGCAGGAAGTTGAAAGTTGAAGCAGCTCAAATGGCCAAATTTTCTTTCATCTCTCTCCCTTTCAAGATGGTTTAGTGTATGATACACATAAATACACACACCCACACACACACACACACACACACACACACACACACACACACACACACACACACACACACACACACACACGCCATTCTAAGAGCTCTCTAAAGTCCTGCCATGCAGGTGTGTGTTAATCTTCTAAATCCGATAATAAGGGCAATCCTGATCTTCATACGACATCCACATAGATCAATGGAGCAGCTGTATGGTGTGTTAACAGACAGGTACACACCTGTACACAAACATACACACACATAAATGACATACTGTACATAAATGATATCTGCACCATTTAGTCCAGTAAGAGATTTGAGGCTTTTTCCCCATTGTCATTTAATTGTTGGCTAATTTAGTACTATTATGTTCCCATTTAATTGAGCTAAAACATATTTGCAGAGTATTGGTAATTAAATAGTCATTTGTACTATAAAGATGTTATTATTTCCCTCATACTTGGCGGCAAGCTTTTGTTGGAGGTGACGGCGTCCTCTTCCCTTCTCCTCCAACCAGTCCATCTTCCTTTTTCTTGACTATTGATTTTTAATGACACTGTTATTATTATTTTTTGTCTAACCAGTGGTTTGTTGATTTGTGATGCTTTAACTATTTTCTACAGTACAAAGTACAAAGATTCCTGTTTATTACAAGTCAATTGAAAGATGTGATTTGATGCAAATTCGCCCAAGTTGGTGAGAATCTTTCACAATGTTTCAACTTGAGCAAACAAATTGCATAAATCTTGCTGCTTCATGATCCGCTTCATAAATATACAAAGATAAGGGGAAAAAGGAAAGGGACTGGAGGGAAATAATAGTTCTGAATTCATTTAGTTATCGAGCTAAATACAAACACACAGTCACACTCCCACAGAGACGGTTGGTGCGTCTGTTGTCAGTATAGCTTAAAGCTAATGTACAGTTGGTACTTTTGCTGTTTTACTTTGCTTTTTGTTTTAACATAACTTCATGGTCTTATTTTTATACTTTTCCAAATTACCCTATTGGTATTTCTCACCTATTGCTGACACCATGGGAAAACGGCACAACAACGCCTAACAGGCAGTAAACAATTCAACAGTCTGTAATAGTGCTAGCATTAAATGAACAAATGAATCTAAAGTGCTGATTCATTTGTAGGTTCATTAGGCGGGTCTGCATTGGTATGCACTGCCTCCAGGAAGGAGTCATTTACTCACACTATGAAGTCCGACACTAACAAAAGCCGTTGCTTTCTGCTGCGTACTTTGTCTTATATGTCACCAGATAGAAGCATTACAGCCTTAAACTGTGTTTAAAACTTACTTGAGTACTGTGTGACAACATTTAGCTGCTTTTAGCAGTGCAGATAGTGACTGACTGACACACGTTATAACAGTACAACCGTACAACAGTATAACCGTAACTGTACGCACTCGCCTCGCTGCTGTGCTGAGAGCGTTCAGTATACCAAGAACCTGTTTACTAGACTCGACTCAACTGCTGATACTGATACCAACTCTTGTACAGACTCTCTGCCCTCAACATATCCCGTACATGCTGATCTACTGCCCGTATGCCGAAGAGTACCAAGCACCGCCTGAGGCTCAGGGGCTTGCCATATTTGTTCATGTACAAGAGTGCAACATCCGGTACTGGAAAACTTGAAATACTCAATACATTTAGAAGTCCGGACTCAAGTTTACCGAGACAACTAAAACATTACTTTATTTGGAGGTAAAACAGAAAGTGCAATTGAAATATTGTAAGTTATGACCAGGAAACTTACTGTACAATTATGAAGTACAGGGTGTAATACTATTGTTTGATTCTATTTTTGTGCTTTGTGTTTTTCTTTTATTGCATCCACATAATTGCGCTCTTATGCGTGCTTATCTTCCTCACGCATCTGTTTCAGTTGTGCCTCGGTCATTTCCGATGCTTGACAAATGATTATGGCTTTTTCCAGAGAGATGCCTACTTCTCTCAGCAACGTCTCTCTCATAGAATCAGAATTGATCCCATTTCTGACACCATGTTGAGTTCTTACTATAACCAAGACACCAGAGACGTGAGGTGCATGTTAAACCCCAACCAATCCCTGTCAGCCTTTGGCGGAGTGATTTCATTGATCTGTGGAGTGTTATATTGTCATGACACAATGGCATTGCAATACAGGTTTTTCAGATTTGTGCAATATTGATGTCCTTGTCCGGTGAAGGTTGAGTTGTTACAATGCACAGGTTGAGTAGTATTTTTTTTTCTTTTAAATAAGTCAATATTGGGTCTTGTTTAAAATCTGCATATTTTATTGTATATTTTTTTGCCTCATTCAACTGTTTTTAATGATATCGCTATGTTCCCAATTCTCAACAATTAACTTAGGTGCGCACAATGCCATTATTACTGATTACCAAAACTTTAAAAAAAGACCAAGGTTATATGAAATCATAATTTACCTTTAAGGCTTCATCATAGCATTGTTTTCTGATCAAATATTCAAACTCACATAGCTCAGTTTTTTCACCCTTGGATCTTAATGGAAACAATAGAGTTCTTACAAATTATGGTAGCCTTAGAGGACATTGCGTTTTCATTTGAATATTTCATGCCTCAGTGGAAATAATTGAAAAAACACAGGCAAGGTGAAAAACAGCTTCTGTTAATTGTCAGAAGCATTTCTCCACATAATTTCCAATGTCAATGGCATATACAGTAACAAAGTTACAAGGACATATTTCCCCGCAAGACAATTAATGTCTGACCTTATTGTAGACTCACACGAACACACTGTGTCTCTCTGACACACGTTCATCTTAAAATAGTTTCTTTTCAGTAGAAGGATGAGGCAAATGTTCCCAAATAGACACACTCATGCATATACAGACACAAGTGTTTAATGGGCCATTGTAAGTTATGGAAAAGACTATTCCAACATAACAAATGGGGGGGGATTTACAGCACTCAGACAATGGAAGAAAAGGGGAAATTCAAATGCAGTGATATCATTGATTAAACCCCTGAGAAGTGTATGAACGTGTAAAAGAAGGAGGGAAGGATGAGGATAAGACGAGTGCTGGGAAAGAGATGGTGAAAAGGAGTGACACCGTAAGTCTAGCCAGATAATTTGATAATTCCTTTAATTGGATTATAATGGTTTAGGTTTCTAGAACAAACATGACTAGTTGTGGAATTATGGAAAGACGTTGGATAGAGGGAAGAACTGAGGAGAGAAGAAAAGAGGAGGAGGAAGGTAGAAATGGATTGACTGAGGATAAAAAAGTGGGAAAGGGAGGACAGGAGGGTAGAAGGAAGAAAGGATGACAAGACAAGAGAGAGGAGAGGGAAGATGTGATGATAAAAAGGAGAGAAGGAGCAAGGTGACAAGGGGAACAAAGGATGGGAAGAAAGAAGAAGCAATTGATGAAGAGGAAGAACAGAGGGCAGGTGGTGTGCAAAGGATTGAAGGAAAGAAATGGCAAAGAATGTAATGAGGATCAAAGGAGGAAAAGAAGAACTGAAGGGATGGAAGCACGAAGGAATAAGGAAAGGAGGAAGGAAAGAAATGATGACAGACAACAGGGCAATTGGATGAGAGGAGGAATGCAGAAAGTAAAGAGGGAGCAGTGAGGAAGATTGAGGATGGAAAGGAAGGAAAGAAGTAAAGAGGGAAGTGGGGAGAAACTAGTGAAAGGAAAGGAAAGATGAAAAAAAGAGAAAAAGAGGAAAAATGGGGGCAAAGAGAGAGGGAGGGAGAGAAAAGGGGAAAATCCAATCCATTAAACCACAGTTGAGAAAGTAACACCGCAGGTCTTTCATCAATGGTTTGGTGTGTGTAAAAGTGTGTATGTAGCTTTGTAGCTGCATGCCTGATGTGACGTGTGTGTATGTGTCTAGTCGCAGCCTGAGGGCATGACTGAGTGAATGACTAATTGTGCCGTCTGCTCGCCATAACACACACATACACGCACACACACACTGAGATTACGCAATCATTATCAAGATAATCTCCTTGCCCGTTTTTTTTTTCCCCAGAGGATGAATATCGACACGTCTAGATTACTCTCCCGTCTGGAAATCCTTCACTCTGCTGCTTACCTAATCCCTGACCTCTACTTACATTACTCCATCCATGCATCCAGCTCTCCATTCCCATGCTTACCCAGCACAGAGTAACTAATCCGACACTTCTTGGAAAATTCCCATTTCTCTTGCCATCACTGAGCTGTTTGGTTTTGATGTGAATTACGATAAAAAAGGATTTTGTAATGTTTTAATGTTTTAAATCTGTCCTCACCTACATGTTTTCTGATGAAGTTGAATTTTAGGTTAAGGGTGGGCCTCTCTTAACTCACACGACCATTTTTTCACCAATTGCTCATGGAGGTAGGCTTAAATTCGAGCTAATCTTTCACTATGGTTACTATGGTTTTACCAATGACAAAATGTTTTACAGTAACAGTGTTGACCTCTAAGGGGGTGAATCATGGATGTGTGATAGGAACGAGATAGTGGACTCATAGATGGCACCTACTCACTTGAGTGAAAATTGCTTGCCAGGCGCATAAGCCCAGAAGTTTCCGAGTTTCTGTGTTGCTTCCATTCGGCACATTTACTTTACATTAGGATGAATCACTTTACTTGGCTCTTTGAAAGTTTTACAGATATAAAACCTTCATGAATTAAAAAATCATAATACAAAGAAAATTATAGACCTTGTTTCCACTCTGAGGCATTCTATCAACAGTTTTACAGACGTCTCTAATAACGGTGGTCTATGGGGAAAATGCTGTTTGGTCCTCAGGGGATTTTTTTTGTTGCAGTACTGTGAGTGGCCTCTGGGACAATGTGAGCTGTTTCATATACAATTCTACCTCTAGTAAAATGAATGCAGAAATCCTATGATTTGAATATCAGGCAGTCTTGTCACAGCCTATGTTGGTGTATCTGTGTTCTTTAATGTGCTTTGTCTTAATAGTTAGCAACACAGCAGACTTCTTAGAGCTAGCTAATGTTGCTAGCTTGGCAGCTTGTTAATTAGCTTGACAGCAAAGAAATTCTGATCCAAGCACAAAGTCCTCCAAATTAAACAACCAAATACCAAATATAGTTTGACCATGTGCACTCCAGAATGATGTATAGGATGTTTTTAATCTGGTGCCTCTATCAGCAGTAATTGGCCAAACGTCTTGGCTCTCTTTGATCAATGTGTAGACTAGGGAAGTGCAGAGGGCCCAGTATTTTTATTTGTATCATTGTTTGATGAGGCAGCTAAATTATTTGTATTTGTATTCAAATATGAATTAACTAGTTAAAAGTAAAAAGTTACTAATTTAACTGATAATTCAGACAGTAACTAAAATGTCAGCAGGGGGATTTTCTCCTCTTCTCCATGTGAGCACACATGGCTGCCTTTGGAGTACAGGGGGCACCCAGATTTGAACTAGGGACCTCTTGATCTGCAGTCAAATGCTCTACCACTGAGCTATACCCCCTCTGACACATCTATCATAAAGGGTCACAAAAAATTTGTCACAGAACCTTTTTCTTTACTAATTTAACTGATAATTCAAACAGTAACTAAAATGTCAGGAGGAGGATTTTCTCCTCTTCTCCATGTGGACAAACATGGCTACCTTTGTAGGGCAGGGGGCACCCAGAGTTGAACTGGGGACCTCTTGATCTGCAGTCAAATGCTCTACCACTGAGCTATACCCCCTTTCATGCACCTGTCATAAAGGGTCACAACAAATTCATCACAGAACCTTTTTCTTTACTAATTAAGCTGATCATTAAGACAGTGACTAAAATGTCAGCAGGAGGACGTCCTTCTCTTCCCCATGTGGGCAACCATGGCTGCCTTTAGAGTACAGGGGGCACCCAGATTTGAACTGGGGACCTCTTGATCTGCAGTCAAATGCTCTACCACTGAGCTATACCCCCTTTCATGCACCTGTCATAAAGGGTCACAACAAATTCATCACAGAACCTTTTTCTTTAACTGATGATTAAGACAGTAACTAAAATGTCAGCAGGAGAGCTTTCTTGTCTTCTCCATATGGGCAACCATGGCTACCTTTGTAGGAGAGGGGGCACCCAGATTTGAACTGGGGACCTCTTGATCTGCACTCAAATGCTCTACCACTGAGCTATACCCCCTTTCATACAATTGTTATAAAGGGTCCGAAAAAAATTCATCACAGAACCTTTTTTTATTGGATAATTTAACTGATGATTCAGACAGTAACTAAAATGTCAGGAGGAGGTTTTTCTCCTTTTTTCATGTGGGCAACCATGGCTACCTTTGGGGTACAGGGGGCACCCAGATTTGAACTGGGGACCTCTTGATCTGCAGTCAAATGCTCTACCACTGAGCTATACCCCCTGTCATGCACCTGTCATAAAGGGTCACAACAAATTCATCACAGAACCTTTTTCTTTACTAATTAAGCTGATCATTAAGACAGTAACTAAAATGTCAGCAGGAGGATCTCCTCCTCTTCCCCATGTGGGCAACCATGGCTGCCTTTAGAGTACAGGGGGCACCCAGATTTGAACTGAGGACCTCTTGATCTGCAGTCAAATGCTCTACCACTGAGCTATACCCCCTTTCAAAGACCTACTACAAAGGGTCAGAAAAAAAATCATCACAGAACCTTTTATTTGATAATTTAACTCATGATTCAGACAGTAACTAAAATGTCAGGATGAAGTTTTTCTCCTCTTCTCCATGTGGACAAACATGGCTACCTTTGTAGGGCAGGGGGCACCCAGAGTTGAACTGGGGACCTCTTGATCTGCAGTCAAATGCTCTACCACTGAGCTATACCCCCTTTCACGCACATGTTACAAAGAGTCAGAATAAAATTCATCACAGAACCTTTTTCTTTACCAATTTAACTGATGATTAAGATAGTAAATAAAATGTCAGCAGGAGGACGTCCTCCTCTTCCCCATGTGGGCAACCATGGCTGCCTTTAGAGTACAGGGGCACCCAGATTTGAACTGCGGACCTCTTGATCTGCAGTCAAATGCTCTACTACTGAGCTATACCCCCTTTCAAAGACCTACTACAAAGGGTCAGAAAAAAAATCATCACAGAACCTTTTATTTGATAATTTAACTCATGATTCAGACAGTAACTAAAATGTCAGGAGGAAGTTTTTCTCCTCTTCTCCATGTGGGCAAACATGGCTACCTTTGTAGGACAGGGGGCACCCAGAGTTGAACTGGGGACCTCTTGATCTGCAGTCAAATGCTCTACCACTGAGCTATACCCCCTTTCATGCACCTGTCATAAAGGGTCACAACAAATTCATCACAGAACCTTTTTCTTTACTAATTAAGCTGATCATTAAGACAGTGACTAAAATGTCAGCAGGAGGACGTCCTCCTCTTCCCCATGTGGGCAACCATGGCTGCCTTTAGAGTACAGGGGGCACCCAGATTTGAACTGGGGACCTCTTGATCTGCAGTCAAATGCTCTACCACTGAGCTATACCCCCTTTCATGCACCTGTCATAAAGGGTCACAACAAATTCATCACAGAACCTTTTTCTTTACTAATTAAGTTGATCATTAAGACAGTGACTAAAATGTCAGCAGGAGGATTTTCTCCTCTTCTACATGACACATGGGTGCCTTTGGAATACAGGGGGCATCCAGATTTGAACTGGGGACCTCTTGATCTGCAGTCAAATGCTCTACCACTGAGCTATACCCCCTTTTCCACACCTGTCATAAAGGGTCTGAAAAAAATTAATCACAGAACCTTTTTTTATTTGATGATTTAACTGATAATTCAGACAGTAACTAAAATGTCAGCAGGAGTGTTTACTTCCCTTTTTCATGTGGGCAACATGGTTACCTCCTTCCCAAAAACAAATAATTTTTAAAATATTTGTATGAAACAAATATTTGTTAAAAAAAAAAAACACTATTTGTGCTTTGTGGAATAATGTATTCATATTCAAGCGCACCCCTAGTATAGACTCTTACAAGGGGCGGCTGTGGTTAAGGAGGTAGCTCGGGTAGTCCACTAATCGGAATATTGACAGTTCGGTTCCCGGGTCCTCTAGTCCTCATGTTGAAGTGTCCTTGGATACTGAACTCCAATTTCCTCCCAATGACTGCACCAGCACCCTGTGTGGTAACTTGCTGCCATCAGTGTGTGAATGTGACTGCTAGTGTAAACGGGGGCTTTAAATGGTCGGAAGACTAGAAAGGTGCTATGTAAGTGTGGTCCATTTACTATTCTATTTACAAAAATAATCCCTCACAATCAACACTTATGACCTACTAGAAGTGTGTGACGGTGTCTGTGTCTATATCTGTATCAGTACAAAGGGTGTGAGGTCGGGACTGTATAAAGACATAGTGACATAGCGCTGCACCACTTCTGGTGACATTGAACCGGGGAGGAGGGGCAAACTTTCAATGTTGTGTTTATAAACTGGAACCGACAAATACTATTCATTTGGCCTTTAGGGAAGGTTTAGGGAAAGATCATGGTTTGGGTTAAAATGAGCACTTTGTTAAGATTAGAGAAATGTGGTGTGGGTTAAAGTTACTACTGCTTAAAGTTGGACAACCTTCATTGTCATGGCTACAATAATAACCACAGGGTTAAGGTTATGGAACGATCGTAGTTATGGTTTTTAAAAAACTGTCTCGACTAGCAGTTGGAAATGTGGCAAAGTCAACTGCAGGTTATATTCCGCGTCCACCCCACTCGCCCCCAGGATGAGGACATTTGTCAACTTGTATGGACGTCATCTCAACTGCGCCACTGCTCTGGGTCATAATTACTACAGCCACTAGATGGCATCTGTCACTCAAATATAACTATATGTTGTTTTGGGCAACTGACATTACGACCTATTGTGC
Organism: Thunnus maccoyii; assembly: GCF_910596095.1. Taxonomy (NCBI): domain Eukaryota; kingdom Metazoa; phylum Chordata; class Actinopteri; order Scombriformes; family Scombridae; genus Thunnus; species Thunnus maccoyii. Next base: position 7,988,351 of record NC_056534.1, on the reverse strand, counting down.
CGTTTTTCTTGGGAGGACAATGTCGATCCAACACCTAGTGTCACCAGGATCTTAGGTGAGGCCTTGTATGTGTTTTAATGTATTTTTATTTGCAATAACAGATTTCTATATGTTTTTAGTTTAACTGAAAATTTTGGTATGATCTTTGTCATTCAGAAAGAATAGGAAGAAATAAAAGATGATTTGAGACAAGACATACATACATATGTGAAACTAATTATGCTCAAACAGTTTGGGCATCTGGCTGAACAAATCATGCATTTTCAGGGATAGACGCGAATATTTTTAAGCATTGGCTTCATGGACCAACAAGCCCTTAAATTTAGTGGCCAAAGTACATTTTTGGCGGCCCAAATGTAAACTTATGTAAAACAATACAAAAAGGCAATGTAACGCAATCACACACAATATCAATATCACACAAGAAGGAGTGCTTGTTATCCTGAATATCATCAGCACAGCTGTGGTTCAGTCATAGGAACAAAGCTGCAGGCCAAGTGCCGAAGATAATCACAGCCGTGCTGATATTCGGTATAACAGTACGACCTCAAGAGTGATATTGCGTTCTACAAGAGCCATTTATTAGTTAACAGTAATAAGCGAAAACAGATTATGATTTGTTTGTTTTTTTAATCATTTATTTGGCTCCACCAACACAAATAGTTCTGCAACTGGACTGGGCCTGGACTGTTTCCAAGCAATACATAAACATTTTCCTGCACACTAGCGTGCTACTTTGTGTAAAGCTACAAATTACAGGAGGTCAGCTAATTTGTATCACATACATTTATCTGATGTTTCAATTTATTGTGCAACCAGTCACTTTGGTGGCATGTGTGATTCCGATGACTTAACAGCTTGATCAGACAGAACTGTTGTTTCCTGCTCTCCATGGAGGGTCTCCAATAACTTTTTAGCAAGCTTTCAGAACTGCAAGACAAACAAGTTTTTTGTTTATATTTTTATGTTTCGCAACTTATAAATCACAATTTACATCGTAGTCTCTGTATGTTTATATAAAGCATCTCACCTATGCCCACTCACTGCCATGATCTCCCTCACCTCGATCAGACAGTTTCTGTATGACAGTGGCTCTCAGGCTGTGGTTGGTGTAAGACATGTGTGTCCCTGCCTCTTTGCACATCCTGAGTAACATCTGTGACAGCTGGTTTATTCCCAGGGGAATGTCAGTACACTAGAAGCTGTCTGTCGCAGCTGTTACCCTGCTGGACTGCAGATTGAGGGCTTTTGCACCAGGCAAAATTTTGCTCAGGAATTTTTCAAGAAATGCTATCGGGCAGAGGGGATTTCCTCGTTCCTCAAACATAGCGCCCCTCCGATTTTCTCTGTCTCTCTCCAGTGGGTCATTATGATTTTTCGTTTTTTCGCTCAGCGCCATGGTAAAATGCTCCATTCTCGTCACACTTTAGGATGAATGAGTCAGGTTTGAGATCCCAATTCCCCTCCTACATCTTAAGTGCAACTGAATATTGTACCAGACCTTGTTCAGTAAACGTTTTGGATTGTCTGGACTTAGTGTTGCAGAATATTTTCAGATGCGGTGGACTTCAGGTGAAATCGTGGGGTGGTATGTTGTTTTGTCTTTCCCTGCCCTTCTAATCTCTTTTACAACACCTTTGAAAACATTAGCTGATATGAATTCTTGGTCCTGCGTTAAAGAGGATGCATTATGCTTTTCCTTATTTTCAGACATATATATAATGTCACAATGTCAGATGTTCTTGTTAAAAGTGCCCAATGTGTCAAATAATGAGGTAAACGTATGTAGCAGTAATCCCTGTGAGCAGAAAGCCCTGGCTTCAGACTGCTCTGAACGCTCGATTTCCAACGGTTTTTTCTACTTTCAGCCCGAGCTGACGTCAGTTCGTAACGGATTTCCTTATATGGACATCTGCTATGTCCACAGCACGCGAGTTCGCTGCTCCACTCTGGGATTAGTTACATCAAGCCACAACGCTATTACACAGCACAGCAAAGTAAAACAAGTAGTTTACCTGTTGGAGGTGTGCTGGTTGTCTGCAGCTTTACATAAAACATCTCACTGTGGCTCTTTCTGCTTGTACTATTCCTCCCTGCATTATTTCTAACTGATCCGCTAAACACATAGCTCCAAATAGCTCCATATGTTGTTGTTTCGACCATTTTTAGTGCCGCTAACAAAGCTCTGCTAATTCAGTGAGGAACATGTTTTTACTTCCTGTAAATTCTTCACAATAATGACGGTAAAAGTTACACAACTCTGATACGTAAAGCTGGCCAATCAGGTCAGAGTGGGCTCATCCGGAGGGGGGCCTTAAAGAGACAGGAGCTAAAACGGAGTGTAAGAGAAACTGTGTATATGAAGGGGCTGCATGAAGGGCCAGTGTGAGATAAATAAGGAGTTTTTTGAACTTTGAATCATGCAGAGCTACTCTAGTGAAGTCCAAAAATCAAAATTTAGAGCTGAAATGAGCATAATAGCTCCTCTTTAAATTCCATGAACAGCTAACTGGAGGTTTGTCGACATAATGATTTAAAACAGCCCAAAGCCCAAGGTTGCTGCTGATGTTGTAAAGCTCCCCTTTAGTTGTCCGGATGGATCCATAAAACTGCTCCAAGACTGTTTTCAGCTTGGTTTTCTTAACAGACTGAATGTCGTTGTTTATATTTTTGTTATTGTAATTAACAGTTATTAGAACACCTGTAAAGCGGAGTGATCATGTGTAATTAAAAGTCCCAGTGCTGTTATACTCTATATCAGCACTGAGCTGCTACAGAAGATATTTTACTTTTTAGACTGAGACTTGAAGCTTTTGCATGATAAATCTCTGCCAGTGCCACAGTGCCACCAGTAGGAGGAGCTAGGTGTCACCCATAGACTGTAAAGAATATGGACATAGCCACCGTGATGACACATCTAACCCAGCTAATCCAAAACGGGCAAAGAGGTGGAGCTGAGGTGGGCCAAATGAAGCCTGGTTGCTGAAACAAGCCACCTAGTGGCTACAGACCTGTCACTCAAAGTGGCCACATCCTTAATTATGCACAACCTTACAGCTTAATAAAAATTAAACAAGTGAGTTATAAAAAGAGTTCATCCCTGTACAGTTGTCATGAATGGGGAAATTAGCTAGAGACCAAAACCGTTTTTTGTACCAGGCTGTGAACATGTTTATTTCTGCTGTAAAGTTGGGCATTTTAACATGGAGGTGAGCAAGCTTGAGGCTTGAGCAAGCCTCAAGTGTCCATTTGAGGAACTGCAGTTTTTGGCATTTCCACATTGGCTTCTTTTTTCAGCCCCGGAGGTTGTCACTTGGTGTCACCTTTTCCTGCTCTATCTGCCTACAAGCCCTTATGGAGGGCCACTCTCCCCCATTTATTAAAGCAAGATGGCAACTGTTGTTGAGAATATTGTCAAACTGTAAGTGGGGATTTTCTCCACACCTTTCCACCCGGATAGGTGATAGACACCATACCCATGCCATAATGGCATATCGGTAGCTAGCCAGCGACAAGTACTGTTCGCTGTTTTCATAGAATGTTGAACTAAAAGGTGCAAAGGAATCGGGATGTTTCTGGAACTGTAACGTTGCGTTGGCAAAAGCTTGCAGTATGCGGATAAAACTTGGTGACCACAGAGTAACTTTTTGTAGCCGCGGGCCATGGTTAATGCCAAACATTGATTTTGAGAGAAATCTTGTTGAATTTACTGTCTCCAAAAATCACATCTACATATGATTTATTATGACCATTGACCTTTACAACACAGTTACTTAAGGATAATCCACATTATTAATAATAATTAAAAATATTTCTATATTATATAAGTAAATGACCATTTTACAAGAAATGGGAGTGCTGGGGAGAGTGAGAAGAAAGAAGGGAGGAAGGAAGGAAAGAAAGAAAGAAAGAAAGAAAAAAAGAACGAAAGAAGAGGATCAGGATACCGTCTTTAATCTGTTGTAATAGTGTAACTGGTATATGTTGAAATTACCTTCTCTTGCTGTGGTCTTACATCTTATCATAATATTCTAATACACTTTGATGTAGTATGATTCTGTTTGCTGTTGCAACAGCCTAATTCCCTTAAGGGGATCATTAAAGTTTCATCTTACCTCCTAATGCCATGAGTAAAGGCTTTAAAGAAGTTTATGTAGTTTTATGTGGTGGCAAAAGTCTACTCTATTTGATGTAGGCAAGAATCTCATTATCATTCCTCACACAAACACAGATATGGGCATAAAAGTAATATCCGCATGCTATTCATTCCTGGGGCTGTAGGAACAGTGTGATCTGTGACACACACACACATACACACACACACACACACATAGAAGTGGACCATATCCCTTAAATCAAGGTTTTACTCCTTCCTCCCCACCTGCTTCCTCCCACCTACAAGGCCGTTTGTGTGTTCTCTCTTTCTCTTATTGTCTCTACCAACTGATGAAGTGGGCAGGGAGCTGTGTGTGACGTATTTCTACCAACAGTGACGTCACATTTGAAAGTTTTTCTTAGTTTTTGATGGTTGGTAATGTTGTCTGTCATCTGGTTGGCCAGTCCACCACAACAGCGATTGGATGGAGTGCCATTAAAATTTGCATAGATATCCATAATGCCCAGAGGATGAATCCTAATGACTTTGATGACTCCTTGACTTTTCCTCTAGCACCACCATGTGATTCTCATTTGTGGTTTTGAGTCAAATGTCTCAAAAACTATAGGATGGTTTGCCAAGAAATGTGGTACACACGTTCATGTCCCCCTCAGGATGAATTGATGATCTCTTAATTTCTTCTCAAGCATCATCATTGGGTCAAAATTATAACTTGTCCAATACTTTGGTTTATGACCAAATACCTGTAAAACTAATGACATTCCTATCAGCTTCATCTGCACTCCTTGTTTTTAATGCAAATTAGCAAATGTAAGCATGCTAAAATGGTGAGGCTTGTTCAATGATTACTTCACTGAATGTTTGACATGGCATCTCCTGGAAAATCGGTGCATTATTTGGCTCATGCTCCAGCTCTTGAGCCTCAGTAGCTGAACTCAGAGTTCAAAATGCTATGTTGGTGCATTCAGGGACAAAAACATCACACACGTTTTACTAAATTATTAAAAAATTGACAGTTCTACTCTGAACTCCAGCTTCAACATCATTAGCAGAGGGTGCAACTGAATTTTAAGCTCAGTGGAATCATTGGATGTTTCTTAATACTATATGCTGCTCACTGAAAGTCGTAATTTACTTCTATCCCCATATTTTTTTATGTACACTGTCTTGTACCTTTTTAATAAAAAAAAAAAGTTTTTTTAAAGGAGTTTGTGTGTTTTTTTCTGATGAGTCATCCAGGTGAGTTTCATATCTGTTCAACTGATGGAGATGCTTGAATGGTCACTCTCTCAAGGGATTAAATGAGCAGGAAAATGTGTACTTTTAACTTTTAACTTTCAACTTTTTAATTTTTGCATCGCTGGCTACCCTTTACTAACAAGTTACTGTAATAATTATATAATATGATGACAATGATTTTAGAAATTCTTTCCAGAAAATTATGATATACACTGAAAAATTTCTAAGCCAATTTGGGGAAATAAACATCTCTAGTACAACTAACTGCAACTAACTGCATTTCTATGAGCACAGTTTGTATGAACACATCCACACAATACAGAAATTTCCTTGAGTGCTTTTGCCATTAACTGTATTTCCAGATTAAGAGTGGATAAAACACACACACGTGCTCAGACATATGCAGAGAAATCTCAGCTGACACATATCATTTTGTCTTTTCTTTCATGTGGCATGTCAGTGATGTGTGTGTGTGTGTGTGTGTGTGTGTGTGTGTGTGTGTGTGTGTGTGTGTGTGTGTGTGTGTGTGTGTGTGTGTGTCTTTGTGCAGAGGTGTTCCGGATGAAAATTGAGTGTCAGCCACAGTTCAGGTAGCAATGAAACACTGAGCAACAAGTGAAAATCAAAACACTGACAGCTGGTCCCACACACAGACTGGATAGTTCACTGTGGAAGAGTTAGCACAGACAAATACAAACTGAAAAGGAACACAGATGAGGCAGATATGAAAAGGTGACAGACAGGGCAGGGCAAGAGAGTGAAAAGGAGAGACAGAGTACATAGTTACTCTAATCCTGAATTTTCAAATTTGGTTATGAATATACATAATTGTGGTGGAAGTAAAGCAACAATGGTCTTTAGTGTGATATATCAACATGTTTCCACAAAAATAAATGTCTTTCTCATTACTGTCTGTCTCTGATTGATATAATGGTGGGATAATGATTCAACCCATATCCATTCAGCCCAGCTGATACATGTCATAAACGCTAAAAGTACAGTAAATTAGCTGCAAACACTCAACGTTCAAAAATCACCATCATCATTATGTTATTTAAAAAACACTTAGAGAAGGGAAGGGAAGCTTTGGTGTTTTTCCACCTGGCTCCTATTTTCCCATCATTTTAGGTCTAAGTGACTAATGGAGACAACAATTTTTGAAACCGGTCCAGCATTGAGCGAGAGCGCTTCAGCCAGCATCCGCAAAACAGGCTGCAATGTTATCGTTGGGGGCAACTGCATCCATCAAAGTACGTCCACTAAAAGCTTGTTTTTGCCAATGACAGACTCAGATTGTTATTATAAGTGTCGGACAAAGAAGGTAAACACAGGCACTTGCCACCTGTAGCAATATTGTGGCTAACTTTTTAGTTTCCTTCCAGTTTTATATGTTTTGCACGGATGAATATGTGGGTGTAATTACTCACAGTTATGTGTTGAAATCACTATTTACTCTTTACTGAGCTATCATCATTTTGCACCATTACTAAAACTAATGCTGTAACTGTCTTTACAGATTTACCAAATGTAAAGCATGGTATGAATGCTATGAACACTACATTTGTCATTCAGGTTATTCATTTTTGAGGATATTATATAGTGCATAGCTTTTACATTTATAACTCAGACACTAGAATAAAATGATGGAAAATCGGACACAGTCTCTGCGTAGTCTGTGCTGGTATACAGGAAGTGTGTTTATCTTGCTGGCAGTAAGACGGGTGTTAACATTAAGAATTTCTTTTTAATGATTAATGAATCATTGTGTTAATGATTTAATTCTATGTACTTATAACACAAGACAGTAAATGAATGTTCATTGTCTGTTGTCTCTGAGCTCACGAGATGATCACGCATGAGCATATATGCACAGAAGCAGCAGAAAACAATGAGAACATGCACTAACAAGTGTTCATGTGCCCAAAACATGATCTCTGCCTCCCAAGGACTCAAAACATTGTTGAATGCTCCCTTTGAAAAACTTAATTGGATTTAAAAAAAGTACAATGTTTTGAGCCCAAACTGGCTCTTCATCACACACACAGGTATCAAAAAACACAATCTAACAAGAGAGAGATATTTATTTATTTATTTATTTATTTGGTATTGATCCTATCCTATCTTAAGTATCAATACTTAAGGTATCAATCCGCCGATCCTACCATATAGCTATATTCAGCCTCGTTATATGAAACTTTGCCATTTTTTTGAGCTTACCTCTAGTCTTAATCAACTAACTTGCTCACTATTGACAATAAAACTCTTTCTGTAACCAGAAACCTGTGAGGGACAATTAGCATTTCTGTCAAATCAAGGTATTTGCAACTTTTGAAAAAGCCTCTAATGCATCACAGTGTGTATCAGTCAGCCTCTGGCGTGTAACACTGAATCAAAACACAACAATCTGTCAGTCTCTGTTTTCGCAGTATTCAGTGGGACATTGGTTGAAGGCCAATGAATACATGAAGAACTTAAAAGTTGGTTGGCCCATTGAGTAACTTGAATAAGAAATGAATTGCAAGTAAAGGGATGAAAGATAAAAGAGGGATCAGAGAAAAGAAAGACAGTCGAGTGGTTTTAGCAGCAGGAAAACATGTGTTTAATGTCTGCAGGTCATGGAAATATCAAACTCTCTCAAAGGTCTTGACCCGGGCAAACATGAATGTCTGAAGCTTGCTTCACACTCTACATCTGGAGGATTTGTTCTCGTAAATCTCTTCCTCTCATATTCTCAGACACACACTCACTCTCACACACTCCCTCCATCCATCCGTGGCCTTTCATGTATCAATGGCTCCATTGATAGGCTTGCGTGAGTCTCTCTGGGTGGATCCTGCTTTCTGGGTTCAGCCTTCCTTCAGACATCCTGACCCTTTCCACAATCCACATACACACATGCACATGACATCATGCACGGATACAAAAATGATCATTAATCAGTCATTATAAATTAATAAATTGCACTCTCCTAATGTGGCCTTTTTAGGCATTTAGCTGAGATGATGTTAATCGTAATGCTAGGCTAAACTGACACCTGTACAAGAAACTTCTGTTATTACTCTTTGGAATAATGTTAAGTTATATAATCAGGAGATTATTAATACTTTTTTCCCAAAAGACATTGGGAGCCAAAGATAGGTAAGTTTGCTCTCAGCTAAATGCGTACAAACTAAAAGTTAATGACTTTTTATAGTGGGTTTATTATTTAGGAGAGGCAGCCTACTCATAGATAAAGACAAAGTTGCTGTATTATCCTGTTTCAGACAGGAGGTGGGCAGAGCTCCAGACATGAGCTCAGAGGGAGACTCTCTTTGGTGTGGTGGGGAGGTGAGGGGTGAAGATTTGTGGTGTCTGCAGTACCCAGGTGGGGATACAAATGCATGCACGGTTTTGTAAATGTCTATAGCATCATACCTGTGCTCATACGCTGAAGAAACACACCCACCCACATTTATGCATGCACGCACTTGCACATTTTCTATTCATCCACAAACAAATACTTACACACAAATAACCCACACATACAAAGGAACAGCGTGTGATAGTTTGAGAAGCAGACTTGCAACTGAAAGGATGTTGGTTCAAATCCCTTGAAAGCTCAAACAAGTGGAGGGAAAAGTGACCTCCGCTGGCTTAAAGACTCTGCTGCCATTTTGCAAGACACCAAATCCTCCAGCTGCCAAGTGGCCGACAGCAGAAGACTGTGGTTTTACCAGGCAGATTCCAAGAATGTAATTTATCTTTTCCCTCAGGTCATTACTGTAGAAAAGAATCTTCCCTTAGTCAGCTTGTCTGGTTAAATGAAGTACACATCATGTCAGATTTTCCCTTCGTATTGTCTAAACTTCGCTGTTCCTAGTCCTGATATGTCTAAATAATTGTCTGTGTGTACGTCTATTGACATGTCTGTATCCATCGTTACACACTATACAGCCCTCTTACTATTTATAGACTATAATAGTCTTATTATGATGCATCCACAGCTGAACACAGTCTGTCATTATCTGCAATGACTCACACAGCTTCCCCCATAGAAATGATAAAAAGGTATAAAGGTGGTAAGATATGGCTTTCACCTTTACTGTTTACAAGGATTAACCAAGTGCTTTGAGTGCCCAAACATAACCATGAAAAAGCTTTGTAATGCTTTAATTGCTACGAGGGAGATTGTATGGAAAACAAAAGGAAACATGTGGTCCTCACTCTCAAAACCTCGTAAACACTCATCATGCGATCCAGTCATTCACTCCACCGTTACTCTTCCATTATTCCATTAGTCCTTCCAAATTGATATAATAATCCAACCTTCAAACAGCCCACATATATTTCTTAATATAATGATCTACTAGAGTTCACATCAGTTGAAAAACAAGATAATCAGAAAGCTCCTCAGTTCAAATCAGATTAGAAAATTTGACTTATTGGTCAGTTAAAGGATATGTTCACAAAAGTCTATTGTAAAACAGTAGTCAGGTGCACAAACAAACATTGACAAATGTAATCACTTGTCCTGTTCATGCTGGCCATTAGAAGATCCCCTCATAATGCACTTTCAATGTAAGTAATGGGTAACAAAAGTGTATTTCAAAGTTTATTTCAAGCTAAAATGAGGCTTCAGCAGTACAAATTAGACAAATCAATTCAATATCCTTCAAAGTCTTTTCAGCGCCAAATTCCCTCTTTTTGCTACTATACCTCCGCTGCTGCTGAACTGTAAATGTGGAAGTGATCCACTTACGGGTGACGCCTCATATTATCCTCAGATAAACTTCTAAATACATTTCTGCTCAAAACAAGGACTGTGGATTTTGTGGGGATCTTTGAAGGGGATCTTCTAATGGCCAGTATGAACAGGAGAAATGATTACAGTGAACAAACCTTGTTTCAATGTTCATATGGCCATCTGACTATTGTTTTAAGACAGACATGAAACATTGTGAACCTATCCTTTAAACACAAACATGAATGATTTTATTACTATTACTATATCTAGTAACAAAGAGATTGATCGCCAAAAAAGCCCTCAAACCTATTGTTGTAAAATGTTGATTCAATATGACATTGATGCTAAAAATTATTTTAATGGTTAAGTTGTACTATACTGGTGTGCTACAGTGAAGCTTGACAATAAATGCATGTGGAAGCTTGTGAAAGAAGTCAAACACGGACAAAGCCTTGACACCCACTCACTCAATTAAAAAATAATACTCATCTACATGTGGCTCATTCTTCTTACAGTCAATGACTTTGGAATAACATTGCAATAACCTGCATACACCCACCAACTCATCCTTAAGACAATTTGAGGAAGTGGAGATGATGTTTGACGGTGGTGGACCGAGACGAAAAACAACACAGATCTCCTTTTAAGGAGTCTTTCCGCTTGCTGCCTGAAACTGTCCACTACCTGTGATATCACTGATAAGGAATTCTCCACAGGCGAGACTGCAGGAAGACTTTAGTTAATAAGTGACAATATGTGACAGCAACTTACTAACCCCTGTACCACACACAAAGGCACATACACACACCGTCTCATTTTGTATATCAGTCTTTCTTTCAGTATGTTTCACACTCACACACAGACAGACATAAAACCACATTAATGTGTGTAATGTCTCATATTTTATGTCAGGCTCTGTCTGTCCCTCTGCACACACATACACTCACTTAGGAGATTGTTACATACACTTGAATCTATTCCCTGCAGCCTCACCCTTACCTAACCTTAAATGATAAAGCTCTCGATATTCAAGATCCACAAAAAGACAAAAACAATAACGTGCAATAAAGTCTATCTGTCATTACTCTCTGACTTTCTCACCGTGTCTGTGGCTACAAGCCTCAAGTCCAGTGGTTCCTCCCGAAGACGTTAAGCTTTAGAAACGGTCCACAAATTTATAGTTTCATTTTTAAAAAAGGACTTAAGTTTTCCTAACACTGCTGGGTATTGTAGTTTTTGGCGAACCTTACTTAAGGAATAAAAAGTGTTTTTGACTATTTTCAAGATTTGTTGCACTAGCATGTATTTGCCACAGCAGGATGATGTATGTGGGACTGATTTGAAATAAACTATAGTGCTTATGTTCATGGTAATGAAGGAACACAGTACACCAGCGTGGGTCACTGATGTGTTTTCAATAGTTTTTGGACAATAATGTTGGTCAGTGGCACATAGGAATAAGTTATATGCTTTGATTACACAGAAAAATACTTGTCAGTAGATCAGGCGGCTGTGGCTCAGGAGGTAGAGCGGGTCGTCCACTAATCGGAAGATCGGCGGTTTGATTCCCGGCTCCTCCAGTCCACATGCCGATGTGTCCTTGGGCAAGACACTTAACCCCAAATTGCTTCTGATGGCTGTGCCATCAGTGTATGAATGTGTGTGAATGGTTAGCTTCCTCTGATGGGCAGGTTGGGACCTTGCAGGGTAGCCCCTGTACCCATTCAGCGTGTTAATGTGATTCGTAGTGTAAAAAGTGCTGAGTGGTCGGAAGACTAGAAAGGTGCTATACAAGTACAGTCCATTTACCATCAAGTCATTGTTGGTTTTGGTCTTTTTATGAGATTATTTGATGACCATCCCTTTAACCCCTAATAGCTGGTGAGTCACTGACCACATTTATGACCCCACAGGATGATATCACAAGTACACAGTCTCTCACGGGTGCACATCTCGTACCACAATACTCCTCCTCACAACCTCAACCCTGACTGTCACAGACATCTCTGACTCACCTTGATGACATCACCGCAGTGAGCTCAGTGTCCTGCTGGACTGAGAGAGGATTAAACCTGTGGTATGCTGCTGTCACACTGGTCACAGGGTAGCTTAAGATTGACCCCACGGGGCCACTCTGTGTGGCTCAGCAGATTAAAATGTGTGCCGTGCTGTTGGTGATGTCATAAAGTTGAGCTGTGCTCATGACCTATATTGTGTATTGTCTTTCTTTCTTTGCTTTTTACCTACCTTTACTTTGCAGCAAAAGTGTGAAAATAAATGTTTCAGAAAAATTTACATCTTTGATATGAATACAATGAATACATTTGGGATGAAGAAAATGTTCACGGTGCACACTGCATCGAAAAATTAGACTTTTATACAGTTACAGCAGCGCCCCTTTCCAGAAACAGTGAACAAAATGTTGTTAACACTGTTAATGGGGACTATTTCTTCAGCAGAGAGTAGCTCCATTAAAAACAGTGACATGTATAGTCATTGGGGGTAATTGAGAAAATGGTTTCGTCTTTGTAATTTGGGTGAGCCAACCTTTTAGATACACCGTATTGTTGTAAATGCGTGTTGGCTGCTATGGAAGGAAAATCCATCCTGTTTATGCACATTCCAAAAACTACAAAGGTCATACTTTGTCATCTTCCTTTCAGGAAAACAGATTTGAGGCTGGAAATGCCCCTATGCTTTCTCATGAAAGTCTGGACTGTTCTTTAGAAAAAAACAAAGGCTTCTGATCCCATGGCAACTTTATCAACAATCAATTGGAAGTTTCTTTATTTCCTTTATTAGGGAAACCCCAATGACGCTCCATGGCCATCATAGCGTGACAAGAGGTCTCAACATAGGGAATGTGAAGGGAGGCACAAGATGGACAGGAAAAAAATACTGCTGTCACATCAGTTTATTGTAATGTCCTTTTCTTTTTTTACCCTAGCTATATTTTTCTTGTGAAAGTACTGATTAATTTACAACCTTTTAACTATCTCTGATGATTAATGAAATAAGGGAAAACTATTGTTTGACTTGATCTTTGCACAACTTTGCAGATGGATCCTGTAACGGGGGGATTGTGTTTGCCTCTTTTAATTTTAAAAGGTCAAATGACAAAAAAAAAACTACAGTTTGCACATTCTCAACTCTTCCTCTCTTACCCAGGTAGATTAATTGTAAAGTGAGAGTGGGTGCAGTTGTAGCTTCTTGTTCAAGAACATTTAAGCAGGACAGCATGATTGTTACACCATAAACACTCAGGTGGTAACCGTAGATGTCTGGACCCTATCCCAGATTTAACCATCTAAATTTAAGCTTCTCACCAGACTTGCACCATAAAATATTTAGTGAATGTGACCTAGAATAAATGGAGCGAAGCCAGATCAGGCAGACAGTGAGCTTGAGTGCTTCACTTACATGACATACTCTATTCACTGCAACATATCCAACGCACCCTTTTGCAATAATTCTGTCTAATTTAAGTGGTCATTGCTCTGCTCTTTTGTGCTACTAAACTACTGCGAATATTTACTGCTACCACTGCTGGTGCTCACAAAGCATTTCCCACCTTCACCCTTCAGTCCACCTGTAGGCTCTGAACTTTAAACTATGTCCTTGTTCCAATACATTCTATACTACACACAAGTTTTGAGTATGTGGTGTGTTCACCAAATTAATATCAGTGGCATTTCAAATAAGTTACTCAAAACGTTGGTACTAAAGTCCACTTGATTTTTGAGTATGCCGTTGATTGTCCCACAGTGTAATGTATAAAGGAAACAGAGGAGCTTCCTGCAAAACATTCAAAGTAAGTTAGAGCCAAGAAAGTCTTGGAACAGAAAACAAGTATTAAAACTTCTGAAAAAGCATTTTTCTTTCTCTTTGTGAGGTTTATCAAAGCAAAGGAAAGAAAAGATTTCATTTAAATCCATTGGCGCACATATTGCATCATTACCCAGTAGTGGGCATTGCAAGGTTTAGGCTATAAATGCATTAGTCGATGCTATATACTTGTCTCTATACAAATAAATATAAAATAAATGTTAAATAAATATTTCTTGTATGCAAATAATATAGTTTGACAATGAGTATATATTGTATATACTATTAGTATGTAGTATGGAATAGGGAAAGGGCTTCAGTTCTATCATCAATCATCACTCCCCAGTCTCTGATGTAGTGAGATTGGTATGGGGAATGATGAGATCAGAGCTTAGCTGCTAAAATGAGCTCTGCACATATTTTTGCCTATATGTATGTTTGACTTGCACTGGATCCTGTAGAGACAATGTTTTGTTCAAATATATCCTGTAAATTTATGTGCGGTTGAGTGACAAACAAACTCGAACTTGAATCTGTATTCGCTTTTCTTTTTTATTTAATGTTCCACATGAGTTTCCGTTCAAGAACAAAACATATTAATCTAGGTCTCGTATTTTTAAAAAGAAAAGAAAAAGTTCTGTAAATAAATCGACATTGCATAATGTGAAACCTATGTACACACCTGCAGTACAGCGCGTACGTACGATATGTTACTGGTGGATTTATTGTCTGCTGTCTGCTAGGCTTTGATAATAGCTGGTGACTAAGAGAGTCTGTGTGTGTGTATGTCTGTGAGTGTAAGCAGTGTGTGTCACCGTCTGTGGGTACCCATGTCTGTTTGAAGATTTCACTCTCTCTCTTGCCCCATCTTCCTCCTCCTCCTCCTCCTCCTCCTCCTCCTCCTCCTTCTCTGTGTCCCTTTTCCTAACCTCCCTTTGTCACTCTGCTGGACTGAATAACAAACAGCCCCCCACGTACACACATTTCACTCTCACTCTATTTTTGATCACATTCCAACTCAGTGACTTCAGGCCAGAAATGGGAAAGCCTGTATGTGTGTGTGTGTGTGTGTGTGTGTGTGTGTGTGTGTGTGTGTGTGTGTGTGTGTGTGTGTGTGTGTGTGTGTGTGTGCGTGTGTGTGTGTGTGTGCCCATGACGTCAGGTATTTGTTTGTGTGCTGTGGTTGTGTCTGGGGCACCAGCTTGGTAGATAAGCAGGGTGGGAGTCTGCATGTGTGTGTGTGTGTGTATGTGTACGTGTGTGTGTGTGTGTGTGTGTGTGTGTATATGTGTGCTATGGGTGTTGAAATGAAGAGAAGAGGGAAATGCCAGACATGAAAGAGTGCAAAAAAAATGTTTCTGTTGAAAGTCAGTGGAATTGGCCCCAGGAGTGATGCGCTTGTCAACTTTATAGACTCTTCATTGTTGAGCAACTGATGATTGAGTGTATTCCTATTTCTCTGTCCCCTTCTCCGTCACCCCAGCCAGAGGAAACTGCTGCATAATGATAACAGACTCGGAGACAATGGGTTCAACAGGCGTAAATACACACACATACATGCACAATACATACACACACATTATGCCGGTGAGGCTCAAGGGTCAAGGGTCCTGCCTGTGCTGCTGATAGGCTCCAGACCTTCTGAAATTATTTATCAAATATGGAACAATCCGGACATACCAGCTGCATTTCTGAGCTCTTTTTTTTCTCCTAAAATGACCCGTTGGAATAAAGAATTATCCCTCTCCCTCCCTCTCCCTGCCTGGACCTTGTCTGCCCAGTGATAAGGTCAGATTGGGTTTATTTTGGGCTGCTTGCAATCCTGCAAAGAGTCTTGAGGGTTTCCTTTAAAAGCATTTTGTTGTGTTTTGGGGGGGCCGGTCCCTCATCAGGCTCCTTCAGTTCCCTCAGTGAACAGACTGAGGGAAAACCTGGCCTCTCTATCTGAGAGCTTTGACCTTGACTGGTTGCTTTACCTATGTATGTATATGTATATGTATATTTGGTTAATTTTGAAAGAATACATTTTCCAAAATCATATATCCAGCAGACACAGACATTTACAGCAACACTTGTAGCTACTTGCTTGAGTTTATATGGCTACTGTATGAGTATAGCTATAAATATTAGACAAGACAGGTAAATGATGTGCACTGATGTAAGGATGTGGATGTTTAATATAAAAGGCAGTCATGGACCATGATGAATAACCTGTACCAAGGTTTTTATCCCAAAAACTTGTATGTCTATTTCCCCTCATGCTCGTCTGCCTTAATATTTTATTTCACATGAAATTATGACATTAGATATTTAACATGCTCAATACTACAATAGGAAAGAGCTGAGCTGCTATATTCATATTGTTTGTATCACTTATTCCCCTATTCTTATCTATGTTTGTGTTCTTACTTGGTTTTTTTCCTGGCCAAACTGTTTGTTTTTCTGGTAGTAGCCCAATTTCTCTGATCTCCGGGCATCACCCTCCCGGAAGGCTTTTCTTTCTGAAATGAAGCAATACTGTGATGTCCGACAGTTTTAGACTCCGGATGTGACAAAACTCCGCTGTATCTTTGGGGAGTAACATCATTTTAAATCCTTTGGTGTCTGAGCAGCTTTACTTTAAAAGGCAGTCCTGCAGGATTTACTGACTTGGTTGGGAGTTTGGTTTAAGTGTGTCATCCATTCATTCACCTCTCATCCTGTAATTTCAATAATAGTAGAATTTTAAGTTTAAAAGTTCACAGCAAATAGAGTAAGATTTTTACACTTATGACTTTACTTTCACCCTAAAAACTGAATTATCAGTTGGGCTAAATGGTGCTTGAGGATCTTTTACACAGTGTAAAAGGCCTTTTCAGCTCTTCAGCTTCTAGTTATTCACGGCCAGGTGGCTCCACTGTGTGTCAGCAGGCTTGAACAGCAGCTGAGGGGAACAGCATACTGTATAGTTGTTCACCACTCGGTGGCGCACTGTGTCCTCTTACTGTCAGAGAACGAGACCGGAAACAGTTTGAGTGTACAACATCATCTCTGTGATCGTGTACTATAGAAAAAAAACCCAAAAACAAAACTATTTCCTGGTTAAAATGAAAAATGTTAATCCTAATAAATAATCTTTAATCATTTGAATTAGAAAACCATACACCAATCAGCTTTGTGAGAGAGCTCATTATATTGTCTTCTAGTGGTAATAATAACAATAATAATTTAGTTTAGATGTATGCAGATGTGTTAGTGTAGTTGAAGTGTGTATGTGCACATGCTGTGTATTTTATGTGTGATTAAGTTAAAGTGGGTCTGTGAGTGAGTCAGTATATTACAGTCATGTATATGGTGTGTAGCCTGTGTGCTATTGACCTAAAATATTCTAAAAATGTTCTTGTGATTTTAAAATTGACTCTTGAGAGATTAGCCTTGAGCCAAAAAACATCTGAATAAATAGAAATAAATAAAAATCATAATAATATGTTTATTGAATAACCATCAGCGAATAAAAATGAAATTAACAAGATGAGTCAGAATGAATAAGAATGAAATACTGCCTAAATCATTTTTTTTTAAAATAAAAATGAATTAATACTAAATAAAATAAAGATATTTTCTGTCCACAGTGATGTCCACCTTATTTTGTAAACCGTTGCCGGTGTTACACCGTACTTGGTGACTCATCAGATTATATGACCTGAAGTGTGTGAAGAAGTACTCACATCCTTTACTAAAGTAAAAGTATTAATACCACAGTGTAAAAAAACTTAATTTCACGTAAAAATCCTGCATTCAAAATCATACTTAAGTAAAAGTATAGAAGTTTTATCGGCTAAATTTACTTAAAGTACTACAGTAAAAGTACTAATTGTGCAGAAAATCGGGTTGTGAGTGAAAATTGCTGCTTATGCTTTAACTCATCAGTATTAATGATGTACTTTGTTTTTTTGTTTTTTTTAATATATCAGATACTTTTACTTAAGTAAAGGATGTAAGTACTTATTCCAATGCTGCAGGTCACAGAATCTGATGAGTCACCAAATACGGTGCAACACCGGAAGTCTTTACGTGTTTTCTGACCACTAGCTTGACGCTGCTGCTGCTGTCAACGTTTGTAGCGGCGTAAAGCTCCGAGCTGTCACAACAAGCGTCGGTCTGTCTCGCTTCCTCACAGCTCACGGCGATGCAACCCACGTCTAGACTTTACTTCGTGGGGAAATATATAAATTAAGTCACTGGAAGGTGAATTTGTTCCGAGTTGAAAAGAGCGGAGATGTTTGTTTAAACGGAGCTTGATGTGGTCGTAAAGACTGAGTGGAGGATTTGCTATCATTCCCTGACAGAATTTGACAGTTAACCGCCCGGCTGGCTGTTGGTTGATGCGCTGTTTTGTTTTCTTCAGCTTCGACAGACCTCTCAACGTATAAAGAGGTAAGTTAAGGACACAAGAGTACAACAACTCATGCACCTTGTTGTATGCGTTTGGTAACTTAGCTGTTAAACATATAAAACAAGTTGTTTCTCGGGCGGTGATGGACCACCGTTAGCTGTTAAGTTAATTACTTAACTAGCTGTTAACGTAACGTGAAGCTACATTTCACAGTTATCTTACATTTAAAATTAATGTTTTACACACATGGTTATTGTGCTTCTAACTAAAATATGTTAGACTGCTCATATCAACTTAATGTGGGCATTAACGTCAGAGTATTGAGTGTTTAAGTATATAATTTTGTATATTTTCAAAGCTGGGTTAGCTAAGGTAACGGCTACTTTATACACATTTTATTAAGATATACTTAAGTTTTTTAAGTGTGTAAGGTATAAAAGAAAAAGAAACAGCCATGAATTACCGGAACATCCATATTCGGAACAGTATTCAACAAGTTTATGGTGGAGTATTTCTTATTTTTACTGTATTTTTACTGCACTAACGCTAATGCTAACCAAGTTATGTCTCTCAAAAGAGGAGCGTGCTGTAGTATCAGATGCAACTGTCTTGTGCAGTCGTGTTATATGTTGTCACTTCTTAAAATAGGTTACACTAAACAAAGGCCAATCTAGGTCAGCTATGGGATGCCAAATGGTATCCAAGGACCACCTGGGGTTATTGAGGGGCTTCATTGACAAATGGGGTGAAGCTAAACTGAGGAGGAGGTTTACTGTTTAGTCATAAATTTTCAGGCTCCTCACTGTTGCATTCACATTCTGTGGAAAGTTAATATTTAACAACAACAGTATTTATGTTTGACTAAATCGTACCAGCTGTCAGATGTAATGGGTGTTTGGAGTTGGAGGCATGAAGATTTGTTATTTTAAGTTTGAGTCTGCCTAAGGCTTTGTGATAGTGTAGTAGTGTTGTTTATTGTCTTTTTAAGTGAACCATATAATGAGATGAGTTGAATTGAGTTAACTTTATTGGTGAGTTTAGAGCACAGGATGGACTGGACAACATTCAATGTAGCGTACTAGTAAAAACCATCATATGAATGAAACACTAAAATACACAAAAAGATATCAGAACTTTAACAAATAGTGCTAGTCAAAGTAACACACAACTGTGTGTGAAGGATCACACAATAAAATCCGAGACTTCCATTGTAGTCCTTGAAGTAATGACAACAAAGATGCAGGATGCAGTCAGCACAATAAATACCTATAAATCATCATCATCATCATCATCTGTAAAATAACTATAGTCAAAACTTGAAAAAACTAATTAAATTTACAGTTAGTTGGGGGGAGGTCATGAGATAACAAGACTGAGTCTACAGCCATGTTAACAGCTCTGTGAGGTTGTACACAGGTGTAGTGATGATTAGAGCTAATTCCTAAGGTTAAAGTGCTAATATGCTCACAGTGACAATGCTAACATGCTGATGTTGGGCTAATGTAATTTTTACCATGTTCACCAGTTCTTTGATTAGCATGTCAGTAGAGCTGCAACATTTAGTCCATAAATCGATTATTTGATTGACAGAAAATGAATTGCCTTATATTTGAATCACTGTTTTAAGTCATTTTTAAAGAAAAATGACCAAATTTTCTGGTTCTAGATTCTTAAATGTGAATATTTCCTGGTTTCTTTAGTCCTCTATGATAGTAAACTGTTGGTTGGTAAAAATAAAAAACAAAATTTGAGTCTGTCTCCTTGGGCTTTGGGAATCAGTGATTGACATTTCTCACTTTATATTGGCCTTTTATAGACCAGTTAGTTGCAGCCCTGCATGTTAGCATGCTAACATTTGTTACAAAAGCTGATGAGAATGTCATAAGTTTTGCAAGCATGTTCATGAACAAAGTCTTGAACAATGATGATTTAATAACCTGATGACAGTGCTAGAGGAAAAGTCACCAAAGTCAGTAGGATTCATCCTGCGGGGACCGTAAATCACCGTAAAGAATTTCATGGCAATCCATCCAATAGTTGAGATTTTTCATTCTGGACCAATGTGGTGGACTGACTGACTAAGATAACAACATTGCCATGATCTCTAGAGACATGCCACTAGCACAACGAGTTTAGATGACTGATATAAAAGAGGGCAGTGACTTACAGTTTTTGTTAGCCTGAGGGGCCCAGGCAGCAGAAGAGCAGGCCTCTTAGCCATGAAACTCCCTGCCTGAGGATATACCTCACATGTACCGCTGTACTGTACATCAGTAGAGGAGAGAATGAGTGACTGAGAGAAAGTAATGTAAGCATCTGGTTCACATTGATATAAACAGACCTTATTAGGTAGCTGCTCAGCTAAATGGTAGTTAGTGTTTTCCCTCCTGCTTTACAAAGAGCTTGAGGGTTATTTGTTTAAAACCAGTGCACACAGATGACTCATCTGCTCTGTATGACTGAGTCACATTCCACTGGCGCTTTCCTAAAGTTAGCCGCAGCACCGTATCGTTTGCCAGTCATTTTTAGTTTGATGAAGACTAATTTTCTGCATTCCTTTCGTTTCCCCACTCCTTTCCACTACATTCATGTTTTATTTCCCCCTCAGCCCATTCATCCCTTACGCTTTTTTCTCTCTCCCTCTTTTTTTTATCGTTTTTCCATGCGTTCTGAAACTGAAACTTAAATTCCCTCTCTGGCTTTTAGAGCCACAAGACTAAACACGCACATTCCCTTGTTTCATCCGTCCTCCCCTTTTGTCAGTTCATCCCTTTTGTCCACCATTCTTTCTTTCATCCCGGTCGTGCTCCCCCTGGCTACCTTTCTCTCCAACCTTCCGGTGCTTTTGTCCCAATCTGCTCTAGCTCTTTCTCCCTTTTTTCATTACCTCCCTTACTCCCTGCCAGAGTCAGTGGTCAGGATACTCGACCGGTATCAGCGCCCCGCCCCGCCCTGCCCTGGGTAAACACCACCATCATATCCAGATCTCCGCTCACTTAGATAGTGATCCGATTTATCCAATCACCAGAGTGGGTCCACCCTACATTGAATGGTGCTCATATGATATGAAATATATCACTTGTATCTGTTTATAGGTAGATAAATGACCCAAAAATCCTGTAAGGGGATGTGAGATACCAAACGGACGACTGAGGCAACTCACTGATGTTCAGGAGACAGTTTCACTCTCAAGTTTTGCTTCTGATTCACTTCCTGTGCTTCTCTACTGCTGTCCCTCTTCATGATTAGGGCTGGTAAGATAGGTGTATTCTTCCATGCGAATCATTTTAGGTGTAGCTGTACTGTCACATGCTTTAAATGTGATTTTAGAGGGTTAGTGCTCCCTGCGCTGAATGAACAGCACCTTTTGTCTCCTCCTGCACGTGATTCCCACAGGAATATGTAGAGGTTTTCCCTCTTTATACTGGGGGATGTTCCTGTCTCGCTGAGATTTGCTTATTCATGGCTTTACAGACCACTCATTTACACATGGAGGCTTCATACCGCATGGACACATAGAGTAGAGTAATGCAGGAGGGACCAAGGTAAAACATGCTTTCTCTACAGCCCTTTAGTGCAAGAACAAGGCTCTTAAAATTGAAATCTTGCATTCATTTTGCATTCTGTTCTAGGAAAAAAGAAGGCTCTAAGTGTGAATGAGCAACCATATAATGTAATTTGCTTGGAGAGCAAGTGCATAGGATGATTAGGAGGAAACAAAGAGGGTAGGCTGAAGAATGTAGGATGCAAATAAACATTTCTACAGTATTTCAGTGGGATTGATTGTCAAGGAAAGAAAGAAGATGAGAAATAGCTTCGTGCAGGGGTGTCCTCTGCTCGGACAAGGAGGGGGTTGGTATGCTCAGGAGGGGGGAAAAGAGCTGAGCTAGGCTGAACTGAGATGCCATTTAAAATGGAAGGGAGGATTCGAGGGAATTACAGTGCAAACAGCTCACTTCTCCGCACTCTCAGCTAAAGCCTCTTGATACTTGATGACGAAAGAAGCGCGAAACGTGTGAAAGAGCGGCATTTGTCGTCGTCGTTGCCGTGGAGTCAAAATATTTGTGACCCTTGTTGCTGTTTACTGGTTTTATGGTTATG
Organism: Thunnus maccoyii; assembly: GCF_910596095.1. Taxonomy (NCBI): domain Eukaryota; kingdom Metazoa; phylum Chordata; class Actinopteri; order Scombriformes; family Scombridae; genus Thunnus; species Thunnus maccoyii. The sequence goes on along the minus strand of NC_056534.1, from coordinate 7,965,971 downwards.
ATAGGATCAGCAAACTGTTGTAATTTTACAAAAATAGCTACATTTTGTTGTGAGTTATTAAAATGCTATATTTGAGATGTGAGGTCTCTGATGGTAGCAGGAAATATGTTATGCACCACATTGAGGTAGCCACATCCTATTTTAATCCTTGTTTAATCAAACAAGCTAAGGAAAATTTTAAAAAGTTATATCTGTAGTTAATTACCTCTTTAATATTGGCTGCTAGTAATATTGGTGATCGAGGAATATAAACTAATCCTACCGTTTCCTGTATTAAAAATCTCACAGAATATGAGTGTCAGAGGATCATATGCAAAACAAAAAAGCAAGAACTAATTTACATAAACAGCACAGATGGATAGACACTAGAGGAAGAGTTATAATAAATACACTCTGTTATAACAGGCCCGGTGCTGCAGTTCGGCCTTTATTAACTGTTCGATCTGTGAAAAATGAAGATACAAGCAGTCTAATAGGCATCTTCATGTTTCCTTCAATATTTACAGAGGTGTGTCTCATTAATGGATGGTTTGCAGCTGGTGCAGAAACATCAGTTGCAGTCTGACGGTGTGTTTTCCTTATTTACTGCAAACAGTGAAAGTCTATCTCAATGGCAACCATAGCGATGGACTGCTGTTAGGTGTAGCCATGTGTGATGTTACTGTTATTGCTTGTTTATATCACCTAGACAGCTCGGTGACATTTTCATCTTTTTTTTTCTCATTTTAGTCTGTCACCAAATTTTCTCACTTACATCAGACAGTTAATTTAGCAATGTTTCACATGTGTGCTCAGGAAGGCCTTAATGGAAAAAACATCTGAGTTGTGCATGAGCGTGATAGTCTGCTAATCAAAAAAATAATATTTAAAAAAGATCTGATGCATTAGATTAAGCCTCAACGCCCTTTTTGAGACTGGGGGTTTCTGTGCGTGCAGTGTTTTCTCACTGACTTCCTGTCTCTATCTGTTGGGTACGCACCGCCGCAGCTTCCCTTTCTGTCATCTTCTGCAGCTCTTGTCAGACGCACAAGCTAGTTCCTGCTCCTCTGTAGCTTCGTCTCAGGCTAATGATATCAGAGGGCTTATTCTGACTTTCGCCGGGTTAGTTCCTCTGAGACCCAAAGTCTCTTTTCACGAGGGATCCCACACAGTCGGTTGCAGAACCTACTTAATTAGAAGACTGGATCACAGAGCAGAATCTAAAGGTTGGTGGTTTTTCTGATGACGTGAAGTCAGACAAGACAGCAGATGTGGTTGTCATAGAGCCAAACAACACCCAGTGCAACAGATAGACTTTTTTTTTCACTTTTAATAGCTTGTTTGTGTATCATAGTGTTATCATGTTATGTTGCATAGGCAGAAAAACTCAAAGATGTCAAAAATGTTTTTAATCCTTCGGGGTGACGAGTCTGTGTGTGTTTTCCTTGATTTCTCAATGTCACGATATGCACCCTAGCCGGCTAAAACGTTAAGTCGTAAATCAAACTGCTGCCAGTTTCAACTGAAAAATAAACTCACCTGTTTCCTCCACACGGAGGTCAAACATAAAGGAAAACTTCAGAGCTGCATCTCTGGAGCCGTTCAGCAGGAAAGATAGTCGAATGAATCACCCTCTGCTCAGAGCAGTCTTGAAATAGTAATATGAACATGGATAAGTTCAGGATGTGTAGTTTTCTGACAGTATCTGTTGAATTCAAACTTACATCTGCTGCATTTTTGTTGGAACTGAAAGTGGTGTCATATCAATACAAGAGGACACTAGTCACTGTGATTGTAGGCACAGCAGTTCTTTGCAGGCTTTATATGAAATCTATGTGTGATTGGAAGAAAAATACCTCTCACAACAATAATAACAACAAAATAATATGGCCTGTATCATGTTTTATAGTTATCTTGGAGCTATAATAAGTAAATCTTTGGCTTTTCTATTTACTAGTTATGTTTGTCTGCTGCATTTTCTTCAAACTCATTTCAGTGGTGAAAGTTTGCTCACCACAGGTTCAGGCACAGCAAGCAGTAAAGCTCGTGAGCTGTGGTTTATGCTAATCATCTGCACTGTAAGAACACATCGGTAACCAATGAGATGTCTCGGTTTAAACCGTCTGTTACATAATCGTTGTGATGGCAGGGACTTGGTGGATACTTTCTAAGAACAATGACCACAATGTAGTGTACATTAAAGAGTCCTTCTCTCAGGTTCTTGTCATCTTCATCACTTGCTGATACTTTCTCAAGATTTTTTTTCATTTTACATATGCTGGGTCAGTTGAGGTATGCAGGGTTTTTGTCACTCTGAAGTATCGTTGTACTGTATATGCTATGAATGTGCCTGCTCTGTATACGTACAGTAGTTCTTTAAGCTTTATTTGTTCTAATGCTTTCGTTTCTGTTTGCATGTTTGTTTTGTTTTGTTTTTCACACGAGCCCTGTAAACGTGTGAGTGTTTCAGCAGATTAGCTGGATTATAGACGGCTGAGATTAACTAAGAGAGCATCTGTCAGAGAGATTTAGCCTACCGCTTGTATTATTACTACCTTCACTGCATCAATTCCCACCACAGCTATTACTGCTGATGTAATAATTTACTACTAATACAGCTGCATCTGCTCCTATTACCACTGCTGCTGTGACTGCTGTTACCTGTTGGAACTATAAGAACTGCTACTATAGATACTACAACTTTTAACTACTTCAACTATTACTGCAGCTGTTATCTACCACTAGCTACCTCAGGTACTGCATTACCTACTCCTGCTGCTACTATTACTATTATTACTAGGGCTTTACTAATAATAATTTTCATTATTAATTAACCTGTTGATTATTTTCTCGATCAATTGATCAATCGTTTTGTCCATAAAATGTCAGAAAAAAGTGAAAAATGCCAGTTATAATTTCTTAGAGCCCAAGGTGATGTCTTCAAATGTCTTGTTGTGTCCGGTCAATATTCCAAAATCCAAAATTTATACAGTATAGCTATACCATCATGTATGACACAAAAAGCTTAAAATCCACACATTTCAGAAGCTGCAACCAGCAAATGTTTGGCATTTTTCCTTTAAAAAATGACTATTGATTATCAAAATGCTTGCCGACTTTCTTTCGATCGACCAACCAGTAAATTCACTAGTGGTTATTGCTCTTTTAATCATTACCATAACTTCCCACTGCTGCTGCTGATGCTACAACCTTGCTGACCACTGCTACCACTAACCACTGTGCTACTTTTAGCAAGGCTGCTGAAACAGCTGCTCCTTGTACTAAGTAAGAAGGGTTGAGTGGCATCATTTTTAGGCAAAGACAAGCATATTTTAAGATGTGTGCACATATGTGTGTGTATGTGCAGGGAAAGAAACCTGAACTACACAAAACATACAACTACTGATGATTATTAAACTTGAAGTATGCCTTCCTTGTTATTGGCGATGGTGTGTTGTTCATACAACTTGTACTGTTAGGTCAGAAATAGAGTCACTGGAACGACGGCAAGAGAAATCAGAAAAAAAAGTTTGTCTGTGGTTTAAATCTTTGTTTGCACAGTGCAGTCGCCCTGGAGATATAAATACTAGTCAAATGTAGTCAGTGTTTAGTTTCCTATTGTGTGGGTTTGTTCTTTCGTTCTGTCTTTGTTTGTTTTGGGTTTTTATTTTTAGAAAGATGGATTGTGTGACACATTTTGTCAGTTCAACATGTTATCCACAGGAATTGTTTTCACAATTTTAAAAATAATGTGTCAGTTTGACCTGAAGGCTTCAAACCATAAAACTGAAATCATAATGTGTTAATGTTGCAGTGTACTGACCACCCCTGGCTCACATGTACTGGCCAGAGGGATTATGCAAGTTTCCTTTTTTACTTTGAATACTGATAAATCATGTCAGTGTAATTCTCTCTCTCTCTCTCTCTCTCTCTCTCTCTCTCTCTCTCTCTCTCTCTCTCTCTCAGTCATGTCTCGTAGGAGTTCTCGCCTGGTGTCCGGTGGCTACTATAACTCAGATGAAGAATCTGACTCCAGTACTGTGACAACCATATCCTACCGTGAAAACCCTGTCAAGTACGTATCTGTGTGTCTGTGTCTCATTTGCATTTACTTGGATTTTAATCAATAACTCTAATTCTCTTTTTTCTGTCTCCTTTCCCTTTTTTTGTCACGCTGTTTGTCTCTTTCTTTTTTCTTTTTCTTTTTTTTTTTTTAGGGTTTTCAAGAAGAAGGCGGGAACCCGTAAGGCCGGCTCCCGTACCTCCAGTAGAGCCAATAGCAATGCTAGTTCACCCAGCAACGAGTCGCCTGTCACACCAGGTGGGTATGATGCTAAAAAAAAAAACAATACAACATCCTGTCAATGCATGAGTGGTAATGACATAATTTCCTGTAAGTATAAAGGTTATAATAATAGAATGAATGGAACAGTGCTTGGCCACTTACGTCAGGGTCATTTCAAGATACTGTTTTTTATAATCAGTTAATAATTTAGGTCTTTTATAAAGCAAAAACGCTTTTTCCACCTTCTCAAATATGAGAATTTGCAGTTTTTTTCTGTTTTTATGTTGTAAATTGAATATATATGGGTTGGCGTTTTCTCATATTTCATAGACTCAAGAATCAATTGGAAAGAGATATTAAGGGATTCATTGATAATGCAAATAATCCATAATCCATCTTCACTTTTCTGCCTCTCAGGTCCGGGTCCTTCTCCCTTGACCATCCAGTTGCAGCCGACCATGAGGACCGTACCCTACGTCGCTACCACGGCCACCCCTCGGCCCGCCCTGACCCCATCATCCCCATTATCCCCATCGTCCCCATCGTGCCCGTCATCAACCCGGGGTCAGACGCCCACTCGCTGCCCGTCGGTACCTCCAGAGAAAAACTCCTGTCCCGGGCTCTGCAGCTCCAGCAGGCTAGGAGGGTTACATCTCCGACCCAACCACAAGGAGCTGAATCAGAGCAGCATAGACAGCTCGGGGTACTCGTCCTCTGAGGGCACTTACAGGAAGCCCGCAGCCCCCATCAGCACTCCCAGTAAAATCAGCAGTAACGGTGTGGCTCCCAATAATGGATACAAAAGCAGAATCAGCAGTGCCTTCTTTAATTTGATGGGTGAGTGCTGGAGTGTATATTCCCACAGGTCCCTGAAATCCTTTAAAGTTTGTTAATTTGAGAAAAAAAGTCAAGACTTTGAAAGTTTTTGAAAGCAGACATAGACATGGATCACTGAAAGTGCTTGAATTGATATATTTTGTGCAAGAATAGAATATTTTTTTGCTGTGCTGTGTTAGAGAAGGCAAGAGACCACATAGTCCGTGAGCTTCTGTAAAGCTGCTAGTTCACATTATAAAAAGTCTGTGTTGTAACAATAATTAACCTTGATCCATGTCTCAAACTATGCCGTGTTGGGTTCTTGAATTGGAGGGAATTGGGCCTGGAAAGTCCTTGAATTTGATGTTAAAAAGATGTGGGAACCCTGGTATGTGTGTTTGTATGTGTGAGTCTATGTATGACTATATGATAATCATATGTTTCATGTGTTTTGTGCAGGATCAATCTCATTGATGGCCGCTGCAGCACAGTCAAAAATAATGCGTCTGGCAGCTTTAGGTATGTACATGTTTAAGTTTGTGTGCATGAAAATTTGCACATATATGTACAGCACGTACACGCTTGTGCTTGTTTTACTAGCATTGTTAAGTATGTGTCCACCCTCCCACGCATGCCTGTACATACTGGCTTTCACATACCAGTCGGTTTGTGTTTTCACAGTCGTTGCATGTGATTTGGCTTCGGCTTATCAAAATCCCTGCAAATCAACTTTTTTCTTCTCTTTCCTGCAGCTAATAATGCGTCATTCAGGAGGCTCGTGAAGAGGGCTTGTGGCCTTTTTCTCCTCCTCCTCCTCATACTTCTCTGTAAGTGACACGAACATTTAACATATTCAAGTTTGCATGTCCTCTAGCAAATGTTTCATTTTGGAAACACCTCATCATTTCATGGTTAGGCTACACCTTAAATTGTTAGAATCTTGTTGTTTTCCTTTTTTCATATCAGACAGAACAACAGAAACACCATTCTTCCTCTTTTCCTCCAGGTATTTGGTTCCTCCTTCCATTGTTGAACTCTTTCATCTCTCGCATGACTGTCGCAAAGAGCGCGTCACAGACAAAACCAAAGAGTCAACCTGCTACCCCTGTCACCGCTCCTCCTCCTCGATCCGACACTGTGCCTCCTAAACCTTTGGTGGTAAGGCTCAACTGCACATAATCTGCATACAGTACAGGGAACAGGGAAGTACAGGGAATCCATTAATTTTGGAGTAGGTTTCAGTCTAGGTGGACACCCTTTCAGCAGGTCATGTGAAGGATTTTAGAGAGCCCCAAGTACATGACAAATTTATTAATATCCCTATTATGAGGCCCACTCAGTATATATACTGTAAGCATAATGACTGATTGTAAATGGAAGACTACAATAGGTGATAGTTCTACAAAAGGTTATATAAGCCTGCTCTGAATCAGAAATAAAAAATAATACATTTTCTCAGAAGCATTTCCTTCAGACTAATAGCAATTTACTTTGGGTTTGTTGACATGAACATTTTGTCTTATTTGTCCCTCCAGGATTCAGCCTTTGTGTTTGCTGCTGTCGAAGCGAAGACGCAGCGTATTCTGGTAAGAGACAGATCATCTGTTGTTTTAGACTTTATCTTTTACAAAAATAAACCAGCTTAATATAATAACAAAATGAAGGAAGTGATGAAAGTAACTGGCTTGAACAAAACATGTTGATCTAAATAAAATATTTTACATTTATAGTTCATCTACAATATGTGTCTTTTTGTAGGAGGAGATGCAGCTGAAGCAGGGACACCTTCTCTCCCAGGTGAAAGACTTTCTGTATTTTTCTTTGTCTGATGTTATTTCTGCCTCCTCTCAGTCCCTTCCATTCCTTGTTAACAAATCACCTCTGTGGGCGGTGGGAGGTTCTGCATAGTTAAGTCAGAATGGATGCAAGAACATTACAGTCTACCAAAAAATTAGCTGTGCAACAGTAACACCTAGTGGTGGTGATGGAGAACTGCAATAAAACACAGGCTGATGTTTGCATGATTTTGTTCCTTTATTATTTTGTTCTGTGTAACTTTATAATTTGCCAAATATTCTACAATTACAGCATTTGAGGGGTGTTGATAAAACACAGAGGCTGGTTTAACTAGAAGCATGTAGGAAGTGTAAATCATTGCCAGCAATGAACAGTTCTCCAACTTGCTGTTACAGCCAAAGACATTACTGACAATGTAACCTCAATGGAGTTTTATTTAGTTATTAATTGTATATTGAAACATTTTTTGCTCAAAACTCTTCCCTGTAACCTCGCTATAAGTCTAATTAACCTTACAATTTCTTCCTTTCTCAGATGAAGGAGGGAATAGAGTTGGACATGCAGGGTATGAAAGCCAAGCTGGAGGCCGTGGAATCGGACAGTCGGCTGCGTCTGGAGGAGGAGGTCGCCGGGCGGGAGAGGCAGATGGCGGCTTACCAGACAGACAGCCAGTCTGCCATCAGCGGTCTCATCCTCAAGATAGAAGCTTTAGAGGCCCAAAATGCAAAGGTAACAGAGCTGATACAGATGTACCCAACTTCTTAAGGCAAGACAGCGACATTCATTAATCCTGTGTCTTATCTCCTAACCTGACCTGTTTTCTATGCATTATATGATTTTAATGTGGCTCCCTATTTTTTGTAGCTGTCTCAGGAGTTGTCGTCCATCCAGCTGTTGCCTCCTCCTGCCCCTTGTCCTGATACCAGCACAGCCCCCGTCCTCAACCATCTCACCCCAGAGCTCCAACAGGCCATAGAGAAGTGGCTCACTGACTACATCAGGGTAGGCAGACAGATAGATACTGCAGATAGACCCTAAAAGCTATATTACCATAATCATAGCACATAAAAGTCTGTTACTGTGAGGTTTATAGTCTCTGTCATATTGTAGCATCCTTTAGTTTTGGATTAGACATCTGGAAAATGTGGTTAATGATCTGATTTCATTGTTGACACGTGACTTGGTGTCTGCATCACTACTCACAGTGTGTTCTGTATGTCAATATGAATCAGGAGCAGGATATAATCAGGCTCGGTGAAAAAGGAGGCTGCTCGGACTGTGGACGCCCCATAGCTGACAAAATGGCCGACTTTGCCCTGGAGACTCAAGGTTGGGAACATCTGCATGTCACCGCCACTTGGCTTTAGTTACCAGTATTGGGTAACCGGTTTAATTCTCACTGGGGCCACCCTCGCAAAAATCTATGATCTCAGTCTACTGTTTTACCCGAAATGTTTGGACATTGTTTGTGGCTGTGAAAAAGTGATGATGATCTATTCATCCATTAGTTTGTTTTACAAAGCTTAATAATCATCTTGTTTCGCAGGTGCCAGCGTGATCAGCACCAGGTGTTCTGAGACATATCGTATTCGTTCAGCGTGTGTGACCCTGTTTGGATTCCCGCTGTGGTACCCATCTGAAAGCCCACGCACTGTCATTCAGGTACAATAATCATCTCCCACTCTCTCTATTTTCTTTGTATCTTCTCTCTGAGGTCATCTTTCCTTTCTGTCCCTCCATGTCTGTCTTCTCCTCTTTTCCTTCTCTGTGTTTCAACTTTGTTGGTAAAGATTATTAACAGTTTTAGCTCTACTAACAACAGCTTCTCCTCTCTTCCTTCCAGGGTTACCCGGTGCTGCTTCCAGGGAAATGTTGGGCGTTTCATGGTGTCGAGGGGACTCTTGTCATCTCCTTGTCTCACCCCATCAGGATAACTCATGTGACTCTGGACCACCTGCCGCGCTATAACTCCCCTACCGGCCGCATCGACTCCGCACCCAAGGACTTTGAGGTCTATGTAAGTGGTCCCAAACTACAATCTGTTAAAATTCTCACATTGCATTATTTTACAAACATATTGCTATCCAAGCTGCCGGATGCTATCAGCTAATAGCAGCTTTAAAAAGCAATCCTCGCAATTTTTTTCTTTCAGTCATGATAATTCTGGTTTGAAACTGCAGATCTGTTTGTTATCCTCTAGGCTTATTGGTTGTAAGATTAAACCTTGGAGAAAAAACTGACGTGCATCTAACTGCATCTTTCCCGTTCTGACTCTGAATAGTCACCACTCTGACGTAACTGTAATTTCTTTCTCAGGGGATGAGAGATGACGTAGAAGAAGGAACGTTGCTGGGGACATTCACTTACGATAAGGATGGAGAGTCAACGCAGACGTTTAAGCTTCCTGTGAGTTGAAACTGACAACTTTAAAAACATATTTACAAAACCAAAAAACAGGGCGTGACACTAATTACTTCCTGTCCTATTTAAAAAATGCAATGTTAGTGTCGGCTCTTGTTGCCTTCATCTTGAATGTCATGATGTTTACACAGTCTGATGTCTGTTTTCTTCTATCTCTTCTATCTTGATCTCTCCTTCACTGCTTTCCTCTGCACTCTGAACTTTTTGTCTCTCTCTCTGTTCTTCTCTTCCTCTCTTTTCTTTTCCTTCCTTACCTCCTTCTCGCAGAATCCCAGTGACGAGGTTTATCGATTCGTGGAGCTGCGTGTCCTCACTAACTGGGGTCACGTGGAATATACGTGTGTTTACCGCTTCCGTGTGCACGGAGTGATCGCCTCCACATGAGATTCACTGACGGTGACGTGACAGCTCATTCCCACATATCAGAAAGTGCATTTGCAATGTTTTTTTTTTTTTGTTTTTGTTTTTTTTTTTTTTTAAAGTAAAATGCAGTTTAGTGAGTTCAGGGTCAAATGCTACTGAAAGAAAATGTTTGGTGTTGACAAATGTCACTCCTGTGTGTCAGCTTTTTATGGGATCAATTCCATGGTTTTGCTGTGTTTTGAATTGTTTATTGTTGAAGTGACAAAACTAATAAGTGGTTTTCGTGCACAGTTTAAAGTGTACACAGAATGAAGTGTGGAATTTGTTTCTAAAAACCAAAAATCTACCTATACCTAAAATCATTTGAAAGCATAAGGTTCTGGAAACTTTATGCTTTCATGAGCGTGCCACAAAATAATTTTTAACTTTTGTTATTTGTTAATTATTATTGCTACTTATCAGGTATTTCCTGCTTCACATTTGTACGGCGTACAATCCCGGTAAAACAACATTTCATTACATTTTGCCAATGAGCAGCTGCGGTGGAGCAGGTGAATGTTAGGCACCTTACTCGAGGGTATTTTGATAAGTGAAGGGAAGGAAAGTGTTTCTCATTCACTTTTTTGACCCTAATTTACGAGATTGTTTTAGGAGTTTTGAGTGGCAACAATTTGTTACAAGCTTGTTCATATAAATCTAGAGTGTCATTAATATAAAGTGTCATTAATAAAATTCAAACGCTTATTTCTGACATCCATTTTTGAGCAACAAAATGAATTCCAATATTTCATATCTTTATAATATAAAGATCTTGTTTGTCAAGTCAGGACAGGATGTACCAATCCTATGAACAATAAGTAGAAATTATACGGAGGGCAGCAGTGAATGTTTTAATCAGTGTTGTTTGTTAATGACTAGTTAAATTGGATTTAATATTCCTATAAAAAGAAAAATATATGCAGCTTTGTATCATGTATTATGTTTCTTCTTTTTAGAGTGTCGTTACTTTTGAGTTTATGACCGGTACTTGAATACTTGAAAAACTCTTTTTCTAACTCTTTGGAAAGCGTCATGTTGATTCCATGACGTTTGTGTTTCTACTTCCTTGTACATAACACTTCAATTTTGTATAAAATACAAAGTCAGGAAAGAAAGATGTTATTTATTTGGTAAAATGAGAATATTAATGTAGTGACTTAATGTGTTATGTCTGTGTTGTAGGATTGTCTTGCTAATATTTTTTTGATTACTTTCCAAAATGCTAGACACATGCAAAATTATTCAAAGTTTTCCATTTATTATCTCTAAAATGTAGAGTACTTGTTCTCTTTGAGTGTTCATATTTGGTAGTTGGAGGACTAAAGTTACACAACATCCCAGGAAAATTGGTTTGCTTCCATTTTTTCAAAAGTTTTCTAAAAATAAGTGTCTTCTTTTCTTCTTTTAGTGTTAAGAGAAGACCTTTGAGTTCACAATTATTGTTTGGACAGCACAAAACAGAACTCTGCCGCTCTGAAAGTGTAATATTTGTATTCTTTGTTGTTCAGTACATTTTTTTTCTTATCATGAAGTGCACTAGAGATGAATGCAGGTAAAATCCATCATTTGTCGCTGATTTCCTTTATTAAATATAGTATATGCTAGTCTTAAAGAGGCCATATTATACACCTTTTCTGCAAGTTAACGCAGTTCCCTTGGGTCTTAATAAAATGTCTCTGACATGCTTTGATCAAAATACCACAAGGATCAAGCACCACAGCAGCTTTCTCATCCTGTCTAAACAGCCCCGTTCAGAACGGCCGGTTTGAGTGTAAATAAACTTATATTTTGCTCCAATTTAATTGCAATAAACAGATCAAAGGGATGCTGAAATAACAAATCATGATGTAAATTTGTAAATCAGAGCTATCTAAAGGCATAAATACAGCAGCAACATTATTGCTTATACACATAGATATCTACATGCTCTGTATTATTAAAATCATATAAACTCACCGGCATTTAAGATGTTTATTATTGATAACAGCAGCTGAGGTAGAGTGTGACTCCGGTGTTAGCTCCGGCTAAGTTGAGAGGCGAGATTTAAGACAAATCCACTTAATCCTAAAAGTTTAAAAAACAAACTCCTCCCGCCGGTAAACTGCTCCAGATAAGAGCGGAATCGGGTGTTTATTCCTCTTCAGCTCTGCTTCTCTGCCGGCTCTCTCCTGTAGAGTTCACCGGGGCTCATCAAGGGCGAATTTTTCACCCTTAGCTTATTTTAGCTTGGCCTAGCTTTGCCCAATGTGATGTAAGAAGGGGCATCAAATCTGAATGGCTTGTTGAATCACATGAGTACAGAGCAAACCAGCCCACACTAAACTGACCAGGTGGTCTTATTTCATAGATTGTGTGTTAGTAGGCACATCAGAGACCCAAATACATACGCACAAGCACTGAAAAAGTGAGTTTTTCATAATATGGCCCCTTTAAAGAAGAGGTAGAAAAAGAGACAAATGAGACAGAAGGATTTCTTTGTTTTCAGACCTGTTGAATAAGAGGACTGCAACAGGAATTATATTTGTGTCTCCTCTGTGAGAAATGAAAGTTGCTGTTTGAGTTCTCAACAAGTTTTGTTATATCTAAAACAAATGACAGTATCATTTACATGCATTTTAAAAAATGAGTATTGGCATGAAATTAAAGTTAAGTCTGGGAAAAAAATGTATTTATTATCTGCTTTATAAAACATACATTGGTGAGAATGAAATCCTTCATTTTAGTTTTTACTTTTTTCTAAAAGTGGATATAAAATATTTGTCTAATTTGTGCAGGTTACATGAATTTATAATGAGTGCATTTCATTTTGTATTTAAGCTAATGATTGTAGTTAATTCAATGATGTTGGTACATTTTTATCATTTTTAATTTATAATTTTACTTTATTCATTAAACATCTTTGTTATGTACAAGCATTTATTATGATTTGCAGCTTGATTACAAATCTGTTCCTCTTGGTGGAAGTATTTTTTATAAATGCATTGATTACAAACTGATATGCTTTTGAGATGAGGAGGATGTGTATTACTATATGCAGTACAGTATATTTCCATCTTATCCACTCATGTTACGTAAAACAGATGAAATACTTGTTTTTATATTTGAAAGCTGTTGAACAGACTGTACAGCCGTTCTGCCTGTAAGACAACTTAATGTAATGACCGCCCATGGCCACTGCCCATGGCGTTTTCCAGAGTATTTGACTACCACTGTCTGATTAAATAAACAAAACATTGTGACATACTTTTGTCATTGCATGATTTTTTGGCCATAACTTTGTCATTACAGAGCATATTCACAGACATGACGATGATATATACTGTGAGCTCAGCCACACTTCTAAGTAATAAAATTGGCCCATCTGTGTTTGAGTGGCATGCTTTATATTAAAGTTACTTGTTGGCTCATCAGTGTCGATTTGCATACAAACATTTACATGTGGTACAAAACCTGAACCTTTACATTTTTCACTGATAGTAAACTAAATATCTTCAGGTTGTGGATTGTTGGTCAGGACAAAACAAGACATTTGAGGACGTTATCTTGGGCTTTAGGAAACATTGAGAAACATGTTTAACCATTTTCTATATTGACTAATCAATTAATCGAGAAAATAATCGACAGATTAATCGATAATGAAAATAATTGTTAGTTGCAGCTTTGATATGTAATACGTATTGCAACCCTACCATTCAGCTCTTGCCTTATTTGGCTCTCCGTGTCAGGAAGAACAGACTGCTCTAAACTTTTGCCAGTTTTTGTCTCAGCAGAAGAACCACAGATAGATTTCATCTCAGGCAGCTGCTTGGTCCGGATGAGATAAGACAGACTGAATGAAACTACCCATGTAGAGAATTATGTAGGTCACACAGGCAACAACTGAGAAAGGCTTTAAATAATTGGGACCAAACTGCTTCAGTAGGAACTGAGGGGAAGGTAGTAGATGTTGACCAGCACAAGTGTAGTCAGCAGCATCTTAAATGTTCACTTTTTGACTGGATTGACCTCCTTCCTGCTGCACCCCGCCCTGGCTGGTGGAGGGACCTGAGAATCAGGATGTTGCAGGTTAATATGATCATTATGTTAGTGCTCAACAGCACCAGTATGACACTCCACTTGAACAGTGGGGAGAACTTCACAAGTCCACAGCAAACAGCAGTTATAGAGCATTCACCACCAGGCACAGCCACAGTCGCAACTTGACTCGGCCCTCCTGCTCGGTTCAAACCTCAAGCCAGGAAGTTAGCAGTACTCAATGAGGACCAAAAGGCAGAACAGCCGCCATGTTGAGTGTGAAGATCTCAAGGTCTCGTGATTTGCCTAGCAGGAGGCGTACGACCAGAGCGTTGGTCGGCAGGCCCAGTGGAGGAACCGTCACCACTATGGGTAAGAAGTATCTTTCTTGTGATGTTCTGGTTGGTGGTTTCGATGCCCTTGGAGATTTCCATCACGGTGTTTGAGCTGAGGTTGCGGTTTGTACAGTTTGCTGCTTCAGATCTACAATGTACCTTTCTATTTGCCTTTTTTCCAGCTTTTACAAAAATCTTGTATAACTGGTAACATGATCAAACAAAACACCAGCTTGTAAGTTAATAACAGCTTTTTTATTTTAAGTTTTATCACATATCCAGTTGCTTTTGTTGTTCATGCATGTTCACATTATGTAACCATGTTAGTGCAACCACATCAACCTCTACATTAAGCTGGCTGAGTGATGTAAAATGTTACATAACACGCAGCATTATTAATGTAAGTGGATGTTTGTCATGAATTTGCAAGCTTGTATTCCCAACAGATTTTTTCTAAAGACTTTACACAGTCTGGGCACGTTAGTAACACCTTGCATTAGATTTCTCATTTATGCATACCTTGCATCACCTGTTTACTGAACACTGTACAGTTGCATCAGTGAGATAAAAAAGAAACCTTACGCACAGACCTGGGATCAGCTTACTGTTCGTTCCCTAACTAAAGCCATAAATGAGAAACATGAAAAAAGCAACAGCAGCCCAGTGGCTTGGGGAATCTTTAAGACAGAGGGCTGAGAAAAAAATAAAATGCAACAACTGGGAACTTTAACTTGACCACACTACATTTATGCAACACTACGTTCTGCAGGCAGGTTGTTCCACCGTCAGTACAACTAGCTCTACGTCTAACACATGAACACATGGCCAACCACATCCAGCCCAACCTAAACACGCCTCTTTGCACGTATCCAAACCGTCCAATTGCTGAAGTCCTCTATGCAACTCTATTTTGCATCAGTAATACTATGTTGACGTTGAACTGCCATTGTCCCACAAACTGGCCCAATCCAAAAGTGGCATTAGTCCCTGCAGAGGGGTTGGGGGGAAGGGGGGTGGGGTGTTTTTAATGCTCCTGGTCCCATTGATCTGCTGCTACATGCAAGAAAGTTCTGGTTTCTGCAGCAAGTGGAGACACCTGAGGACTACAGGACAACCCGTTAAGGTAAGATGGGTTGATGTGATGTCTGGTTCCACTGTATAACCTCTGTAAGGTAGTTTTTATGGAGCTTTTGTATAGACTAAATATTATATATATGAATAAATAATGAGGTTTTCACATTTTTGTGCTTCAAATTTGAGAATCTACTTTTAGACCATGAACAAAGACATTTTAATTGCTATGACAACCCTGTGACTGGTTATAACAGGCACTTTTTAGAGGTCAAAATGAACAAAAATGAAATGTGGATAATCAGATTTAACCTTTCATGCATCCTTTCTTTGTCCAGTATCAGCACTTCTTCCCCACAATGTTCAACGTCACTCTGAGCCCATCCACCAACCTCTACATGAACTCTACCACCCCCAGTGAACCCAGTGGACGTCCTCCATGGTACCAGTTCGCAGTGTGCGCTGTGGCCCCTTATGGCTTCATTTTCTACTATGGGGTCAAGGTGTTCAACTTGGCGGTGGGAACACCCTGTAACGTCCTGGTCATCTGGCAGATCGCCAGCAAGAAGAGCGACACAGCCACGTCCGACATCTTCATCTTCAATCTGGCCATCCTGGATGCCTACTTCTGCCTGATGACGCCCATAGAGATGGTCAACCGGTTAATACTGGGTGACAGTCGCATCTGGTACTTCCAAAGGTTCGCATATGGTCTCAAGGATGTAGCACCACTCTTCTTGGTGAGTTTTTGTACATAATACATAACACCAGAGTATGAAATGATGTGTCTTTAATTCATATTATACTGATTAAAGTGATATAGAGTGATAGCTCTCTGCCTCCATAAAGATAGAACAATGTTTTTGCCACAGTGTATTTCATGTTGAGGACTTCTTTGAACCTTTGAGTGAAATTGACAGTAAAAACAGGCTTTTCTTGACCTGTTACCTGTGGTAATGTCATAACGGTTTGCACGTGAATGCAGAAAGGTCAGAGATGCAGCTCAACTTGGGTAAAAGCAAATGAAGGCAGCAACTTTTGCAGCTCTATTTTGGATGCAATACTGCTCATAATCCTGTCAATTTACATATATACAGTACATAAGCTTTGGTTTATATACAGTATCAGATCATATATCATCACCTCATAGCCTCACTTATATCCATGATTTTTAGAGTTTGCATTTTTTAATGAGTTGGCATATTTAGAGCTAAAATGACTAGTCGATTATGTGATTGATGGAAAATTAACTATTTTGATAATCGATTAATAATTTCAGCCACTTCTCAAGTTAAAATACCAAAAGTTTGCTGGTATCAGCTTCTTAAATGTGAGCAACACTGTAAATTGAATGTCTTTAGGTTTTGTGCTGTTGGTTAGACAAAGTGAACAGTTAAAATGTGTCACTTTAGCCACTGGGAAACTGTAATGGGCATTTTTCACTATTTTTTGACATTTTGCAGACAAAATGAATAGTTGATGAATCAAGAAAATAATCAGTAGATTAATCAATGATGAAATAATGATTAGTTGTTGTCCTAATCATATTTTAAACTCAGAGAAATCCCATGAAGGCATTATAACAGCTCCCTGCTGGGTTCAAACACACTGCCAGGGTGAGGGAGTTCACTTCCATGTGTTTGTACAGGTGGAGAGGCATAACAATCGAGCTTGGTTAATTTCGATTTTCTTACATAAACACATATAAGACAGATCAGAGTGCTGAAACTCTTGAGTACAAGTGTCTTGAGAAAGTTTAATCCGAGTCATTGGAGAGTTTTTGAAATGACAAAAGGTTCATTTTCAATCAAACTTTGTCCAGACACACATCCAAGTAGATTTTCTACCACTAAAATGTATCAAAGCATACTCCAACCTGATCTTCCCTCCCTGGTCTGCTGCTGCAGGTGTGTATCTGCCTCGACCGGTACATAGCAGTGGTTCACCCCGTACTGTTCACCGGTATCCGAGACAACAAGATCCGCATCGGCATCTCTGTGGTTGTCTGGGGCCTCATCCTGGCTTACGGCCTCACCAAGAGTATCCTGGGAGTCATGAGTGTCAACGAGGTCTTCAGCGGTGTCATCCTCTTTGCCTTTGCAGTCATGGTCTTCTGCAACATCTCCGTCATCTGGGTCCTCCGCCGCTCTGTGGCAGGAAAGGAGGAGATGCACCCGGTGAAGAAAAAGGCCTTCAAGATGGTGCTGATCATCCTGGCCATCATCGTGGCGAACTACCTTCCCCCCGTGGCGCTCATGCCCTTTGTGCCCTACTACACGTTTGTGCAGTTCCGCTGCCAGATCAGCATCAGCGTGTTCTCCATTATGGATCTGAGCTGCAGCATCGAGCCTCTCCTCTACATCACCAAGATGGAGCGCGTGGACGGCAGGTGCTGTGGACGGAGTTTTGCTAAGAATCCACACGATGTCAAGGTGTGATGGGGCCTCCAATTATAAATAAACGCCATCTTGGAAAAGTCTTTGAAAAAGGTGATTGGAAGAGAACCCTGCATGTACCACATTTTGTTGTTTCATGTCATATTCTCAAGAATATTTACATGTTTACAATGGAGAACAGAACAAATGTGACTAAATCTGACATTAAAATAAGAAAATTCAGTGAAACTACCTTAACAGAATCTGTCAAGATCAAGTTTTGGTGCCAACTATCAAAATCATAGCAAAAGAGTTTCTTTCTCAACTCACTAATTCACACCTTTACTTCAGAAATCATAAGAAAAGGCTAAAAAATAAAAAGATTTTCCTCCAAAAGTAGCTTCAGTACATCAGAATGGAGGCTTTCAAGGCAGGCTTTCTCCACCAAAACCTGCAACCAGTAGCTGAAATCCAGCTGGTTCATGGAAGCTTCTTTGAGGCGTTGTAGGAAACAGTGAAAGTCATTAACAACAGAAGTAGATGATGCAGAGGTAAAACTATTTGTCCACTTTAATGACAGCCTGGGGCAATGGCTGGTTTACACATCACTGATTAAGCACTTAGCCAGTCATTAATTAACCCTCGTAATCAGTAACGCACTGTGGGACCAATTAGCAGCAGTGCAATGAGTGAGCACACAGATTATGTAAGTGTTTAAAAAACTAAATATAACCCACTGTAATTAATTAAAGAAGACCAAGACAAAGAGTTATGACTGTACAAATGTGATTTAAACTCTCAAAACAATAAATGGCAGAAGACAGAAACCAGTTTTATCAAAAAATGATGTAAGTTATGTCTGTGGTTGAGTCTGTTTCTAAGAAACATTTCTCAAAGACATTTTCTTTTTTCAAAACAGTTATAGCATTTTAAATTTCAACATCTGATATTTAAACATCCATATATGAGGAATGATATTTGATATAAATAAGTTTATATTGATCAAAAGTTTATAAATTGTCAGTTTACAGTATATGTGTGAAATAATTTGATGTGCAATGATTTGTCTTTGCATCTCATATTGATTATAAAAACTGAATTTTACAGACGCTTTTATCAATTAATAAAAAACTGCTTGATATTTAAAATAAACAAACTATTGAGTCTCATTTGGTACATATTAAATGTCAAAATAAATGTAGAATGTGTACACAATCACTTATTTTTGATGATGTGTTATCTTTTATTCTGAGCTATAGAAAATGATAACTTTAGAAGATACGTTCTGTTCACAAACAGAAAGGAAAAAGTCTCCTAACAAAACATCAGCTGTTCTCCTGACAGGTAACACATCATCAGTTTATTCCACTTACAACTTCTCAACTTGCATCTTGCAGCCTCGTAACTGACAGAGGCTCATTAGAGCTGGTCTGAAATGCAAGTCACGCACGATTTAATCAGATCTCAGAACTCTAGTGGAAACAAGTCACTTTGCTGGGCACTATTCAGGGTTCAATGTAAAAAATTTTCCCCACTGGCCCAGTTGGTTAGTAGATCAGTTTTACTGGTCCCTTGTATATTTCCACTGGACCGGCAGCCAAAAAATGAAAATAACTATTTTACAGTGAAGTGATGTGTTACACAAATATGCAAAATATAAAATTAGGCACATATTGCCAGTAAATGAATGGTGTATAAATGCAGGTTTCTCTATATTTTGTGTAAAGCCTGATAGTGTGGAATACACAGAGAGAAGAGAACAGACTCCATGATAATAACGTTTCAACCTTGATTATAAACACAGTTAAACAAATTAACATTAACAACATCAATATTAACATTAACAATTAAATGCTGAGAGATCTGTAGAAATGTACTAACAGTGAACAGCGAGAGAAAGAACATAATAGCATTTGTTTGTGTTCACTCTGGGTCCTCAGGTTAGTTACTTTAGGTTTAAACCCAGATTAACCGCAGTTAAACAAACGGAGACGGAGCAACAGCTGTAATATCTACACTATAAGGGAGATGTCTGTGGTAGATGTTGAAGCTGGTAGGAGCCACAGAGATCAAGAAATATTAGTCTGTGACTAAGAACTGTCTTAAGATGTGAGAGGGTGTCATACCCTAGTGTTTTCAAAGTCTTTTCAAGTCGTCTAGTGTATGGTAGGTATAAGCCACATCCTTGTGCTGTGATGATTAACCAAAGATAAGACAGGTTTACAGGGCAGTAATGATTCTGACAGAAATGATGGTGTAGTGACAAAATAAAAATAGTCTTAGAGGAATGTGATTTAATGTTAAATTGGGGGGACATTTTCATGTGAGTTTTGTAAACATTGTCTCAATCTTGGATGCACCTGCAGCCTATTAATAAAGCAAAATAATTTCATTATACATAATTGGCGAGAATATGCTATTTTTGTCATTTTCTGCCCAATCAACACCCCTGAACCATGACTTCCTGTTTGCATCAGGACATTTTCAAGGTGTTTCTGTTATTTCTGACACCCCTTGTTAATTCCTAAAGGTTGAGAAGGATTCAAACTGTTATACTGATCATGTTAACACTTGAGTGAGTTTAGCACATGAGTAGGAATCAAACTATAAGTAACAGTTTTACACAGTAATTTTGGTGTGTACCTCCTTCAGGCTGTCCAGGCTGGCTTCAGGCCCGTCTTCTGAGGTCACATATCCAGGGTAAGTGGGGTGGAACTGGGGAGGTCGTGGTTTAGTTTTGTCATCTCCTCCCCCTGAAGATGAGGGTGAGAGCAGCGGGATCAACTTGGCATGAGCGTAGTCAATCTCAAAACCCTCAAAAATAAGCCCAACCCCCCAGGCACTCAACCCCTCCTCCAGAAGCCGCGACACCTTCCGGGTCGCCAGCACCAACCCCTCATAATCCTTCTTTTCTAGTCTGAATATATCCGAGGTCAAAGGTCGGCGTGGGACCAGCACAGTAAAGCCGGGGGAGTTTGGGAAAGGAGTGAGAAAGGCCACGTGACCCTCGTCGTCCCACACCCGCCACTGTTGCTCCTCCCCGCGAACAATGCGTGAGAACAGGCCAGGGTGAGCTGGATCGTCCCCGAGGAACGTCACATTGTGTGGGGCATCAGGGACCGGGAGCTTGGCTCGAATCTTGGTTTGGATTTCAGTCAGGCTGGGGTCACTCCATCGGGGAGCAGTCTTGGAGGTGCAGAATCCTGGATCGTGGGCATTGTGCTCCTCATCTCCTGCCAGGTGAGGGCGCCACTCTGCATCCAGGCCATGCAGAGGGAGGACACTGATCTGTGGTCACCAGGAGCAAAGTAAATGTACATAAAGTAACTGTGACACAGACTGACATGAACACAGAAGTAATTCAACTACAGCCAGTTAATGAGAGTTTTTACATTTGCTTTTCTTAACACAAAGTGGTTCAGTTATACTGGTACCTTCAGGAATTTAACAATCAGCTGCCTGCTGACTTCACTGCATACATTAAATTTTTGACTTCCCCTAGAAAATGGTAAAGAGTTTTCTGTTTCTGATTTACTTGTTTGCTATTTAAAAGAAAGTTTGAAAATTGAAGACGTAAGCATTACACTGATATTTATCAGTCTGCAAAATGATCATACAAAATAAGTAATTTTTCACAAAATTCCTCTTCAAATGAATTTTATATCAACATTCATTAATGGATAATTATAGTTCTGCAACGAATAGTTGATTAGTCTATCAACAGAGAATTAATCTGCAACTATTCAGATACTCAAATTATTGTTTTAATCATTTTGTAAGTAAAGATGCTGAACATTTGCAGGCTTGAGTTTCTCAAATATGAAGATTTAATGCTTTCCTGTGTCATACATGATAGTAAACTGATTATCTTTGGGTTTGGGGCTGTTGGTCAGATATAACAAGACATTTGAAGACATCACTTTTGACTCTGGGAAATTATAACAGGACATTTTATTGACAAAAAGATTAATTGAGAAAATAATCAAAGATTAATAGTATTATCAACAACTACACTTCTACCCCATGAGAGCTGTAACTGCTAATGGTGATGAGATCATTGTTTGTACCACCAAGAAAAACCTCTAAATGTTGTTTCAGAGGTTTTTCCACCATGACAGGAGCAGAATTTTAGGGTAATATTCGATCACTTGACATCAGAAGACTCCAATGCCAGCAAAGCTAAATCAGCAAAAAATAGCTTAAATCCTAAAATATCACTAACCTTTAAAACTTTCCACTGGCTGCACTGTACAGTAAACCAGTCTACTAGTCATAGACTTACTCACCTGGGCAGGTCTGTCTCTGTGAGGTCTGGCGACCAGAGCACACCTCCGAACCCCGAGCCTGTCGCACAGCAGCTCTGCGATGGTTCTCGCCCCCAGCAGCCAGGATAAGTATTCGGGCTCCTCCAGGTGGAAGATGCTGCCTCCCGGTCTGCCAGGATTGCTGCGCTCCAGGATAACAGAGCCTGGAGTCCAGGGCCGGGGATGAAGGTAGGCCACCAGCCCCTCTGACTCCCAGATGACATGACGGGGAAGCGTGGAGGACATTCTGCAGAGCCAGGAGCCAAGAGGGAAGAGGAAAGGATGGAGGATATGGATGAGACAAGAGTTTTTTTCCATTAAAAAAAAAAAAGGTACAGATTTGAGGGTATTTCCATTAAGTTACATTCTGAATGCCTATAAGACAAAATAATCGAATAAAATAATAGAAAAGGGGGCAGCAGTCATGCAGTAGATAGGTATTTTGGTAAATAATAATCATACTGTTTTGAGCATCCCCATACAGTCTGAACTGAGAAGACTTTTTTAAAGAATTTTAAAGTAAGGTTATTTTTGTTCTATTGTTTGAATAATTTTTGTCATATTTAAAATTAAGCTATGTGGTAGTGTTAAAATATGTATTGAAATTTAGAGTTAAGTACATATTCAGTCATTTATTTTTCAAAAACAGCTGCAGTTTGTCTAGAAAAAGGGAGATAATATTTCCTTTGGTATCTGTGTAAACACTCATTTTTACAAAACAGTTTTTTGTATGAGCAGCCGAAAAGAATGGAACTAAAAAGACTTAATAAAGATGGTTATTTCAGTTTTAGAGCTGATTGGCAGTGCCCAGAAAGCAAAAACACCATGACTATTTCAAGTTTAAACAAGGGTTTGTTTTTATAAACTTTCTAATGTCTGACGATTAAGTTTAATCATTGTTAATAATAATTCTAAAACCCTCCTTCAGTACATTCAAACAGCTTATCATATATTTTGAAGAACAACCACCCACTCAGCGTTGGTGGCAGAGGTTTATGGTGAGAATAAAATGCAAAATAAAAAAAGGAATTTCTTGTGTTGTACTCTAAAACAAAAAGGTTCACTATTTTTTCACTTTCAATGTATGACAAAAGCTTTTTTTAAATCTTTAACCCATAAAATCCAACATTTTTGTTTTTTTTTAATAAATAACAGGGTTGCATCATTATTTTTTTTTAGTCTTCAGGTTTACACGCTTTTAACATTTGCTTGGTTAAAGGAGGGAGTGAAATAATACTCTGTCTTGATAGAAAGAGGAAATACTGAGTCTAAATGATTAGATAGTTTTATTAAAGTTAATTTCATGTTAACGCTGCGTGTTGATGTTAAAGAAAATAAAGATGTGATAATAAATCAAATCAAAATTGCATCGTCTTGTACTTCTGAGACGGTCTCCAGCTATCTGTCAGTAGTTCGGCAGTGACACCTGTGAAACATCCTACGATGCTACAGTTCAGGTACATCAGATGAGGAT
Organism: Thunnus maccoyii; assembly: GCF_910596095.1. Taxonomy (NCBI): domain Eukaryota; kingdom Metazoa; phylum Chordata; class Actinopteri; order Scombriformes; family Scombridae; genus Thunnus; species Thunnus maccoyii. Next base: position 7,942,698 of record NC_056534.1, on the reverse strand, counting down.
CGTGATCATATTATTGATTTTGAATCAATCGTCGCTTATGTAAGAATACTGATCACGTGTGACTCAACTATCATGTGACTGTTGGTTAACAGCTGGAGCGCGAGAGCTAAAGCCGCAAAAAGTTTTCTGTTGAATTTATCTTTCACGTTTTATTTCTGACCTTATCTAAACCGGAAAATTACATGCCACTCGCTTTTTTATCAGCTCAGATAAATCTGTCGGAGTAAAAACTTAAATAAGATAACATCATGGCTGCTTATGTTCGTTAATTTTTACTGATATCGACTTCAACAAACGTCAAGTTGCACAGAAATACAAGCAGCTAAGTTATGCATGCCGATTGCACCTGTGGATCCAGCTGATTCAGAGAAAGGTTAGATTGACGGTGTATCTTCAGGTTTTACAGTTTAAAGACTGTCTCTCTGCCATAAACATCTACTTTTTGAATGGAGTTCGGCATAACAGCCTGGCCGGGAGCAGACCTTACTTTACATAGTTAGTAATTCATATAAATTTACCCGTCCTAGCTTACCTTCTGATAAAAGACCTTGTAAACAGCATAAAGTAGAAAGTTGGACTCAAACCGACCTGTCTTCTGTTTCTGTTTCTTCGTAGAGAAAAGTGGTGTAAAAAGCAGCAACAGCGATAAAAACGGTGACAGCGGTTCCGCTTCTCCACATCAGCCAATGCGGACAGAAACGAAGCTAACCGAACATTGTATTAAATAAATCATTGGCTCAATAGTCTTTAGTCATTCAACAACAGGAACTCCTCTGTGCATTTATGGGCGGTTGGCAAACCAGCTCAAGAATACTTTACCTCCACCTGCTGGACTGAATGTGAGTCTAGACTGATCTTATGTATTTTAATGGCCTATAGCAGGGATCAGCACTTACGGTAAAAACAAAGCCCAATATGTTCTATTAATTTCCTTTAATTCATTCAAGAATAAACTGATTTACATAGAAGTTTTAGGGTTGCATCTGAGGGCAGATTTCATAATTCCCATCAGTGAGTGAGGGCTCATAGAGTGACAGCAGCTTATGTTAATACTCAAAAACCGACTCATAAACATGAACATATCCTTTGTGTTACACTACAAGACTAGAAATGTAACTGATAACTTATCCAAACACAATAAACAGTGACCTGTTTCATTTGTGGTTGAAGTTAAAATATGAGTATTGACATAAATCTGTTCAGCTCAGATCAGCCAAATTATGTTACGTAGGCTTTGTTATTCATCAGGTAAATATGTAAGATGTTATGAGGTCAAATCTATTGGGATTTACATGAGTCTTGTGTTTATATTGTTATCTACTGTATTACTATTTATGAAGAGTCATGTGAAAGGGAAACTTCAGCTTTTTTTTAGAGGGCCAAATATTTTTGTCAGAGGGCCAGATTTGGCCCACGGGCCGCTATTTGCCTACCACAGGCTTATATTTCTCATGATGTCATCCCAATGATATTTCCTAATGTAGTGTTGTTTGTTTTTGTTTTAGTGCTAATACTGGTTCACTTTGTTCACCATAACAACTACATTCAGGCAGCACATGTTCAGTGGATCCTGATACAGTGTGCATAATCCATACAAGCACTTTATTAGGAACCTGTACAATCTAATGCAATCCAAAACAACACCTCTGCCGTAAGTTTCTACTTATAAGAACTACTTATACATTTTCAGTTTTAGTCAGAGAGGTGATACTTCTACTTTATTATTGAGGTCGTGGTGGGTGGTGGTGTGCTGTGCAGCTTTTTGTGTGAGCGGTAAAAAGAATCGAAACCTACATATGTTAATTTTGCAAGTATGACGAGACATATGGCTGCAGCTTAGGTTTGATTGTTATGGTTTTGGATCTGAGTAATACTTTTACTCTCCAGTCTAGCTATTTGTCATTACCACTCATCTCAAACTATAAAATGCAACAGAACATTTAAAGGAAATCGCAACAACTTACTCAGCAACTAAAAATATCATGACATAAATTATAATAATCACATTTATCCGCTGAGTTCCCTTTTTCACAATAAATCTTTGGTAATTTAATGAATTGTAACTTTGGGAATATGCACGACTAAAGCAAAATGGTATGATAGTGACCTGATCTCGAGACCGTTTCTTGTAAAGGAGGCCCTGTGTCAAAGTCTAGCTTTATGACCTCAGTTATTTTACATACTCCTAAATAAATTTGTGTTTAGTCAAATTACCACGATACCAGGATAATTCACAACGCACAAGAGAAGGGGAAGAAAGAGGGGTTCATGGGAGCCTATCAGCTCATTCTGCCCAGAGACTCATTAGCATGTTAATCCAACCATGCTGGTTCCAGCCCCTCTTGGGAGATCCAGAGGCATTCCCAGTCCAGATGGGATATAATATCTCTCCAGTGTGTTAAAACCTGCTTGATTTAGGTGGTCCATCACACATCATAGTTAAATGAATGGTAACCACTAGTGGAAGGTGTCTGTGGTTTGCTTTTAAAAATATATATATTATTTGTAAAAAGTGAACTAAAATGTGCAAAATCTGCTAACCTGAAAAGTATAAGTGATGTGGAGGGACTGACCCATTTTGAATGAATCAATAAGACTTGGTCTGCCCAACCCTTTATGCAGGGTCATGTTGACATGTGTAAACACAGCTTGTGGTCATATGACCTTCTACTGATACTGGTTTCCCAAAATGTGCCATAACATTATGACACAAGGTCATGACATCAGTCAGTGAAAATCAATATGTTTTTCATGTCGACTTTTGACCGATTCCTTTGACTCTCCAACAACAAATGTTGATAACAGTGACATCCAACTGAGAATCTGGCTTGGGATCCCCCTGACCTCTTAATATGAGTCATGCAATAATTGTCTGTTTGTTTGGGGTTTTTTTGTGGGGTTTTTTTTAACATAGTCTGTGTTATTACAAAAAATCTATAGTAAATCATCAGTTATGGAAAAGAAAATCTTTGATTGCAGTTTGACTTCATGACACCAGGGGGCGCCCAGGAGCTGCAGACGATGGGAGAAAACTGCATCCAAATGTCTCAGAAACAAATTGCCGCAGTAAAACCTTTTGACTCATTTATTTATTACTTATTTATTTACATATTTGTCTGATATATGATCATGTGTTAGACATTTGCGCCTATTTATCAAATGTATGCGTCAGGAGTGTGAATTCCTCTTAATATACTTACTTCCTGTTTCTGTGGAATGTCAACATGAAAACCCAACACAGTACTTTTGCAAACACGCTTCTCTGCCTTCTCCGCCCATTTCTCCAGTTACAGCGCCCTGAAAAGACTCCCTACACACACACACATAAACTCGTTCTTCTATACTTGTCAGGACCCTCACTGACATAATACATTCACTAGCCCCTAACCCTAACCTACCTATCCTTAACCATCACAACTACTGCATAACCCCAACTCTTACTAACCTTAACCTCAACATAATTCTGACCTTTATCCTAAAACCGGGTTTTAACTCTCAAACAGACCTTTTGAAGAAGTGGGGACAGACAAAAATGTTGTCACGTTTAAGGTCTCGAGTCCTCACAAAGATAGACATACAGGATCACGCACATACACTGATACTACTATGTGTGCCAAGTTGCCAAAAAGCTGTCACTGCCCTTGCACACTTGAACTTGTCCAGATAAAATTATTTGGATAGGTTTGAGGTAAATAAAAGGAAGAGGAAAAAAAGGAACATGTCTCACTTCCTTAGTAGAGTCTAAGTCCTCATACTTTGCAGAACTGCTGGTTAGCTGTATATTTTCCGTCTAGTTACCATGTAAACAGTATATAAAGAAATGTGATGTATGGTCACAGCATTTATGAGGCATTCTTACAGAAATGATCGTACATTGCAATATACTGTAAAAGGTGAAGGACAGATGAAGATATGTTGTGTTTTTTTTAGGAATTTGCATAATTTCCAGTATTTGTGTAATAAATCACAAGGTTTACAAGTAATCTTACAAGAAAGACAGTAGAGTACAGTGAACAAACGTGTCGTCCCACTTTCTGGGAGTAAATCTGTCTTCCTAATCTGCGGTCCATGACCTCAGTAATGAGCTCAGCTGCTCAGAGATCCTCCATGGAGGATATCAGCTAAAGACCAGCACAACGATTCACTCCGACAGAGGGGGTAGAGGGTCACGCTGGGTGAAATTCAGGAGAAGAGCACCAAACAGAACCAAAATATCTTTGGTTGTACTGAAGCACAAGTAAAGTTTCTGCAGCAAAAATATGCTTGGGAGCAACAAGTAACTAATTTAAATTGCAACAAAAACCCTGTAAACAGAGAAATTGCCGATAATACAAGTGCATATGGTTGAAGGCTGTCTGACTACACTCAGTTTTACATTCACGTAAAGCTGAATAAAAGTAGGAATCAGAAAATTATAGAGATGGAGAGATTTCAAACTGCATTATAGAGATGGAAGGATGAAAGACAAGTATGTTTATGATGCAACATGAGTTGATCATGATTCACAAATGAGAGGAAACTGAAAAGGAAACTGTCTGCTTATGCAAATGTTTCGAAAAAGCCCTGTTACAAAAAAAGCTACTCGGTAGCAGTTGCATAGATGTCAAAGGGTTTTTCTAATTTTGGTATATTTTACTGGTGAAGAACAGAAGTGTGAAGTAGGAAACACATTAGTGTCTAGTTGTAAAACATTTACTGGAACAGGATGTGGTGTAAGAAACTCTTGTGCCATAATCTAAATTTCGCAGATGTCTAAAGACTGATACAGAAACCCACAATAACTCATTAAAGAATCATCAAAACAGGAGTCTTTAATATGAATCAAATTGAAACTAGTCATGTCCCGTGACCGCTCCTGGTGTCATGTAGCGGTCAAAAATGAGGAAGAGGTGGCCTTTTCCTCTCCCTCTCTCTCTGTTTGACCATAACTCTTTACTTGTTATAAAACTTGCATATTTACTTGATTTAATGCATTCAACACATGTGGTTTATGAGAGTGTCTGGCGGCTGTTCTGGGTCCTGTTGACAAATGGCAGGAGCTGTCATAAAGAGTCATGTGTACAAGCCTGCTGACGTGGCTTGGTTTTTCCTTCACCCATTCTCCGTCACAGACAGCACAAACAAGAACTGATGGAACTTTCCCACACACCGTTTTTACATCCCTTCATTTTCCTACCTGAACTCTATGATGCCACCTAATTTCACAGGCAAAATTTCAGTTAAATCGTAACTTGTTGGCTGGTGCGGATCGGTGGCGCTGATGTGGTTGATACCCATAGTGATACTGATATTTTATATGATAGTTTCCTGCCAATATTCCTTTAACTCTGCCCATTTTCTGGGAAAAAATACATGAACTCAGTGATTTCTCCAGGATTTTACTGATGTCATGAGTTGGAAAGCCTCTGAGTCATCATTTAGATCATCAAAAGGATCTAACATCCACTACATACCAGACAAATTATACCCTTGATGGAGTCTGAGTCAGCTGTATGGACACTTTTTAACCAACTTTACAGTAAAAAGAAAGGAGCTAAGAAACCGTTTGTTGACCATCCCAAACATTTCTGTAAAGTGTATAAGTATAAACTTTCTACCTCAGTTCTTGTTTGTATCACCGTCAAATCAAACACTTTCTCGTATTTGTGTTGCAGATGCTGAAATGTTGAAAATCTAAAGTAACTGTGCAAAACTTTTTTCAAGGAACAA